>NC_138754.1:20243612-20566112 GCF_965113315.1 Podarcis vaucheri | reverse complement strand
GAAGGCCACCATCATACAAAGGAAAGGCATGAAATAAAGGCATGAAAAAATAAATAGTTTAAAGAAGTATTAAAGAAGTGAAGAAGTTTAAAGAAGTGAACCTCCCTAAGATCTTTAGGGATTTTTAGAAAACAAATGAGGAACTCTATAGACCAGCTGTGATGAACCCTGGCCCTCCAGTTGTTGCAGAGCTACAACTCCCATCATCACTGGTCATTGACCATGCTTGCTAGGGCTGATGGGAGCTGTAGTTCAGTAATGTCTGGGGAGCCAAAGATTCCCCACACCTTCTGTAGAAAGCACAATGTGGTTTCTGCATATCAGTTGTATGTGAAACTGGAAAGCTAAGAACTTGGGAAGTCTGTGGCCTCAGTGGGGAATCTGATAATAGAGCTAAATCTATATAAACCAACCAACCAACCAACCAAATAAATAAATAAATAAGATCTTTTAAAAGCTTGCCCTTTTCTAAACCCTCACTGTACTATGGAGACCTGCAAGATGTCAACTGCAGCAGCAGTGATTTGCTCCGGAGCCAGGGGGAGGGGGAATGGCTCCAAGTTCCACCCTGGAGAATTTCTTACGATGAACAGTTACCATCCCCACCCCCACCCCCACCCCAAGTTTCCCCCCGGGTGCTGAGAGTTGTTAGGAGAGCCCTATTCCCCTCACACAGCTATAATGTCCAGGGTTCCCTGGGATGGGGGATAGATTGTTGAACTACTCAGAGAAAACATATTTATCTATAGCTCTGTTGCACGGTGCTGATAATGCCAAGGTTGCAGGTTCGATTCCCATATGCGACAGCTGCCTATTCCTGCGTTGCAGGGGGTTGGAATAGATCAGGGTTTCCCAAACTTGGCTCTCCAGCTGTTTTTGGACTACAATTCCCATCATCCCTGGCCACGGGTCTTGCTAGCTAGGGATGATGGGAGTTGTAGTCCAAAAACAGCTGGAGACCCAAGGTTGGGAGAACACTGGACTAGAGGCTCCTCAGGGTCGCTTCTATGATGGTAATATTTGCAAACCGCTTTGAGATTTTGTTACAATCAAGCAATCTTGTGAATATATATTCACATTTTATTCATTCTGCTTTATGTTTATTCTCCACTCTCCTCTTCCAATGGTTTGCTTTCCTTTGCCATTTAAATGTATTTATTACATTTCTATCCCCCCTTCCCCTTTCAGGAGTTCAGGGTGGAGCGCACCCACTTATCCTCTTCTCCCATTTTATCTTTACAACAACCCTGCAAGGTAGGTTAGGCTGGGACTAATAATAATAATAATAATAATAATAATAATAATAATAATAATAATTATACCCCGCCCATCTGGCTGAGTTTCCCCAGCCACTCTGGGCGGCTTCCAATCAAGTGTTAAAAACAATACAGCATTAAATATTAAAAACTTCCCTAAACAGGGCTGCCTTCAGATGTCTTTTAAAAAGAAGATAGCTGCTTATTTCCTTCACATCTGAAGGGAGGGCATTCCACAGGGCAGGCGCCACTACCGAGAAGGCCCTCTGTTTGGTTCCCTGTAACCTCAATTCTCGCAATGAGGGAACCGCCAGAAGGCCCTCGGTGCTGGATCTCAGTGTCCGGGCTGAACGATGGGGGTGGAGACGCTCCTTCAGGTATACAGGACCGAGGCCGTTTAGGGCCTTAAATGTCAGCACCAACACTTTGAATTGCGCTTGGAAACGTACTGGGAGCCAATGCAGATCTCTCAGGACAGGTGTTATGTGGTCCCGGCGGCCACACAACAGTCACCAGTCTAGCTGCCGCATTCTGGATTAATTGTAGTTTCCGGGTCACCTTCAAAGGTAGCCCCACGTAGAGCGCATTGCAGTAATCCAAGCGGGAGATAACCAGAGTATGCACCACTCTGGCAAGACAGTCTGCAGGCAGGTAGGGTCTCAGTCTGAGTACCAGATGGAGCTGGTAGACAGCCGCCCTGGACACAGAATTACGGTAACCTGCGCCTCCATGTACAGCTGTGAGTCCAAAATGACTCCCAGGCTGCGCACCTGGTCCTTCAGGGGCACAGTTACCCCATTCCGGAGTCCCCCACACCCGCCCACTGTCCCCCCAAAACAGTACTTCAGGCCACCCAGGGGAGATTCATGGCCAAGCAGGGATTTGAACCCCTGGTCTCCTGAGTCGTAGGCTGGCACTCTAAACGCTACACCATCCTGACTCCTACATCCCACTTTGCGTCTCCCCTGTTGATTATGCTCTTGGCTTTGTGGTGCTTAATTGGGATTACTGTATCTTAACTGTTCTTTTGTGTGCTGCTTCGAGAGCTCTTTTTAGGGCTAATAAAAACACAATGTAAATCTTTTTATAAATACAATAAACTAAAGCAAACACTTCAGAGTTAATCTGTACATTACACCCGTCTTCCCTGACCGCATGGCCTCAGGATCTTTTAAGCTACTGTTTCCATCAGGCTTTTCGTTCTGCATTCATTCTTCTGCTGTGCTTCCTCAGTGTTTCTGCACTGTTGCTATCTAGGGAGGAAATCTTGCACTCAGGGGCAAGAAAAAATAGCTTAAAAACAAAAGCAAAACGCTGGAAAATTTGTGTGGTTCAAAAAGTTACAGAATCTTCGCAGGAACTGACGGGACGAACACTGATTGGAAACTAAGCAGATGGAAAAGGGGTTTATGCTGAATTAATCCAGCAGGAGTCCATATTTTAAGCCTGCTACATATTCTTAATCATTTTATTTTCAGGGTTAAGCCACAGAAAGCTATGAAGACTATGCTTCCCTACACCCCTTGGCTAAAATCTTATTTCTTGCAAACAGCTTTCAGAACTCAGCAAGAATATGCTGAGGATTTTGAGAGCAAGACATTTTGGACCATGAAGTCACTATTTTCATCTCAAGATTGGATATGACAAGAAAACAGAATAAAGGAGGGATGAAGACCTGCCCCACAGAGCTCAGAGCTAACCTGAATTCAGAGAGCGCTCTCTCTCTCTCTCTCACGCGCACACACACACACATACACTTTGATAGCAAAACTGCCCATCAATTGAGTGTTGATAAACTTGGTGCAGAAAGCTTTTTGCTGAGATTGCAAGCAAGCAGGATAGAAATGGGGGGAAAGCAAAGGGGTGAAGAAGGAAAGTTTCCATCAGCTCTCAGACTGAAACCCCAGTTTTCCTTTTCCAGTAAATGGAAAGTCCCTTCCCAGGCCTTCAGAACCTTACAAGCTTCAGTGTTAAACAATTGTGGGTTGTGCTGTGGTGGTACTAACTAGAGTATCACGGAGAAAATCCTTTCTTATTACCATTTGCTGCTGCAGACAATTTCAGATATTACTCCGGTGAAGTATTACACTAATGGAAATACCGGTACTTGCTGTTTAATTATCCAAGAAAGTAGGAATGACTTGAATTTCTTCCCTTTTATCAGTGTTTCTCTTCTCTTTGCAAAAGGGCACATGGAAAATACATCTGTTGGCACAGATATCTATTGGCACACATCCTATGTTGACAGTCGTCCTTTGGGTTTCAGGGAAGCAAGACTCCCGGGAGAAAGGAACGGGAACAGTTGAGGGAGTTGGGTACATTTAGAAGATGGAGAGGAGATATGATAGCCATCTTCAAGTATCTGAAGAGCTGTCACATGGAAGATGGAGACAGCTTGTTTCCTGCTGCTCCAGAGGGGAGGTCCCAACTAACAGATTCCAATGATAGTGTAATAGGTATGAGTTACTCGTGCATAAGCTGGTGCCTTTCTCGGTTAATTTGCCTTGTTAAACCTTTCTGACTGCACAGCCCCTTCTCATCGTGGCTGCCTCAGTCACTGGCAGAATCCGTCAGTGGGCGTTTCTTGAACCTCTTCCAACATAAAAGTTGTTTGACACCCAGTCTCCTCCTCTCACTGCGCGGGAGTCTTCTGCACAGGGAAGGCGTGGGTAGCGGAGGACCTGGGCTCTCCTCACTGATGTCCAGTGAAGAGTCCTGGAGCCCTCTCTCCAATTCCCCCGTTTGCCCCCCTTTATCCCTGGTGTTGCGCTGATTGGCTTCCCCCTCTACTGAGCTGTTTCTCCCCCTGCTGCTGGGTCCTTCGCCAGCATCATCTGGGAGCCTTCCCTTCGCCTCTCGCTCCGATGTCAGTTCCCTGACAGATAGGAAAGATTCTGACTAAATATCAGGAAGAACTTTCAAGAGCTGTTCAACAGTGGAACTGACTCCCTCAGAAGGCGGTGGACTCTCCTTCTTTGGAGGTTTCTGAACAGAGGTTGGATGGTCATCTGCCAAGGATGTTTTAGCGGAGATTCCTGCATTGCAGGGGGTTGGATTAGATGACCCTTGGGGTACCTTCCAACACTGAAATCCTATGATTCTTGGCTTGAGACATAACATGGCTGACTCAGCTTTGCATATTTAAATAAATGACCTTCCAGTTTCATCAAGGCTGCTACAACCAATGCAGAAGGTGGATTTGTTGTTGTTGTTGTTTAGTCGTTTAGTCGTATCCAACTCTTCGTGACCCCATGGACCAGAGTACGCCAGGCACTTCTGTTTTCCACTGCCTCCCACAGTTTAGTCAAACTCATGCTGGTAGCTTCGGGAACACTATCCAACCATCTTGTCCTCTGTCGTCCCCTTCTCCTTGTGCCCTCCATTTTTTCCAACATCAGGTTCTTTTCCAGGGAGTCTTCTCTTCTCATGAGGTGGCCAAAGTATTGGAGCCTCAGCTTCATGATCTGTCCTTCTAGTGAGCATTCAGGACTGATTTCCTTCAGAATGGATTGGTTTGATCTTCTTGCAGTCCATGGGACTCTCAAGAGTCTCCTCCAGCACCATAATTCAAAAGCATCAATTCTTTGGGGACCAGCCTTCTTTATGGTCCAGCTCTCACTTCCATACATCACTACTGGGAAAACCATAGCTTTAACTATACGGACCTTTGTTGGCAAGGTGATGTCCCTGCTTTTTGAGATGCTGTCTAGGTTTGTCATTGAAGGTGGATTACCTTGGTGCAACATCACTAGCATCCAATAGGTAGGGATGAATGAATCTTACAGTTTTAACAACCATTAACAAAGCTGCTTATTTTTTGGTCACCGCCATTTGAGCAACATGTCGTTCTTCATTTCCAATTCAGCCTAAAATTCTCTGAATTTTTCCGCCTCTCTCCTTACTAGAACTCATGGACATCCAATGTGAAGCAGAATGTTCGAAGAATCCATGTAAGATAAAAGAAAGGGCTTCTTCATGCAGAGCCTAGTTAAACTGTGGAACTCGCTGCCACAGGAGAAAAGGATAGCCACCAACTAGGAAAACTTGTTTGTGTGCGTGTGCCAAAAGTTGTTTGCATGAACTTGAATTGAACTGTGAACTGAACCAAACTCATCCATTTTGTAAAGGGATCGAAGTGGATCCCTTTGGGGGACAGCTTGAACGTGAACCTTAAAAACAAAAACTTTTAAAGCTCTGGTTATCTAATTGATTTATATTATTGCATTTCTATCTCAACTTTTTCGCGGGTGGTGCTATGGGTTAAACCACAGAGCCAAGGACTTGCTGATCAGAAGGTCGTGGTTCGAATCCCCGCGACAGGGTGAGCTCCCGTTGCTCGGTCCCAACTCCTGCCAACCTAGCAGTTTGAAAGCACGTCAAAGTGCGAGTAGATGAATAGGTACCGCTCTGGCAGGAAGGTAGACGGCATTTCCGTGTGCTGCTCTGGTTTGCCAGAAGTGGCTTAGTCATGCTGGCCACATGACCCGGAAGCTGTACGCCGGCTCCCTCGGCCAATAAAGCAAGATGAGCACCGCAACCCCAGAGTCAGCCATGACTGGACCTAATGGTCAGGGGCCCCTTTACCTTTATTCCAACTTCTTGCCAGGGACCTTAAGGGGGTGTACACAGCTCTCCGTGTCTTCCTTTAATCTCCACAACAACCCTTCGAGGTAGGTTGGGCGGAGAGGCTGTGACTGGCCCAAAGTCACCCAGTGAACTTCATAGTTGAGTGGGAATTTGAAGCCTAGTCTCCCAAGTCCTGGCCCGAGGCCCCAACTAGTCCATCGGCTAGTTCAATAGCTAACAGCAACAGCCAGAACAGGTAGGAGATGCCGAGGCCTTCTGGAGATCTGTCAGGGCAAAGCGTGCTCCAGAGATGCCTCTCTTCTCACCAGCTGACTGCAGCTCCCTGGCACATGTGCGTACAGTAGAACAGACGCGCTTGTGACCAGCACCCGTGACAACCGACATGTGACAGGCATGCTCCTCTTTTGTTCCTGCCCAGGAGTGCTTTTCTGCCTAGGAAATTGTCATGTTTGAAGTAGCCCTGAGTTGCCAATGGTTTAATTCAAACAGGAAAGCTGCCAGACAAAAAGGAGAGCGGGGTGTGTGTGTGGAGGGAGAGAGAAACATTCCTCTGCTAGTTCTGGATTGTTCCTCTCCAGACTTGCTTTTCAGCCCGATCTCCTGTTGCTTTTCATATCTCTCTCTCTCTCTCTCTCTCTCTCTCTCTCTCTCTCTCTCTCTCTCCACACACACCGCCCAAAGGTGCTGCAATGCCTCCTGTCTCCACAGCTACCTTCCCTGGGCACACAGGTTTCAAGCACTTTCGATGCACTGTGTTCAGCTGGGTTCGGAACACATTGCTCGTCTCTGCTGCTCAAAGGAAGGGATTGTTACAAGCGCTATTACATGACTCACCCCGGGCTCGCTCCTGCTTCCCCCTCCCTCGTCTCCCAATGCACAGCGTCGAAACATTCCGGCCTGCGTGCCAACTCCCCTCATGCAAAGACTTCTCTTTCTTTCTGACTGCCTCGTTCCATCTGTTCCACGTGCTCCCTCGGTCTCCCTTCGACAGTCACTGGCACGGCGCGCACAAGAGGATGCCCTCGCCAAAGCACTCTCGCATGCCAGTCGAGTGAGCGAGCGAGCTATTCGGGCAGATTCAAACAACCAGAGCGGAGGGAGAAGGATTCCTCTCTCTTCTCTGCCCACCCATTCACCCACCCACCCAATGCAGGCTATGTGTGTTCAACGACAGCTGTGTGGCAGGCAGAAATTCAACCGGTGAGGGGTTTCTCCGGGAAAAGAATGTGCGTTTAAAATATATCCAATGTACATTTAAAGAGCATGACCTCCCCCAGAGAATCCTGGGAGCAGTGGCATAACAGGGCAGGGGACACCGGGGCAGTTGCCCTGGGCACAGAATTCTTAGGGGTGCAAAATTTCTAAAAAAAGAATATAGTAATTATTGCACCTTTGCTCCAGCCCATATGTGGTTGGTACTGAGGATAGTTGCCTTGCCCCGGGCACTGGCATCCCGCGCTACACCACTGCCTGGAAGCTGTAGTTTGTTAAGAGTGCTGCAAAGGGAAGCTCTGTAAGAGAGAAGCAACAGGTCCTGGGATTCTCTGGGAGAAGCCAAGTGCTTCAAATGTGCATTGGATGTCCTTAAAATGAAAAGTCCTGCTGGATGAAGCCAAAGGCCCAGGATCCTGTTCTCAGAATGGACAACAAGATAACTTCGGGGAAGCCTGCAAGCAGAACCTGAATGCAACAGCAGCTCCCTCCAATTATGATTTCCAGCAACTAGTATCCAGAGGCACGCCGCCTCCAACACTGCAGCAGCACAGAGCCACCATGGCTAGTTGCCATGCATAGCCTCAGCCGTCATGAATTTGCTTAATCCCCTTTCAAAGCCCTCCAAGTTGGTGACCATTGCTCCATCTCGTGGGAGTGAATTCCATAGTTTAACTATGCACTGCGTGAAGAAGCATTTCCTTTTGTCTGCCCTGAGTCTCCCAGCACTGAGCTTTGTCAGAAGATGGGGGTGGCTGAGCCACGAGCCAGGTCGCCCCACATCCCCCATTCCCTGCCCCACTTCCAGTTAAGCATAGATGTAGCAGTGTCTTTCATATACAACAGCTTACTTCACCGGATGCAAGAGCCGGGCTACAAAGGATACACCCATATTTGTCTGTCCTGAATATTCCAACATTAAGCTTCCCCAATGAGGAGTTGAAGAAATCCAACAGGTGCTGCATTCTCTCTCTACACCAGCCTTTCTCAACCTGTGGGTCCCCAGATGCTGTTGGACTACAACTCCCATCACCCCTAGCTAGCAAGGCCATCACAGGGATGATGGGAGTTGTAGTCCAACAACATCTGGGGACCCACAGGTTGAAAACCACTGCTCTGTACAATTGCAAACATTCGGCTTCATGCACTTCTCTTGGGAAGGGCTGTATCTCAGTGTTGGGGCAACTGCTTCAAATGCAGACAGACCCAGGGTCAATCCCCAGCATCTTTGGGTGGGACTGGGATAGAGAGCCCTGCCTGAAGCTCTGGAGAGCCTTTGCTAATCATTGTAGATAATACTGAGCTATATGGACCACTGAGCTATATGGGAAGGGACGCAGGTGGCGCTGTGGGTTAAACCACAGAGCCTAGGACTTGCCGATCAGAAGGTCGGCGGTTCGAATCCCGCAACGGGGTGAGCTCCCGTTGCCCAGTACCAGCTCCTGCCAACCTAGCAGTTCGAAAGCATGTCAAATTGCAAGTAGATAAATAGGTACCGCTCCGGCGGGAAGGTAAATGGCATTTCCGTGTGCTGCTCTGGTTCGCCAGAAGCGGCTTAGTCATGCTGGCCACATGACCCGGAAGCTGTACACCGGCTCCCTCAGCCAATAAAGCGAGATGAGCACCGCAACCCCAGAGTCGGCCACGACTGGACCTAATGGTCAGGGGTCCCTTTACCTATATGGACCACAGAGGCAGGTCTGCAGCAGCGTTCGAAATTCCCCAGACACCGGGCGCATTTTGTGACTGGCACGGGTCCAACTGCGACCACACGAAGATCTCTGGATGCCAGGTTGGCAACTGACCTCTCCATCTGGCTGGCCTCTCCAGCTTTCTTAAGCAGGTAAACAGAAGAGTTTATTCACTGTGTTGATGTCCCACCTTTTCCTCCAAGGAGTCCATGGTTCACCCCCACTCCTCAGTTAAACCCTACAGCAGCCCTGTGAGGTAGGTGAAGAGGCTGTGACTGGCCCAAGGTCACCCAGTGAGCTTCATGACTGAGTGGGGATTTGAACCCTGATCTAAACAAATATGGGGGAAGCCAAATGTCACTTAGAGAAGGATCTGAAATATTTTCAGTGGAGCTTGAATTCGTTTTATTCTGGATTGTTTTATTGGATCTTTTAAACTGCTTCGAGAGTTTTTCTCTCTCTTTAAAATATAAAGCAGGATAGAAATGAAATGAATAACAGTAATAATATTTATTAAAATAAATCTCATTGGGCAAAAAAATTGCACCTAGACATTCTGTTGTGGCGACTGTAACCTAGGTTTAATGTGTCATTTGGTGATTGGATCATATACTGTGTCCTGAACCACAGGGTTCTGGGTGGCAAGTCCTGCTAGTGTACACCATCCCATGGCATAATAGGGATGTCCTATTATTATTATTAGGGACGCGGGTGGCTCTGTGGTTTAACCCACAGTGCCACCCGCGTTCCTAATAATAAAAATAGGACTTGCCGATTAGAAGGTCAGTGGTTTGAATCCCAGCGATGGGGTGAGCTCCCATTGCTCGGTCCCTGTTCCTGCCAATCTAGCAGTTCGAAAGCACGTCAAAGTGCAAGTAGATAAATAGGTACCACTCCGGCGGGAAGGTAAAAGGCGTTTCTGTGCGCTGCTCTGGTTCACCAGAAGCGGCTTAATCATGCTGGCCACATGACCCAGAAGCTGTACGCCGGCTCCCTTGGCCAATAAAGCGAGATGAGCGCCGCAACCCCAGAGTCGGCCACGACTGGACCTAATGGTCAGGGGTCCCTTTACCTTTACCATTATTATTATTATTATTATTATTATTATTATTATTATTATTATTTCCCACTCCTTGTAGACCAGGCACAGGCAAACCCGGCCCTCCAGATGTTTTGGGACTACAACTCCCATCATCCCTAGCTAACAGGACCAGTGTTCAAGGATGGTGGGAATTGTAGTCTCAAAACACCTGGAGGGCCGAGTTTGCCTATGCCTGTTATAGACAATGCTGCATTAGACAGGCCACCTATTTGACTCAGTATAAAGCACCTTCCTCTATTCCTCCATATTCAGATGCAGAACCAAGCTAGCCATGCTTTTCAAAAGCTGGGCTTAAACCAGCTGCTTTTATTTTGAAGACAAAGCAGCTTCAGGGCCCAGATCTGGAATGTGCTTCCAATCTAGATCAGCATCGCCCCACCCCACCCCCGTGTGGATTTTCCTACCAAAAATCTCTTCCTCCCACCACTGTTCCCCCCCCCCCTTTTGCTGGCAGTGTTGTTGAAGAAAAACAGCGGCCTGGAAGGTGTGATGGTAGAGGAAACTGGTGCAGGGCCCCAGTCCAGATTGGGCCACCACTGTTATTTTTCTTTCAAAGTAAATTTGGTCAGTTTAAGCACACTTTTCGAATAAGACGGGAATACCATGCCATGTGGTTTGGCCTGCAGAGATGGGGAAAACAGCATGTATCTTTGTTTTTGCTAGTTTGAGGTTGTTTTTTTTTCATTTTGGGGGGAGCAGAACACTGCAGTCCATTCTGCCCTTTGCGAAGAAACATGTGGGCTCCAGATGTCGCTGGACTCCAGCTCCCATCACCCCTGACCATTGGGCCATGCTGCCTGGGGCTGATGGGAGTTGGAGTCCAACAACATCTGGAGGGCCACAGGTTCCCTACCCCTGCTCTGCAAACTCTGGCTCCAGATTTGAGCTGCACTGGGAGGGAGCAGTATTTTTGGAACCGAAAACGTGGCGATCCGAACACTTCTTGCTTCCTACAGTCCTCTGGGACTGCATACACAGAAACCTGTTTGTAGCCCCAAAATATAGCTTTTCTCAATACAGAATCATTCATGCACACCCCATACCCCCACACGTGCTGCTTACAATCTAGACTGATTCTAGAGCCCGCCATCCACAAAGGTGGCTGTGGTTACTTTATATGTATTTGACTTGCCACCACCCAGTGCCGGATTTATGTATTAGCTAAACAAGCTATAGCTTAGGGCTGCACTCTCTTGGCGGCCCCCCCAAAAAAATTAAAGGAAAAAAACTGGATGTGCATTTCCAAAATATAACGTAAGTTCAACAATTACTTTGATAAAATACATATTTTGTTATGTGCAAATGGCTTTAGATACCTATTAGATCCATAAGGTAAAGGTAAAGGGACCCCTGACCATTAGGCCCAGTCACGGACGACTCTGGGGTTGAAGAACTCATCTCACTTTACTGGCCGAGGGAGCCGGCGTTCAGCTTCCGGGTCATGTGGCCAGCATGACTAAGCCGCTTCTGGTGAACCAGAGCAGCACATGGAAATGCCGTTTACCTTCCTGCCGCAGTGGTACCTATTTATCTACTTGCACTTCGTGCTTTCGAACTGCTAGGTTGGCAGGAGCAGGGACTGAGCAACGGGAGCTCACCCTGTTGCGGGGATTCGAACCGCTGACCTTCTGATCTGCAAGTCCTAGGCTCTATTCAACACAAAAAAGGGCAACTATTTGTTGTTGTCAAAGGACAGCTGGACATATAAAGGGCCCCATTACCTTCAGTAGCTTAGGGCTTCATCAGACCTAAATCTGGCCCTGCTAGGACCCTATACATTTAAAGCATCATCACTTTAAACAGGCATGGCTTCTCCTAAATAATCCTGGGTTAGGAGGCCCTTATTCCATTTACAGAGCCACAGTTCTCAGAGTGAAACCAGAAATCAATCCTTCTTCCCAGGGAACTTTGCAAATTATAGCTATGGGAGAGGAATAGGGGATTCCTAACTTCACTGCTCCTGCCAACCTAGCAGTTTGAAAGCACGTCAAAGTGCAAGTAGATAAATAGGTACCGCTCCGGCGGGAAGGTAAATGGCGTTTCTGTGCGCTGCTCTGGTTCGCCAGAAGCGGCTTAGTCATGCTGGCCACATGACCCGGGAGCTGTACGCCGGCTCCCTCGGCCAATAAAGCGAGATGAGCGCCGCAACCCCAGAGTCGGCCACGACTGGACCTAATGATCAGGGGTCCCTTTACCTTTAACAGCACCCTTAAGAAACTACAGGATTCTTTGGGTAAATCATGACCACTGAAAGCAGCATGTCCCTACTTTATAATGCAGATGGGGCCTCAGTTATCCGCACCTCTTTCTCCCTGAATGTTCCCCAGGTGAACGAAGACCGGAGCGGTGACTGTGAACTTGGTACACCCGCATCCACAACATGGGGGAGGTGTGAATATATACAGACCCATCACTGGGACCGCCTACATTTAAAATGGACACACTGTAGCGTAATTGAGAATGAATCTTCAATGAGTTTCTATTTTCAGAATGAAACCAGTTTCCCAATAAGCACTTTTCAGGGGCAAATAACACAGGGTAGATCAAGACTGTGTGTTGACAGTATAGAAAGAACAAGTACTCAGTCTCCATTGATTCTAGCGCAAAATGTTGTGCGCATGCAACCTTAATTCCCCCATTCCCAGCATAAGGAATGTTGCTCTAGGGACTTTTTTTTTTTAGTGAAAAAGCAAATCATCCAACTTTAAAATTAAAAAAGAGTGAGGTTCCCCCACCTCCAGATTCACATAGAAACTTATCAGTCAGAAGGGCCTGCAAGCTGTCAACCCACCACCTGCAGGGGCACATTTTCAGTCAGTGCGGGGAGACGTTTTTGGAGAGGGTGTCAAATTTGGCAAGATCTGAGATTCCCACTCTTGATTATATTCAAGGCTAAGTTGCAAACAGCAGTGTGTTTTCGAGACCATCTGCTGAGATTATTTTTACGTATACATCATGATAACTACAGCGATGTTATCAGGCCCAGTCAGTCACACTTTGTCTGTATCCAAAGGAAAGGGATTTTGTGCCTTTGGTCTGACTCCCTAATTCATAGGCTTATTGAATACTATACAATTAGAGTCAGACAGCGCATATATCCAGTGAGCTAGCTGGATATATAGAAATGACTGGGAATGACATCATAAAAGGATGGTTCAGGTTTCAAAACATACAGAATTATTAAAAACCATTTTTATATGGCTGCAAGCCATAAGAACATAAAAAGAGTCTGCTGGATCAGGCCAATGGCCCATTTCGTCCAGCATCCTGTTCTCACAGTGGCCGACCAGATGCCACCTAGATGCCCATAGAAACTTGCAAACTCTCTCCTCCTCCAGCAGCTGGTATTCACAAACACCACTGCCTCTGACTATGAAGGCAGACCATAGCCATTGATAGCCTTTACCTTTGGGAATTTGGCTAATCCTCTTTTAAAGTCGTCCAACTTGGTGGCCACCACTGCCTCCTGTGGAAGTGAGTTCCATAGTTTAACTATGTCCTGCATGAAGTACTTTCTTTTATCTGTCCTGAATCTTCCAACACTTTTATTGGCTGTCCATGAGTTCTAGTGTTATGAGAGAGGGAGAAAAGCATTGCGCAGAGTCTGACAAATTAAATAAAGTATGCTAAGTAAGTAAATAATCTTCTGGAAGACTTTCTAAACTATTATTATTATTATGTCCCCATCTTCAGAAAGTGGGGGGGGGGGGGAGAAGACCTAGGTAACTACCAGCCAGTAAACTTGACCAGGAAAGGTCCTAGAACAGATAATTAAACAGTCACTCTGTGAGCAGTGGGACACGGGCGGCGCTGTTGTCTAAAGGTTGGCGGTTCGAATCCCCGCGACGGGGTGAGCTCCCGTTGTTCGGTCCCTGCTCTGCCCACCTAGCAGTTCGAAAGCACATCAAGTGCAAGTAGATAAATAGGTACCACTACAGCGGGAAGGTAAACGGCATTTCCATGTGCTGCTCTGGTTCGCCAGAAGTGACTTAGTCATGCTGGCTACATGACCAGGAAGCTGTCTGTGGACAAACACCAGCTCCCTCGGCCTATAGAGCGAGATGAGCGCTGCAACCCCAGAGTCCTAAGGGACCTAAGGGTCAGGGGTACCTTTACCTTTACCTTTGCACTTAGCAAAGGATATTGTGAATACTAATACCGAACATGGAATTCTCAAAAACAAGTCATTCCAGACAAATCTCATTTCTATTTCTGATATAGTTACAAGCTTTGTGGATAATGGGCATGCTGTGGATGTAGTAAATCTTGATTTCAGTTAGGCTTTTGACAAAGTCCCTTCATCCTCCCCCCAAAAAGCTCAACAACTCTGGTCAATCCAATGGCTAGATCACTGTCAGTTTTTTTTATAGTGGGAGTAGATTGCAGTCTCTTTGAAGCTGGACGTGCCTGGTATACAGTATTAGCAAACTCATTATCGGACTGCTAGTTTGTATGTAGCCAAAATAGTATCATCTATGAACAGGAGCGAAAAAACGGCATGTTGGGGGGGGGTGGGACTCAAAATTTGCTGAAGTACAAAAAAAAGGGGGGGGGAATCCTGCCAGTGGCAGAACCAAAGAGGAATGGACATGCTCAGTGGGTATGGATTGCTGGTTGACTTTTGGAGGAAGAGAAAGAAAACTAGGTTCTGGAATGGACGGAATGTAGTCTCCCGGGGAAAGGAAAGGCTGGCTGGAATCAGGAACAATAATTTTCACTGCAACATTTTGGTTGCAGATTCCTCTTGCTTCCGAGTCTCTGAAACACTCTGTGTTTGCAATTTGCACACACGCACGTACACCCAAAATGGGCTGGCAGTGTGTTTCTGCGGGGTAGCGATTGTATTTTGTCTGACATACAGTCTGTAATTATAGGGTTAGGTTTTTTTAATCCCCTTTCCCAGCTGACCCAAGTTTGTGTCATGCACTGGCATTTGGTCAGGGGCATACCAAGAGGGAAGTCTCCCTGTCTGGAAAGCTGGGAGGGTAGCAGGGAGGAGTGGTGTTGTTTGCTGCTGAAATATTGCCATCTGCAAAGTGCAGTAAACACGGGGCAGACAGAATATTTCACAAACCTGCATGCCGCCGTTTCTGCCTTCACAGGGTTAGAACAAAGCAATACATCACAGGCGCCACTGCAGAGAAAAAAACAAACAAGTTGAACATGTTCTTCATGAAGAGGTTTTTTTCGTGAGCACAGCAGAATAAATATGCCCATAAGTTTGTGGTGATATATGATTATTTCCTGCGTGCATGTGTGTGGTATGGTGAATTGCTGCGAAGTAGATTAATATTACGGTTAGATTTCAAAATAAACGAAAACAACCACATAATCAGCTGATTGATCATGGGCATATCCACAATATACATTTAAAACTCTCCCCTCAACTGCGATCTGGGGGCAGCTACTGCAGCAGTGGGAGAGCAGGGCAGCAGAGCTCACTCCCTTGGAACTGGTTTGAGAGACCAGTTCCATCAGGGACCTCCTGCCCTTGAGCTGGGTGAGCTGGTCTGTATAGGAACAACTGTTTAGAAATTGGTGTCTGAGTTTTGGTTTTCCTCTTCCCTCCTTGTTCCTTTTCCTTGTGTGCTGTTTCTTTTTAGATTGTAAGCTTGCAGGCAAGGATTGTCTTGTTTTGATTGTAGATAAGCTTACTCTGGGAGCCTTTTTGGTTGAACAGCCAGGTAAGAGTGTTCCAAACCAACCAACCAACCAACCAACGTTAATCAAATAAAGTTAATTGAGTTAACTGAGCAGACTATATTTCATTGGGTCATAGCCATCATCTTGCATGCGGTGTGAAGTCTCTGAGCAAAGGGAGACCGGGGCAGAACTGAGGAAGGATGGAGGGAGGTGGGGAGAGTGTATTCAACACTCATAGGAAGAGCTTGTGATATGGTATCATTCTTCCTTGGAATCCCAAAGGCCAGGAGGACAAGGGGTTGGGGAGGGGGAGGCAGAGCAGCAAGCCATATGCGTCAGTCATCTTGGAAGCCTCCCTGACCCCTTCTGGGTTGGAATTTCTGACTCCACACTTGCTCTGCTTTGACTCAGAGTAGGAACCCATTCCCCGACCACATGTTTCTTTTTATAGACACCGACTTTTTATTGCCAGCTTCCTCTGGAGCTCAAGATTGTTCCTTCTAGCGCAAGAAACAATATGTACGATTGCAGCCTGAAAAGCGAAAGGGAGAGCAGCCCAACTGCCCCTTCACACTGCACTGGGAGAGGACCCTTCCTTAGAAAGAAAACAAGGGGTGTAGGAGCAGCCTGGGAAACTCTCCAGCGCAGGCTGGCCTGTTGGGGCTAACAGGGTGCTGCCCCACTGATCTTAATCTGCCCTCAGTCAACCTGCCTTGCTCTTACAACCAGTCCAGAAGCTGAGGTTTCCCCACTCTCATATTTTAGATTGTAAACACCTTGTGGCAGGGACCTGTACTCTGTAAGCACTATAGATACTGAGTATGCTATATGCATACATACATACATACATACATACATATATACATACCGTATTTTTCCATGTGTAAGATGACCCCTACAGTATTTTTTGAGCCCAAAATTAAGAAATAAATATTTTAAACATTCTGTGTATAAGATGACCCCCAATTTTAAACTTAAAATGGGGGGGGGAATATGGTCTTATATACGCAAAAATATAGTACATACATACATACATACAAGTGTGTGGGATTAATTCCCATGACACATGCCAGAAAGAAAGCAGCTTCAAAAGAGAGCCCTGAGGGCCAGACAAAGATGCCTGGAGGGCCACATTTGGCCTCCTAGCCTGAGGTCCTCCACCGCTGCTGTGTGGTCACCAGTAAAAGTTGCTGCCATATTCAATCCCTTTTTCTTTCTTTTTTAGTCTGGGAGTAACAATTGCTCTCACATTCCACCTTCACTCCATGTAGACATAGACATGCAAATTTCGCCCAATAAACACATGTTGGTATGCAGTCTTGAATAATGTGCACATTTTTGCAACCAATTTCTCCTAATACAGTACATTTTTGGTATATTGTTTTCACTACCACATCACTTCTATGCACAACCCCCTCCCCCAATATATGCATCCTTGTAAACTGTTTGGCTGGAGAGCTCATTGCAAAATTCAAATATGTGCAATTTTCGGATGGCTGAGTTTCGGTTCTCACATTGTTTCGGAAAGGGCAAAATTGATGGAATCGGCTTCAAATGCGAACCGGGTCGAATTTCTCCACCAATCCAAGCCCCTACTGATTAAAATCTGCATGCACGTATTAAACACAGCGAGTTAATCAACTCTTTGTTTAGTAGATTAATTTACTGATCGGCAGTTACTTCCCTTCGGGTCTATCATCCCTTTTCCCTGCATCTCCAGCCCTGACATGCTTTGAAGAACACGCAGTTCCCCAATTAATGGCAAATCTCTTCCCAGTAGCAGCTCAGGGACGATGCGGCAGCTAAGAAAGGGAGAAACTCCGTCTCCATCTGCATTCCCAGGCTCAGCATGAACTTTCGACCCCATTGTATACTCTAATTGCTGGAACCAGCAGGATTAATCCACGACCTACTTTCTAGGTCTTTTTGCTGCCACAGAGCAATGCTGCCTGGCTCCAGTCAGTTGGAGAATCTGCTATAAACCCACATTTAAAACTTGCAAGGGGAGCAGGTGACTCCCATCCAAGCCTCTTCCTTTCAAAGCTTACTGATATCCAAAGCCAAGAGGTCCGAGATGCTGGTAGGAAGAAACTTCCCATCCTTTTGTTTCCCATGTGGAAATGGCACTGTTACAGGTGCCAGACTCATCACCAGTCTTTCTGTCTTTCACACTTAGTTTCCAACCTTTAACATGGTAATAACTGTCCTACTTCGCAGGCATGGTGTGAGCAGGGACAGGCAAATCTCTCCATTCCAGTTTCTTTCAGTTTTGCATTTCATAGAATCATAGGATTGGAAGGGGCCAACAAGGGCCATCTAGTCCAACCCCTTGCAACTCAGGAATCTTTTGCACAACGTGGGGCTTGAACCCACAGACCTGAGATTAAGAGTCTTGTGCTCCACCAACTGAGCTACCAAGGCAGATCTTTAACCAAACTTAAGTTCAGTTTGGTTCAGACTTTTAGAAGACACCTGAAAGCAGCCCTGTTTAGGGAAGCTTTTAATGTTTGATGCATTACTGTATTTTATTTTATTTTGTTTTGTTTTATTGCAATATAATCTTTATTAGTTTTACAAGTTTCATACTACATACACATACATGTATTACATTTTACATTTATACTTGCTCCTAGGAGCTGACTTCCCTCCTTCCTTCTTCTGACTTTTTATATCACCTCTAAATTTTCCGCATTGTCTTTATCCATTTTATATATATTATTGTTCTACTTCAACATTTGTCCATAAACTGTATATTAAAATACAGTAATGCATTATGGATGCATTACTGTATTTTAATATTTTGTTGGAAGCCGCCTAGAGTGGCTGGGGAAGCCCAGCCAGATGGGCGGGGTATAAATAAATTATTATTATTATTATTATTATTATTGCCAGATTTCCACATTAGTTTTAGAGCTTACCTAGTTGTGTAGAACGTTAACACATGTTTTCATCTGGTTTTTAGCTGATTGCTGATTTTGATTTTCTTTTCATGTTTTAAATAGTTGTTTTTAACTTTTTTTGTTGATATTTTTTATAGTTTCATTCTTTTTGTAAACTGCTTTGAGGTTTCTTTCAAGCAGCATATAAATTGTAAGAACTAAATCAGTAAAGGAGGTTGATGTTAAAATGGACACATGCCAGACACATGGTGATTCAGGCCAATGGAATAAAGCAGTGTTAGTCTGGAGACCTTGAAATTGCAAGAGACCACCAATGCAACGGATGGACAACCCAAAACAAACTGTGGGGCTTGTGCGGGTGTAAGAAGCAAACAACGGAAAATGATGCAGAGAACTTGAAAAGACAAATATGCAAAGATGCGTGCGAGAAGCTGAAGAAGACTCATTGAATCACAGACTTGTTGGACCCTGAGGGTCATCTAGTCCAACCCCCTGCAATGTAGGAATCCTGCCCACAGCTGTCCCTGGGTGGGCTTGAACCACCAACCTTCTGGTTAACAGCCAGACACACTGGCCCATTGTGCTACTGGGACTGGGATAAGAAGATGGACAGGAGGAGGAAGGAGAAGGAGATTTTTAAAAATGGTTTCTATTATTTCATGCTGGGAAGCACAGAGGACCATTGAGAAGATCAGCCCCAAGGAGGACCTTACGGTCAACAAATAATAACACCTTGGAGATCCCGGGCCTCAGAGAGATTAGGCTGGCCTCAACCAGGGCCTTTTCGGCCTTGGCCCCAGCTTGGTGGAATGCTCTGCCACAAGAGATCAGGACCTGCGGGATTTGACATCTTTCCGCAGGGCCCGCAAGACGGAGTTGTTTCACCAGGCCTTTGGTCAGGGCTCAGCCTGACTCCCCTTTTCTTTTTGTATAAGAACTAATATGAAAAAGGCCTCCCAGCATTCTCACAGGCCTATATAAGATCAACGTAAACAGTTGGGCCAGTGAGCACTTACTGTTCCCAACCCTAACCCTGCGGAAAGCCATCTAATTAGACTTTAATTTGATTTTGACCTGTTTTTAGGAGGTAATTTAATTATTGTTTGATTTTATACTGATGTTAGCTGCCCTGAACCCAACTTTGGCCGGGGAAGGTGGGATATAAATAAAAGTTGTTGTTGTTATTATTATTATTATTATTATTATTATTATTATTATTATTTATTCCAAAGCATTATGGGATGTCATCTCCCAAAGGGAATTGGATTCTTCAGCAAATTTGCACTGATATGGAAAGCCCTAAACAACGTGGTTCCTGGATACCTTAAAGACCACCTGAGCCCTTATATCCCTGCTTGATAACTGAGATTATCCGCAAGAGAGCTGCTAGCTGACTCCCATGTTACAGAGGCCTGACTGGCAACATCTAGATGTCAGGAATTTAGAGCTGCCAGTCCCATGCTGTGGGACGCTTTTCCAGCAGAGATACAGCAGGTACCCTCATTTTTTTTTTTTTACTTCTGGGCGTCTCTTGAAGACCTCTTTATGTCGACAGGCCTCTGCGGCTGTTTAATTAGCCAGCCACTTTAATGATTAACTGCCTTGTTATAAATGGTGCTTTTCACATTTTGGCGTTGTACACTGCCCTGTTTATTTTGCGATACCATGGTACAGAAACACTTTTTAAAAAAGTAGTTTTTATTGATTTTTCAACGACACAACAAGCATAACAAAAAATCAAAACAGAAGGAACTGAGAACAGTAAATAATATGAAGCAAAATATGGGGAGGGGGATATGATAAACTCTGGAACAGGCTAACGGCTCCGACTGCTGAAAATATTATATCCCATGATCCCCCAGCTCCTGTAGTGGGTATTTATTTAAGTATAGTCAGAATAATAGAATTGGAGAGTTTCAAGGGGCCCTCAAGTTCATCTAAATCAACCAACGGCTCGATGAGCTGTTGCAACGCACACTACGTGAGGCTTCCCTTGAAGACAGCTTGGGACATAGGTAGGGAAACTAAAGGGGCCCAATCACCTTCTAAATGTTTTTACATGAGTAGAATGTGTCCTTTATTTAAAATGCATCTCTGGTTTATTTGTGGAGCCTGCCTGGTGTTTTTACATGAGTAGAATGTGTGCTTTTCTTTAAAATGCATCTCTGGGTTATTTGTGGGGCATAGGAATTCGTTCATCCCCCCCCAAAAAAAATATAGTCCGGCCCCCCACAATGTCAGAGGGACAGTGGACCGGCCCCCTGCTGAAAAATGTTTCCTGACCCCTGGCTTGGGAGCTTCAGCTGGTCCAAAATGCGGCAGCCAGGTTTCTGCCTGGGGTTCCATTGAGACCTCATGTGACCCCTGTTTTAAGAAAAGCAGGACTGGTTGCCAGTTTGTTTTCCACTGGGGCCTCTGGTTGGCCACTGGGAGAACAGGATGCTAGACTAGATGGGCCACTGGCCTGATCCAACAAGCACTTCTGATGTTCTTAAGTTCTATATCAAGCAAGTGATGCCAAGAAGCTGGTTCATACCAAGTCAGATTTATCTGAACATCTCTGAGTCTGAGATGACTGATCTGCCCACTCTAGGTAGTTGACCAGTCGGCCCATCCATATCACAAGTCCATTCAAAGCCAGGTATGGAAGGGTAGTAGCTGAGTGGTAGAGCATCTGCTATGCATACCAGCCATCTCGGATTTGATCCCTGGCATCTCTAGGTGGGAAGAAGGCTGATCGCCAAAGAATTGATGCTTTTGAGTTATGGTGCTGGAGGACACGCTTGAGAGTCCCATGGATCCAACCTCTCCATTCTTAAGGAAATCAGCCCTGAGTGCTCACTGGAAGGACAGATCGTGAAGCTGAGGCTCCAATACTTTGGCCACCTCATGAGAAGAGAAGACTCCCTGGAAAAGACCCTGATGTTGGGAAAGATGGAGGGCACAAGGAGAAGGGGACGACAGAGGACAAGATGGTTGGATAGTGTTTTCGAAGCTACCAGCATGAGTTTAACCAATCTGCGGGAGGCGGTGGAGGACAGGAGTGCCTGACGTGCTCTGGTCCATGGGGTCACAAAGAGTCGGACACGACTAAACGACTAAACAACAACAACATCTCCAGGTGGGACTGGGAATGTCCTTTGTTTGAAACTCCGCTGCCAGCCAGAGTAGACAATACTGTGCTAAACAGACCAAGGGTTTTGTTCGGTTTAAGGCAGCTTCCTATGTTAGGGGCAGGCCTTAGCAGTGGACCCTGTCCAATGACTGGGGGGGGGGGCAGGCAACTGCCCCAAATGCCAACACTGGCCCTGCTTATGGCACATTCCTTTTAAGAAGAAGCAAATGATTTCGCTTTATTTGAACATAACTGTTCTCATCCATTCCTCTTTTCCGTTCTGAGACTTCTCCCTCCTTTGATTCCACCAGCTTGAGTGCAGACCTCAAATTGCTAGCAGCTGATTAAATGGCACCATTTCTATGCATTGATCCTGAGGCTGGGGGGATGGGGGGCGGGAATCAAGGAAGACAGAGAAACACGACCTGACCTGCTTAACCTCGTCTGACCCACTCCAGCAGGCAGCCTGACCCAGCCTCACTCCTTTTCTTCTCGGGCGACACTGTTTAATGGAATCCGCAGTGCTAGGGAGGGGCCAAGGCAGGCAGGCAGTTACTCCCCCCACAAAACCCCATCTCTCATTCCTAGGAAGCATCATCTTCTTAGATAAATGCTCGAACGTTCCATAATTAGCCATTCCAACATGACTAGGGAATTGCTTTCCAGGCTGCCCTGTAACCTGGGAAGGGGCTGTTGGGGGGTTTGAAGGAATGTCAGTGGGTCAAGTAGGGACACGGGGAAACTTCCGTCCAGTTTGCACTTTGAGAAACAATCTGTAGACCAAAATGCAGCTCTCTTTCCAAATCCCCATTTCTCCAAATTTTGCAATAGAAATGTAAGAACACAAGACAGTGGAATGGGAGGTGGAAGAAGAAGAGGAGGAGGAGGAGGAGGAGGAGGAGTTTGGATTTGATATCCCGCTTTATCACTACCCGAAGGAGTCTCAAAGTGGCTAACAATCTCCTTTCCCTTCTTCCCCCACAACAAACACTCTGTGGGGTGAGTGGGGCTGAGAGACTTCAAAGAAGTGTGACTGGCCCAAGGTCACCCAGCAGCTGCATGTGGAGGAGCAGGGAAGCTAACCCGGTTCACCAGATTACGAGTCCACCGCTCTTAACCACTACACCACACTGGCCCACTACACCACGCTGGTAGACTCTCCTTCCTTGGAGGTTTTAAAGCAGAGGTTGGATGGCCACCCGTCATGGATGCTTTTGTTGAGATTCCTGCATTGCAGGGGTTGGACTAGATGACCCTTGGGGTCCCTTCCAACTCTACGAATATAGCTGGGGGCCTTCTGCAAGCAAAGCAGATGCTCTCCCACTGAGATACAGCCCTTCCCCTAAAAGAAAAGATTCTAGTCCTCATGTTTCTAAATAAAGGGCTGAATCAAATAGGAATGTAGGAGGCTGTCTTATATCAACCAGAACATTACTCTACCTAGCTCAGTATTGTCAAAACTGACCGGCACAGCCTTTCCCAGTATATTTCCAGCCCTACCTGGGGACGCTGGGGATTGAACCTGGGACCTTCTATATGCCAGGCAAGTGCTCTGCCACTGAGCTATTGCCACTTCCTTGGTTAATTAGCTCTCAGCATTGCTTAGGAGTTGAAAGCCAGGCATAACCGTGACTTGACACATAGAAACGCTGTACGGCACCCTGACCCCAGGCTCATCGGCCCCTTTGGGATTTAGCGCATCTCGCCCAAAGACCACCCTTCCCCTCTTTTCCCCTGCAAGGTATTTTACTATGCGCTTCTGAAATAAAAATTAATTATTGAAAGGGAAAACATGTCTTGGGGCTCAACAGCTATGAGAGAAAGTACTCAGCCACAAAAGGTATGCTCTGAATAATTAATCAGGGCTATATTTAGCAAAGAGGAAGCAGGCAGAAACCTAAATTAAACCACTAGGCATAAGTGAGTGTGTGTGTGGATGGAATACCACACACACACACATATATATGTATATACACACATATGGTATAGTATACAGCAAAGGAGTTCAGCTGGAAATGTAGAGAGAGATCTTAAACCAAGTCCTGCTGAATAAATGCGTGCACACTCTAACATATCCTATATTTAATGTGCAGAGCATCATGTTTATGCTTTTACTGCTTCTTGGGTATAGGACAGGGGTCCCTGAACTTTCTAGGCCTGCGGGCACATTTGGAAATCTGGGAGACTGGTGTGGGCACCACAAAACACCCATTTCACAGAAGGAAAACTGATGACGCTCAGAACTCCACCACCACAGAAAGAGGCAAAACATATGCACACTCACCCAAATAAAAACAGACCCCCCATCTCCTAATCGACACTTTCCCCACCACCACTGAAAACAGGCAACCCTCACACTAAACATGAAAAGAGTCAAAACTGTTTTTTTTTTAAAATGGGGAAGTGTGCCAAGGGTGTACCTGAAGGAACAGATATATCCATAGAAACATAGATCCATACCATTCATTCCTTTTTTATCCCACCTTTCAGAGAAACCACTGGAGCAGCAGGGATTCTTCAGCTGCTATTCCTACACTGCAGGGGGTTGGACTAGACAGCTCTTGGGGTCCCTTCCAACTCTACTGTTCTATGATTCTATGAGTACAGACAATACTTCAAAGGTCTGATCTGCCCTGTGCATGGAGCCAGCACAGCTCCTGCTCTGCCATCCACCCAGGGACAGCCTCTTCAAAGGGGTAGGAGGTCAGAATTGGCATGGTGAATTCCCTGGAAGAAATCTGGGCTTCGGCCGAGTCCGGGATCATGAGTATTTCATGCAACAGAACCTTTTTTCTGATCTCGAATAGACGAAATAATTACAAAGAGTTCCTCTGACCATGTGCAAAGTTCCTTGCCCTTTATGTTTCTGCCCCCCTGTGCAGGGCATGCCTATCTTGGCCAGGAGGCAGCGCTTTGGTATAACATGCAGAGAAGAAGCTTCATACATTCAAGCTTAAATATATGGTGTGACCTACAAGTGGGACCTGCATCAAAAATGGGGCAGTGTCGAGTGCTCCATTTCTTCCTGACCCACACTGGTTTTCCATACACCCCATCCCAAGAAGCAGTGTTCCATGGTCACCATGCCTCATTAGCCTGGTTCAGGGTTTGTTTTTTTGCCCCCTTCACTTTGCATAAGAACGTGGGAAGAGCCTGCTGGATCAGGCCAATGGCCCCTCGAGTCCAGCATCTCACAGTGGCCAAGATGCCTGTGAGAAACTCACAAGCAGGATTTGAGCACAGGAACCTTTTCCCCTCGTGTGGTTTCCAGCGACTGGTATTCAGAAGCATTCCTGACTCTGACTGTGGAGGCAAAGCAGAGCCAGCCTAGCTAGGAGCCATTGATAGGCCTCTCCTCTACAAATTAGTCTAATCAATGGGTAGGCAAACTAAGGCCCGGAGGCCAGATCCGGCCCAATTGCCTCCTAAATCCGGCCCATGGATGGTCCAGGAATCAGTGTGTTTTTACATGAGTAGAATGTGTGCTTTTATTTAAAATGCATCTCTGGGTTATTTGTGGGGCATAGGAATTTGTTCATCCCCCCCCAATATAGTCCAGCCCACCACATGGTCTGAGGGACAGTGGACTGGCCCCCTGCTGAAAAAGTTTGCTGACCCTGGCTAAGTTTGCTGAAAAAGTTTGTTGACCCATCTAAATTGGTGGCCATCCCTGCCTCCTGTGGAAGTGAGTTCCATAGTTTAACTCTGAATTGCGCAAAGAAGTACTTTATCTGTCCTGAATCTTCTTTTGTGGTTTAACCTTCCCGAACCCACTGATACCTCCCTTGTTACTCCAGTGGCCCCATTTTAGCTGTATAGCTGTTGGCACTCAGCACATTCATCCCCTATTAACGGGAGTGATTTATCGCCGGCGGAGTGTGCTAGGTGCTGCTTGGAATACAGAAGCAGCCCCCTCCTCTTCCTCCAACGTGTGCTAAGAAGTTTCCTTATCTGGAGAGTATATTTAAAATGGGCCTGGCAAAAGGATGGGGCAGGGGAAGGGGGGGTGAGAGAAAGAAACTATGAGATAATTCTGTTCTTGAGAAATAAATTAAAAACATTTGGGGCACAGGGTGTGTAAGTTATTGCAGCCCCAGGGCAGCAGGAAATTATGGGAATAATAATGTGTGCACCGCGTTTCTGTCATTATTTACCTTGGCGCTCGGTGAGCCTCCTGTTGTTGCCAAAACAGCGCTTTTCGATCCCAACTTGCCCAAGCAATGAACACACGTTCAAATCCATTCACACACAGAGAAGGGAAGCCTGAATACAAGGGGCAGCGTCTCTCTCATCCCAGACCCCCGGATCCCATTCATAATGCAAACTGGAAGCATCTTACGGTTGTCTGGGAAATCGTTCAAACTTTGGATCTGGTCCCGTAAACATTTCCAGAGTGCTTTCATCTGCCGGCTCTTGCGATTCCACAGGCACAACTTGGCATTTTCCACCAAAGGGGCCTAGTGGGCTACGTTTTTCAGTTCAGAGGAGGCAGTGATGACCATTAACTTGGGTGGCTTCGAAAGAGGATTGGAGAAATCCATGGATGGTTACTTGCCCTGATGGCTATGCTCTGCATCCACGGTCAGAGGCAACAATGTCTCTGAGTACCAATTGCTCGAAGCCACAAGAGGGGAAAGTGAGCTTGTGCTCAGGTCCTGCTTGCAAGTTTCCCACTGGAACATCTGGTCGGTCACTATGAGACGCAATTGTCTCCCAGCCCTGCGTGGAGATGTCGGGGATTGAACCTAAAGGTAAAGGTAAAGGGACTCCTGACCATTAGGTCCAGTCGTGGCCGACTCTGGAGTTGCGGCGTTCATCTCGCTTTATTGGCTGAGGGAGCCGGCATACAGCTTCCGGGTCATGTGGCCAGCATGACTAAGCCGCTTCTGGCAAACCAGAGCAGCGCACGGAAATGCCGTTTACCTTCCTGCCAGAGTGGTAGCTATTTATCTACTTGCACTTTGACATGCTTTCGAACCGCCAGGTTGGCAGGAGCAGGGACCGAGCAATGGGAACTCACCCCATCGTGGGGATTTGAACCACCGACCTTCTGATCGGCAAGTCCTAGGCTCTGTGGTTTAACCCACAGCGCCACCTGCACCCCTGGATTGAACCTAGGACCTTCTGAATGCATAGCAGATGCTCTAGCCAGGGAGCTACAGCCCTTCCCCATGGTAATAAAGCAGGATTGCGTATAACTGCCCTATAACTGCCCTATCATAATAATAATAATAAATAATAAATTTTATTTATATCCCGCCCTCCCCAGCCGAAGCCGGGCTCAGGGCGGCTAACAACAATAAAACAGTACAAAAGTACAACATAAACAACATTCTAAAATCATTCATTATAAAAATTAATTAATTCAAGCCACTAGCAACCATTGGGCCAGAGCTCTGCGAAGATTGCCGAGGGAGGGAGTCAGGCTGTGCCCTGGCCAAAGGCCTGGTGGAACAGCTCTGTCTTGCAGGCCCTGCGGAAGGATGTCAAGTCCCGCAGGGCCCTGGTCTCTTGTGACAGAGTGTTCCACCAGATCGGAGCCACAGCCGAAAAAGCCCTGGCTCTAGTTGAGGCCAGCCTAACTTCTCTGTGGCCTGGGACCTTCAAGATGTTTTTATTTGAAGACCGTAGGTTTCTCTGTGGGGCATACCAGGAGAGGCGGTCCCGTAGGTACGAGGGTCCTAGGCCATATAGGGCTTTAAAGGTTAAAACCAGCACCTTAAACCTGATCCTGTACTCCACCGGGAGCCAGTGCAGCTGGTATAGCACCGGGTGAATGTGATCTCGCAGCGAAGGCCTCGTAAGGAGTCTCGCTGCAGCATTCTGCACCCGCTGGAGTTTCTGGGTCAGTCTCAAGGGCAGCCCCACGTAGAGCGAGTTACAATAATCCAGTCTGGAGGTGACCGTCGCGTGGATCACAGTGGCTAGGTCAGGGCGAGAGAGGTAAGGAGCCAACTGCTTAGCTTGGCGGAGGTGGAAAAATGCCGCCTTTGTTATAGCTGCAATCTGCGCCTCCATGGAAAGGGAGGTGTCGAAGATTACACCCAAACTCTTAACGGACGGTGCTGGCACTAATTGCGCCCCCGCAAGAGATGGGAGTTGCCCCCCCAATCCCATATAGCCCCGTCCCAGCCACAGGACCTCTGTCTTCGAAGGATTTAGCTTCAACCGGCTCCCACGTAACCATCCAGCCACAGCTTCCAAGCATCTGATCAGTGTGTCTGGGGCCGAGTCAGGATGGCCATCCATCAACAGATAGAGTTGGGTGTCATCGGCATACTGATGACAACCCAGCCCAAAACTCCGAACAAGCTGGGCGAGGGGGCGCATAAAGATGTTGAAAAGCATCGGGGAGAGTATCGCACCCTGAGGTACTCCACACACCAAGGAGTGGCGCGATGACAATTCCCCCCCAAGCGCCACCCTCTGTCCCCGGCCAGAGAGAAACAAGCGCAGCCATTGAAGGACTGTGCCCTGGATCCCCACGTCGGCAAGGTGGTGGTCCAGAAGTTCGTGATCGACCATGTCGAAAGCTGCTGATAGATCTAGAAGAATCAGCAGCCCCGACCCGCCTCGATCCAGCTGTCTACGAAGGTCATCTGTTAGGGCGACCAGAGCCGTCTCGGTCCCATGACCAGCGCGGAAGCCGGACTGGAATGGATCCAGAGCCGATGTTTCATCCAGAAACCCACCAAGCTGTTCAGCAACCGCTCTCTCAATCACCTTACCCAGGAACGGAAGATTCGAAACCGGGCGGTAATTGGATAGAACCATCAGGACTTCTGGAGGAGTAGGGACAGGTTAGAAATTTGATTCAGTTCAAATTTAATGCTGAGCCTTCCTCACACTTGCTGAAACAGTGCATGAAGCAACACACGGCCATCCTTCAAAATCTGCACTTCTCCAAAGTTCTCCAGCCAAAGAATGTGTATGAAAATGCATATATATATATATATATATATATATATATATATGCATACAACAATGCATTATACAAAGGGAAACTGGTTTGTGTAAAGGGTGCACTGCATACAAAATGTGTATATGAGAAGAAATTTGCACAAAAACGCTGGTGAATTTTCACGAGGGTTTTTTAAAAATTGCAAACAGATGTGAAAATGTGGAGAACCTGAACTGAAGAGTGGGTGGGGACATAAAAATGAGAATTTGAAACATAGAAGGTTCTCCTTCCACCGAGGAAGGCCACTGAGCTATCTAGCTCAGCAATGTCTACACTGACTGGCAGCAACTTTCCAGGATTTCATATGGCGGAACATTCTTAGCCTTCACTGAGCAGGAAGCAGATTAAACAGCTTTGTGTAGCTGCAGATAGGTGGCAGAAGCAGTTTAAGGCAAAATCTCAGCATTGTCTACACTGACTGGCAGCAACTCTCTATTGGGTTTCAGTCAAAAGTCCTTCTGAATGCATGGCAGATGCTCTACCACTGAGCTACAGCCCCCTTTCCATCGAAGGACATCCCTGGCCCTAATGTTTACCTGTGAGATCACCTTATCTCTCTCACACACACACTTGACCACTTCGATCAGCTGACCTGATACCATTACATGTGCCACATAATACCCATTTGGCATTTGCAAGAACTCGATATTTCAGGATGGCAGCACCTACCCTTTGGAACTCCCCACCTGTTGACATCAAGGCAAGCGTCTCCACTGTGCTGAAACCAATAGTTTAAGGTAAGCCTTCCCAGTTGTTTAGAATGTGGGTGCAAATGCTATTCTGTGTTTAGTCTGTCCTTATTTCAGTTTCTCGAAAGCCTTAAATCCTTGTTGTTCATTTTTCTTATAGATAATTTCCTTGCTTTACCTTTCTTGGAAAAACACTTTAAAGATTTTTTGCTCATTATTATTATTATTATTATTATTATTATTATTATTATTATTATTTACAACCAAGCAGTGTATGAATCTGAAGCAATAAATAAATAAATGACGTATTTTTCGCTCTATAAGACGCACCAGACCACAAGACGCACCTAGTTTTTGGAGGAGGAAAACAAGAAAAAAAATATTCTGAATCTCAGAAGCCAGAACAGCAAGTGGGATCACTGCGCAGTGAAAGCAGCAATCCCTCTTGCTGTTCTGGCTACTGGGATAGCTGTGCAGCCTGCATTCGCTCCATAAGACGCACACGCATTTCCCCTGACTTTTTAGGAGGGGAAAAGTGAGTCTTATAGAGCAAAAAATACGGTAAATAAAGTGAAAAAGCAACGAGAAAATAAGGTGAACTATAGTGGAGGGCAGAAGCCACCACCGTATTCTGCGGAAAGCTGGCTTTAGCATCCACCCTTCCATTGGACAACTGTGAGCAAGCCCTCACTGGTGTAGGCAGACCCCCCCCCACATCTGGCAGCCTGGCAAGTCTGCTGAGAGTCCTCCCCCTCCTTCTCCCCCTTACCACGGAAGGACTCTGAGCATGTGCAGATATTCCCTTGGACCTCCTTTGAAGCTGGTTAGGCTTTCGGGGAAGACATTTGCAAAGATGGATTGAGCAGGAAGCAGATCCAAGAGGAGAAATTAATTAGACCTGCCTCACTTCATCCCTGGAATTGCTCGTTACAAAAGAAAGGATCAGCAGAAATAAATAAATTAAAAACTAAAAACTGGGAAACATAGACGCAGCCAGGAAGCCCCTTGTCAACTGAACTGAGTCTATTGTTTAAAACAGTTAACAATGTGGCATTTAACGCAGCTGTTCCCAGAGAGGTGTATTATGATTGCAAATGCACAAGAAAGAGAACTCTCATTCATATATATATATATATATATATATATATATATATATATATGCATGCGCATGGCATGGAGAAAATGAACAGAGGGAAGTTTTTCTTCCTCTCTCGCAACACTAGGACTTGTGGACATCCAGTAAAGCTGAGTGTTGTAAGATTCAGGACTGATAAATGGAAGTTCTTCATGCAGTGCAAAGTTGAACTGTGGAACTCCTTTCCCCAGGAGGCAAGTGAGGGCCACCAACTTGTTTGGCTTTGAAAGAGGGTTGGACAAATTCGTGGAGGAGACGGCAATTGATGGCTGCTAGCCACCTTGGCTATGTTCTACTTCCACACTCAGAGGCAGCAAAGCGTCTGAATGCAAGTTGCTGGGGATCGCAAGTGGGGAGAGAAGGGGCTCTTGCTCATGAATCCTGCTTGAATTCACAGACTTCTGGCCAGCCGCTGTGAGAACAGGATGCTGGACTAGATGGGTTTGTTGGCCGGATCCAGCAGGGCTTTTCTGATGAATATGCATCTGCACTGGCGGAGGAAGAGGAGTGCAGGGGTGCCATCACAGCTACCCGTCCTCTGCCCGCACTGGGTGCCATGCCCCTGCAGGTGGCGTGCCATGCCCCCACCTGCTCTCCGCCCCGCCCCCCGGTGCCAAAGCATGAAACTCCACCACTGTGCATCTGGTTAAGTTCAAGGAACGTTTAGCTGTTTCAATTGATAGGCTTTTTAATGGGCTTCCACAGGAGGCAGTGATGGCCACCAAGTTAGATGGCTTTAAAAGAGGAGTGGAGAAATTTATTCAGGAGAGGGCTATCAATTTCAACTAGTCTGAATGATTATGTTCTGCCTCCAAGGTTGGAGGCAGTACAGTGGTACCTCGGGTTACAGACCCTTCAGGTTGCAGATGCTTCAGGTTACAGACTCTGCTAACCCAGAAATAGTACCTCGGGTTAAGAACTTTGCTTCAGGATGAGAACAGAAATCGCATGGCAGCGGTGCAGTGGCAGCGGGAGGCCCCATTAGCTAAAGTGGTGCTTCAGAACAGACCTCCGGAAAGAATTAAGTTCTTAACCCGAGGTACCGCTGTAATGCTTTAGAATACCAGTTGCTGGAAACTGCAGGAGGGGAGAGGGCTCTGTTGCTCAGCTTGCAGGCTTCCCATGGAGGCAGCTGGTTGTTCACCATAAGAACAGGATGCTGGACTAGATGGGCTATTGGCCTGGTGGTTATGTTCTTATAACCATGCCTAATATGTTCTACGGAGCTGCCCTTTTCTGGAATGACATTTTCAACAAAGGGCTGTGCCTTATGACACAGGGTAGCAAACCACACTCCCTTCCAAATACTTCAGATGCACAAACAGGAACTTTTTATGCGGGGAAGAGAGATTTGGTCAGGATCCTCAGTTTCCATCTGCACTGAGATGTCAGCACTCGTGCCCATCAACTTTCAAGAAACCCTTGAACCCCATAAAGTAAATTTATCCTTTTTGGAAAATTTGTGTCTGTGTTTTGTTCCATTATTGCTGCGGTACCTCTTTGTTGGTGGAAACAAAAGCTGTTCCCATGGCAATGCTGCGTGATGTCAGAGAAAGCAGGAGAGTGAGGTCATAAATTGTCCAGGGAGAAAGACAAAACAGCCACAGGGGCTGGTGCGCTGTGGAACTTGATGTGCCCTTAAAGTTTAAAGCATTTGGGACCATTACTGGAATATTTGTTCTGTTATGTTTCCGATTGTCTTCTCCACCCTCGCCGCCCACAACTCCTCTCATTTCTTCTGTGGGAGGAGGGAGTGGGGGGAACCATTAACACACAATGGAAAAAAGTTGTCCCAGGAATTTCCTACTGGTGAAAGTCCAGGAAGCTGCAAATGCAATAACGCAAACACGATATGTTTCATGTTTCTCCCCACGCTATTCCAAGAAAGCATCCCAAATCCCTCTACCGCTCCTGAAAAATGACAGAGCTCTGGAGAGGTTATGAGCTGTGTATTGAGAGGTCAGATCTTAAACATTGATTGTACGCCAAAGGAGGAATCAAATCCCTCAGGCTGTACACACGGCATACATTTTTAAAGTACACCCTGCCTTAAATAAAGAGATTGCTAGGAAGTGTAGTTTGTTGTTTTTGTTGTTTAGTCATTTAGTCGTGTCCGACTCTTCGTGACCCCATGGATCAGAGCACACCAGGCACGCCTGTCTTCCACTGCCTCCCGCAGTTTGGTCAAACTATTGTTCATAGCTTCGAGAACACTGTCCAACCATCTCGTCCTCTGTCGTCCCCTTCTCCTTGTGCCCTCCATCTTTCCCAACATCAGGGTCTTTTCCAGGGAGTCTTCTCTTCTCATGAGGTGGCCAAAGTATTGGAGCCTCAGCTTCACAATCTGTCCTTCCAGTGAGCACTCAGGGCTGATTTCCTTCAGAATGGAGAGGTTTGATCTTCTTGCAGTCCATGGGACTCTCAAGAGTCTCAAGAGATTGCTAGGAAGTGTAGTTTACTAATCATAAAATGGTAGAGGTGGGAGGGACCCTGAGGGCCACCTTGTTCAACCTCCTGCAATGTAGGAATCACAGCTAAAGAGTCCCTGATAGATGCACCATCCAAGTTCTTTAAAAACATCCAATGAAGGAGGGCCCACCGTCAAACAGCTCTTACCACCAGAAAGTTCCTCCTAATGTTTCATCAGAATCTGTTTTCTTGTCATTTGAATCCATTGGTTCAGGTCCTCCCCTCTGGAGCAGGAGGACACGGGCTTTCCCCCTCTTCCATGTGTGGCAACCCTTCAGACATTAATAATAATAATAATAATAATAATAATAATAATAATAATAATAATAATATATTTATAACCCATCCATCTGGCTGGGTTTCCCCAGCCACTCTGGGCGGCTTCCAACAAAGTATTAAAATACAGTGGTCTGTTAAACATTAAAAGCTTCCCTAAACAGGGCTGCCTTCAGATGTCTTCTAAAAGTCTGGTAGTTGTTGTTCTCTTTGACACCTGGTGGGAGGGCGTTCCACAGGGCGGGTGCCACTATCGAGAAGGCCCTCTGCCTGGTTCCCTGTAACTTGGCTTCTTGCAGTGAGGGAACCACCAGAAGGCCCTCGGCACTGGACCTCATTTGAAGATGGCTGTCACCTCTCAGTCTCCTCTTCTCCAGGCTAAACACTCCCAGCTCCCTCAACCATTCCTCACAAGGCTTGGTTTCCAGACCCTTCATTACCTAAGTCACCCTCCTCAGCACACCTTCCAGCTTGTCAATATCCTTGTTAAACCGGGGTACCAAGAACATGATGCAGGACTCCAAGTGGGGTCTGACTAGGGTAAAATAGAGCAGTACAGTACTAAAATTACTCCCTTAATCTGGGCACTATACTTCCGTTGATCCCAGATCTAAAATTCCCCTAACAAACTACAGTTCCCAGGGTTCTTTTAGGGAATCCCTGTTCTTTAAATGGATGGTGTGTGCAAAGCCTCAGTTCTGCACAGAGCAGGAGATGGGAATCTGTGCCCCTCCGAATGTTGCTTTACTCCATCCACCTCTGCCCCAACCAGTGTGGCAACTCACTACCCAGGGACAATGGGAGCTGTAGGCCTGAAACACCTGGAGGACTGCAAATTCCTCACTTCCATTTTCTGCACACTTGCGATAAGAGATTTCACACTTTAAAAAATGCTGCGCTTGCCACATCATTATAAAGAGATAAATCTGCACCGACGTTTCAGCACCAAATACCAACAAGCTCTGCTAACTTGCATAAATTATGCAGGCTAAAATCATATGTAAAATCATGTATTTACTTATTCAAAGGTCAGGCAGGAACAGTCCAAAATCAATATTGGAAGGAGGGGGGAACAGGCAGCAGAAACAAGCAAAGGATGGCTCAGGAGGGAAGCCTTACATGCTCTCGCCTCCTAAACCACAGCTATTTCACAGTGAAGGAGTAGCAGGGACTGCTTATGCACAAGTAGACCCCTTTTACTCACAAGTAGGTCATAAACACATATCATGATATTGCTCTTCAGCCTGGACTCAAAGTTTTCGGAAAGCTCCCCCTCCAATTCCCAGAGTTCCCTGCAAAGAGGAATTGATTGTTAAATAAACCCTGGGAATTGAAGCTCTGTGAGGGGACTTGGGGCCTCCTAACAATTCTCTGGTTTTGCCAAAAGCAGCTTAGTCATGCTGGCCACACGACCCGGAAGTTGTACGCCGGCTCCCTCGGCCAGTAAAGTGAGATGAGCGCCACAACCCCAGAGTCGTTCACAACTGGACTTAACTGTCAGGGGTCCTTTACCTTTTTAACAATTCTCAGCAGCCTAATGAACTGCACTTCCCATAATTATTTGGGGAAAGCCATGAGAGTTTAAAGTTGGATCATAGTAACAGAATGGAAATTTACAGCTTGCTACTCACTAAGGGAATTTTTTTGGAAGATGTTTTACAGGTGGTATATAACCCCTAGCAAAATATCTAAAATGTATAAAACAAGATACAGTGGTACCTCGGGTTACATACGCTTCAGGTTACATATGCTTCAGGTTACAGACTCTGCTAACCCAGAAATATTACCACGGGTTAAGAACTTTGCTTCAGGATGAGAACAGAAATCGTGGCACAGCAGCAGCAGGAGGCCCCATTAGCTAAAGTGGTGCTTAAGGTTAAGAACAGTTTCAGGTTAAGAACAGACCTCTGGAACGAATTAAGTACTTAACCCAAGGTACCACTGTATAATATGTGCTGGAGGTGCAATCAGTTAGAAGGGACACTATTTCATATGTGGTGGAGCTGTAAAAAAATTAAGAGCTTTTGGGATACTGTATATGAAGAGTTGAAAAAAATATTTAAACAAACTTTAATGAAGAAACCAGAAGCCTTCCTATTGGGCATATTAGATTCATATATCCCAAATGAAAATAAGAGAATATTCTTATACACAACAGCAGCAGCAAGAATATTAATAGCTAAAAATTGGAAAACTGAAATAGTACCAACGAAAAAAGAGTGGCAGGACAGATTATTTGAATATTCTGAAACTGCAAAATTGACGGATACGATTAGGGGACAGTCTAACCAAAGGTTCCAAAAAGAGTGGGGAGTGTACAGAGATTATGTTAAAAAAAAGTGTCCTCAAATCAAAACCTGCTCTCGATTTGAATAATTTTCGCAAACCACAATATGATCTATAAGTACAGTAGATGGAGAAGGGTAGAAACGATGAAATAAGAAAGAAACAGTTTAACAAACAGGAAAATAGATCCACTTTGAGGAGGAAGGAAGTCTACAGTGGTACCTCAGGTTACATACGCTTCAGGTTACCTACGCTTCAGGTTGCAGACTCTGCTAACCCAGAAATAGTGCCTCAGGTTAAGAACTTTGCTTCAGGATGAGAACAGAAATCGTGCGGTGGCAGCGCAGCGGCAGCAGGAGGCCCCATTAGCTAAAGTGGTGCTTCAGGTTAAGAACAGTTTCAGGCTAAGTACGGACCTCCGGAACGAATTAAGTACTTAACCCGAGGTACCACTGTACTAGAAAAGAATAAGAATAGGAAATATAAAGTAGGGTAACATAGGTCCTTGTGCAAGAGCGTATGGATTTATGATTGTAGGTTTGTTATTTGTTTTGTGTTTTCTTTTTAGTTTGTTTCTTAATTGTCGTTATGTCTTAGTGTGTGTGTTTATGTGTTATAACATAAAGTTAATAAAAAGCATTGAAAAATAAAATAAAGTTGGATCAAAGTGCTCAGTCCCGTTGGCTCACCTGTCTCATTATTGTCACTGATTGGCAGCAGCTCTCAAGGGAATCCTAGAGGGTTTTTTCCCCCCAGCTCTGCCTGGAGATACCAGGGATTGGTCTTCGGCAGGCAAGGAATGTGTCCTACCCACTGAGCTGTAAAGAAATTTAACCGGAAAATAAAATGTGAAATAGCAATAAGACAATGTAAAATAATAAGCAATTTCCCCAAATGTGATGCATTTCCACATTTTAAAAAAACAACACCACATCACTTGGCTGGATACAGCAATGCAAAGTTTGGAGAAGTGTGAGTTTCAAAAGTGCAAGCTAGGTATGGACTGTATGTCCTTACCTCTCTCGCCCTGACCTCACCACTGTGATCCATGCGACAGTCACCTCCAGGCTTGACTCTTGTAACTCACTCTACGTGGGGCTGCCCTTCAAACTGACCCAGAAACTCCAGCGGGTGCAGAATGCCGCGGCGAGACTCCTTACGGGGTCCTCGCCGTGGGATCACATTCACCCAGTGCTATACCAGCTGCACTGGTGCCCAGTGGAATACAGGATCAGGTTTAAGGTGCTGGTTTTAACCTTCAAAGCCCTATACGGCCTAGGACCCTCGTACCTATGGGACCGCTTCCTCTGGTATGCCCCACGGAGGACTTTATGGTCTGCAAACAACAACACTCTGAAGATCCCGGGCCACAGGGAAACTAGTCTTGCCTCGACCAGAGCCAGGGCCTTTTCGGCTGTGGCCCCGATCTGGTGGAGCGCTCTCCTACAAGAGAGATTTGACATCTTTCCACAGCGCCTGCAGGACGGAGCTGTTCCTCCAGGCCTTTGGCCAGGGGGCAGTCTGACCTATTTTCCTTTGTATAAGAACGAGCCATGAAAGAGGCCTCCCAGCCTGTTCACAGGTCCTTATATGATCAATGAAAACCGCTGGTCCTGGCAAGTATTAACCTGATAACAGCCATTTATCCAGATTTTAATTTGTCTGAATTAATTTTAAGATGTATTTTAATTAATTGATGCCTGTTTTTATGTATACTGTGTTATTTATAGGATGTTAACCGCTCTGAGCCTGGCTCCAGCCAGGGAGGGAGGGGTACAAATTATTATTATTATTATTATTATTATTATTATTATTATTATTATTATTATATTCCACCTTTTCTTCTAAGGAGTTAAAGCTGGAATACACGGTTTACCTCTCTCCTCATTTAATCTCCACAACAACCCTCTGAGGTAGGTTAGGCTGAGAGACAGTGACTGGCCTCTACTTTCATGGCTGAGTAGGGTGATTTGAACCCTGGCCTCTCCCAGGTCCAACTCAAACTGCTATACCACCACTGGCTCTTCGTTAGATAGGCCCCCCCTCAATTTAAATGTGAGCTGAATTGAATTTTCCTTACCAACCTTACAGGGTTGTAGTGAAGGGCAGCTGCACCCGAGAAAGACTAGCCAAAATGTGCCGTTGAGTCATGCCTCCTAAATGACTAAACAATGATGAATGAAGATGAATAGCCACGGCATTCAGCTGAGATGCAGGGAAGGCGAGAGGGTCATGTTTCAGTGGCCGCCTGCAGTGGGCGGAAACCGGTCCCATGAACCGCTCGTTTACCTACTCCAAATTACTCTGCTTTGGGATTAGAATTTCACGAGGGTGTTACTCGCCATCCTTAATGGATAATTACCAGCGATGACCTAAGAATACTATAAATATAAAGTATGCCATATATGTGGTCATGGTAACCACCGCAGAAAACGCGAATGTTTACAAGACTGTGGTATAAATTCCCAGCCATTATATAGCGTGACTTGATCCAAGCACTGCCAGAGGTCCAGGAAGATTCTATCCACGCCAACTGCAGCGTGTTTCTATAGTAACCGATGCATTTCAAAATGGGGAGGGGGACGAGGACAAGGCTAAGGGTGGGGTGGGGGAAGAGTAATAATAGATGGGGAGAATCTGACGGAAGGTTTCTCTTCTCACTTCAGCCCACTGATGCTGAAAGTGGTCTCAAGACTTGGGGCACAGTCAAGTCCACGGAATATGTCAGGGGGGTCACAGAGCCAGCGTGGTGTAGCAGTTAGAACAGAGCTTTCCAAACTGTGTGTCGCGACACGTTAGTATGTCAGCTGCAGTGTGTAGGTGTGTCAGGCAAATGCTCCCCACAATTCTCCTGGGGCTGGAAAGGGGTTAATTTAACCTCCGGCTTGCTAGTAAAACTGAATTACTATGTCGCAAAATGATGCATGTCTAAAAAGTGTGTCACCAACACGAGAAGTTTGGAAAGCTCTGGGTTAGAGTGTGAGACTGGGAATGACGAGAGATCAAATCCCCAACTCGGCCGTGAAGCTTGCTGTGGGCGACCGTGGGGCAGTCACTGTCAGGGACGAATGAATGGGGAGTGGTAGGAGGCACCAGCTGGGGAACCCCCAAGAGAAACCCCAGAGAAGGAAGGCTCAGAGTCTGGGAATTGGTGGTGGGACACTGGGGAGAGGTCAGAGAGAAAAGATTGGGAGAAGGTGCCATAAACCACAGGGTTTAGTGAGCAGGGAGAGCCTGTGACAGAGAGCAGTTCAGACTTGGAGGCTGAAGCAGAGGTGGGGACTGCTGAAGAATTAATAGAGTCTCTCTCCTGCTGAGACAAGATCCCCTCCCTGCTGGTCTCCAAGAACATGCAGGTCATCTCCACATGTGCATTTGATAACCCTGAATATTCAGTGTCTTTTTATTATGACACTGCTTCTTTAAACAGCCCTCTGAAAGCTCCCCAATAATATTTTCTACAGAACATTTTGGATTGCCAGCCAAATATGTTTCCAAGAGTCTTCGCCAAGGTTGTAAGCAACACTTGTACTGAAGCCACAAGAGTGAGGATGTGGAACATTTTTATTCCCGTCTGAGGGCCACATTCCCTCGTGGGTGACCTGCTGGGGGCCGTGTGCCTCTGGTGGAGGTGTCGAGAGGCAGATGTGGGCAGGGCCAGAGGTAAGTGTGGGTGGAACACTGAGTGCGACATTTGCCTTTCTAGTCCCAGTCATTCGAGGCCCTTCGGTGTGTTGGTTGTAAAGGGACTTGCGCTGCAAGACTGGAAAGATAAAACACCCACCATTATCAGCTGGGGCTGTTGGGAGTTGTACTCCAAAACATCCGGAAGGTAGCAGGTTGGGGAAGGCTGGCATAGGGGATGACAACAAACACCTGTTTAAGCTTCCCAATCAATTTCCAGACTGTATGTTACCTTGCAAAAGAAGAAGTCTCTTCTGAGTCTGCCTTTGACAGGTTCGCTTGCCTTTTTTGTTCTCTCTGATTCCTCTGGTACTGCAGCACACACAGGGAAGATGTCGTATGCATTTTAGACAGTTTGATTTTTCTTTTTTAATCAAAAGGAAATTAAAGGAGAGACAGCAGTGTGTATTCCTTATGAGTAATGCAGGGTGTCTCATTCATTCTTAAGGTAGCCTGAAAGAACTACAACATTTTCATTATAATTCTGGGTCAGCTTTGCCATGGGACTACACATGTAGAACTGAGGGAGGTCATTTTCCTTCCGGTCTCATTTGAATTATTCTCCTCCCTGCCACCAACTCAAATCACTTCTGCCACTGATGCCACCTTCTTTTGATCTATTCTTCTTTGGCAATCACTTGTAGCGGAGTAAGATTGTCTTTCATTAACATGGTCTTAACAGTGGGTCCATGAAAGCCTGTGGAGGCCAATTCTGGATTTACCCGTCCTTCCATAGTGGGGACATAGGTTTCTGAGTGGGAATTGATCGCGGTGAGGGTTTGCCAAATGTGCCGTTTCTCCCTTGCATCTTCAAAGTCCACAACACCTTTGGTAAAGGCTTTTCTCCAATTCAAGAGCTTGCAGGCCAGTGTTTCCCAGTTGTTGGTGTTTATACTACATTTTTTTAGATTTGCCTTGAGAGAGTCTTCAAACCTCTTTTGTTGACCACCAGCATTACACTTTCAATTTTAAAGTTTGGCATAGAGTAGTTGCTTTGGAAGACGATAATCAGGCAACTGAACAACATGACCAGTCCAACGAAGTTGATGTTGAAGAATCGTTGCTTCAACACTGGTGATCTTTACTTCTTTCAGTATGCTGGCATTAGTTTGTCTGTCTTCCCTAGTGATGTGTAAATTTTTTCAGAGAAACTGTTGATGGAATCTTTCAAGGAGTTGGAGATAGTGTTTGTAAGTGGTCCATGTTTTGTAAGCATACAGTAAGGTTGGTAGTACAATAGCTTTGTAAACAAACATTTTGGTTTCCCTGCGAATGTCCTGGTCCTCAAACACTCTGCACTTCAGTCGGGAGAAAGCTGGATTTCGGCATCAAAGTTACACCATTGAGTTAGATTAGTGGCGCTGCAGAAGGGTTGTTTTGTGCTTGTTGGTGCAGCACTTTGGTTTTTTAGATGTTGAGCAATAGGCCAAGTTTTTCATAAGCTTTTGCGAAGATATTTAGGATGGTTTGGAGGTCATCTTCTGAGTGCGCGCACACTACGTTGTCATCAGCATACTGAAGCTCTGTGACGGAAGTTACAGTAACCTTCCTTACTTATATCTTTTGATATAAGATGCTCAATGCAACACACAATGACTGGGGGGAACTGAGCTCACACCCGCACCATATATTTAAAAGGCATTTAAAGCAAATCGCTTCCCTCCAAAGAATCCTGGGGACCAGTTTGTTAAGGGTGCTGGGAACTGTAGCTCTGGGGAGGTAAACTAGAGTTCCTAAAATTCTTTGGGAGAAGCCATGATTGTTAAAGTGGACACTTTTGAAATACGATTAGACAAATTCATGGAAGAGACAGCTATCAATGGCTACTAGCCATGGTGGCTACACTTGGCCTCCATGGCCGGAAATAGCAATGTTTCCGAATTTCAGTTGTGGGGAACCTCTGGAAGGGAAAGTGCTCTGGCGCTCAGGTCCTGCTTTCAAATTTCCCACGGGCATCTGGTTTGACATCATGAAACAAGATGCTGGACTAAATGGGCCATTGGCCTGGTCCATCAGGCTCTTCTTATGTTCTTAACAGAATTTAAGTGCCTCAACCCCATTCATCTGGAAAGGATCCAGCAGGCAGGAGCACCACTTGCAAAAAGATATGTTAGCAGCCGCTGCCAAGCTTCTTGAGCAGAATTTGGTTGTACAATGCTCTGGGGAAAAGCTGATGGCAGCCTAATCTGTTGGAAATGCTTTTCCCCCCCAGCAGCCATGAAACGTAACAGAGACTTTGGATACCGTCGCAGATACTAGAAACAAACTCCAATCTCCCTTTATGCGTCTCCCAAGTAGCTTGACGAATTCCACTGAATTTACTCTTGAATTAATCCAGCGCAATTGAAGCCTTTTTAGCATGTTTAACTAGCCTATGTTGTCGCCGATAAGGGTTAGCTGACCACTGTTTAAAAGCCTGGCTGGATAATCTTACTAGATTAATTAAGGGTGGCTTTTTGGAGCGAGCCTAGTTCTGCCCCTTGTCTGAATTGGCTTAATCTACTCGCAAAGCCACAGTTAATCTGTGAAAAGGGTCAGGAGGGACTGCATGTCCCAGCAATTGAAAAGTGCCGGTTAAGTAACAAACGGAAGTCTTTTTGAAAAGGGACGTAACGCGACTTCGTCTGAGGGTCTGGTGCCATGCTTAAGCCGCAAGCCATGCTTACGATAGGAATAGGGAACCTTATTCGAGTTGAGGTCTGCATTCCTTTCTAGACAACCATCCCAGGGGATGTGTGCCACAGGCAAAAGCGGGTGGAGCAATGAATGTAAATTTCATTGTTGTAGTGTAGATTAGTTTCCACGCCCACTCGCACAACCCTCTATCCAGGCAAGCAAGAGGCAATCTCAGGGCTCCAACCAGGCAAAAACATTTGGGGTACATAGTAGGACCAGGGAGGGATGTGGACTGAGGAGAGGTGATGTGGTCTGGGGAAAGTTTGGAGGGTCAGGCAGAGAGGCTTGGAGGGCTACATTCAGCCCCACAGGCCTAATGGCCCTACCTCTGTTTCACACTATTGGATCACATCACATAAAGCATAAACTGCAATCTAATTGGGAGGGTAGTTAGACACGTCTAAGTAAATGGCTAAACTTTGGATCTCGATCTGATGATGGCCAAAAACTTGAATGGCTTTAAAAGAGGATTGGACAAATTTGTGGAGGAGAAGGCTATCAGTGGTCACCAGCGATGATGGCTGATTTCTGACTCTATAGTTGGAGGCAGCAATGTCTCTGAATACTAGTTGCTGGGAGCTGCAGGGTGGGAGACTGCTCTTTTGCTTGGGTCTGCAGGAAAACATCATTTGCAATCACTAACCCAATTTGTGATGTTATCGCCGATATCTGTAAGTCCAGAATTGTCAATGTGTGTAATAAATGACCGCACTGCAATATTTAGTTGCAGGACTCACTTGTGACTCCATATTGCAAGCAGGGCCTGGAAAAGGAGAAAGAGAGGGAGAGAGAGAAATGAGCAGTAAGTTCATTGTTGAAATATGATTTGAGAGAGGAACATAGAATTTGACCCATTAAGCCATTATATGATGTGCCTTTCACCAAACCCAAAGAGGCATGAATGTTATTTCTTAAGAGGATGAAAATGACTTGGTTCTGCTTTTTTAAACATTTGCATATAACTTGATGAGAACTTGTGTGATGTGCAAATAAAGAAAATAAAAATAACTTTGAAGGAGAAAGCAATGAATGAATTCCTCCAGCTCAGAAAAACATTGGCAGGGAGGTCCTTGTTAGACCTGCTACACTCCCTCTGCTGGATCTCAGGCTCCAGAGCACAAGACAGAATGCCCATTTAGGATGCATAGCCATATTCGTTTTCTTCTGTCATACTGCATGTGTCAAAACTGGAAATGATCTCTTCATTAATTCACAACGGTTAATTGATTTCTTATGGATTTATTTTACCTTTTCATCGAAGACCTTCCTGAAAAGAATTATGACCCCCCCCCAAAAAAAAGCTATTGTACAAAAGAAATTGGACAATTTCACGGAGAATAAGGCTGTGCAATGGAAGAGTCGGGGCAGCACATTTCGGGCAGCACATAGTTGAACTTATAGAACTCTCTGCTACAGGAGGCAGTGATGGCCACAAACTTGGATGACTTTAAAAGAGGATTGGGCAAGTTCATGGAGAAGAAGGCTATCAATGACAACTAGCCACGATGCCAATGTTCTGCCTCCACCATCAAACACAGAAATGCTTCTGAACTCCAATTTCTGGAAACCACAATGTGGGGGAGAATGTTCTTGTCCTCAAGTCCCTGCTTGTGGGATTCCTACAGGCAACTGGATGGCCACTGTGAGAACAAGATGAACAGACTTGTTTTATGTTCTTACACATCACACCGATTCAGTTTGCCTGCGTGACTTGATGTACAGTCATACCTCAGGATGTATACGCTTCAGGTTAAGCCTTTTCAGGTTGCGCTCCATGGTGACCCGGAAGTAACGGAGCGCGTTACTTCCGGGTTTCGCCGCTCGCGCATGTGCAGACACTCAAAATGACATCATGTGCATGTGCGGAAGCGGCAAAACGCAACCCGCGCACGCGCAGATGTGTTGCATTTGCTTCAGGGTGCGAATGGGGCTCCGGAACAGATCCTGTTTGCATCCAGAGGCACCACTGTTTGTGCTTCTCAACTTTCTTTCCTTTTCAGTGGAGCTTTTGGAAACAGCAGCAAACTTTTCATCAGCACTTTGCCCTTTTACATGGTATCGACACTTGCAAATAAGGGTGGGATAAGAATATGCTCTGGTTTTGCCTTTTAATGCAAACTATCTAATTCATACTGTCCCAAACAGTATGTGGATAAAAACGAGGCTACCTTTTAAAATTCACACTTTTCTGAATTTTGCAAGACAGTTCTCCTAACAAATACAATGGGGGAAAGCTGCAAAAAAAAAAAAGCTTTTGTTTGTGAAAATAAATGCATTATATTAGGGGCTATTTCTTTCAAAAACATGTATCACAGGCAAGATTGTATACGAAAATGTTTATCTTAGAAGTGTGATACGAAAATGCTGACAAACTTTTTTTATTGCACAAAATTTATATGCCACTTAAGACAATTTCAAAATGGTTTGTGCAAAGAATAAAATGGTGAATTTTTTTTATCAAAATCGGTTTGAAAACAACTATTCAAAATTATTCACAAATAATTGAGATCAACGAGAAGCTAAAAATTAGATTAAAATAGATGTTGACATTTGACATGTCCAGATAGCTTTGCCTAAACAAAAGCACTTTTAGGTGTCAAAATGAGTACAGTGGTACCCCAGGTTAAGAACTTAATTTGTTCTGGAGGTCTGTTCTTAACCTGAAACTGTTCTTAACCTGAAGCACCACTTTAGTTAATGGGGCCTCCTGCTGCTGCTGTGCCGCCAGCATGCAATTTCTGTTCTCATCCTGAAGTAAAGTTCTTAACCCGAGGTAATATTTCTGGGTTAGCGGAGTCTGTAACCTGAAGCGTATGTAACCTGAAGTGTATGTAACCCGAGGTACCACTGTACAATGAAGTCTGACTTTAATAGGCAGAAAGTTCGAAAGCTGGGCTGCTACACTAAAATATCCATGGAATGAGAATTCTGTGGCACCTGTAACAGTGCCAGCTCCACAGATCAAACTGGCCAAGTGGTATATATGGGTAATGCGACCCTACAATTAAATTTTCACAAGGTCATTTAAATAATAATAGTCACAAACTGATGTGGAAATCTGGCAAATTGAATTTGAGTTTGGATAAATGAGAACCTGGAGGAAACTGAAATTGAGAGCTTTGTCTGTCCCTGCTCACACCATGCCTGCAAGGCAGGCCACAGTTATTTCCATTTTACAGGTGGAAAACGGAGGCTGAAAGAGAATAGCTGGGATTGCCCAAGAACTGATGACAAATATGTGGAACAAACGATGCATGATGATCCCAGGTCTCTCTGGCTGGTGCAGCAACAGTCTGAATCACACACTGCTGATGAGTTATTTGTTCCCTTTGATGGTTTGGCTGCATCTGTATACGCAAAACCAAACATCTGTTTTTATTCTGTCTAGTCTCATTGAAAATTTAGCTCTGGTGCTGAATTTATAGTCTTTTACACAATGAGATCTCAGCTATGGAGATTTTCTATTTCTTTGTTCCTAGGTAAGAATGTGTGGGATTTCTCCTAAAGCTGAACTAGAATTACTCTCCTTGGGCCTCAGTTTTGTGTTATAAGTAAAGGTGGGCGGACTTGTCCGCTATGGTTGATCTCAGTTTCTAACACTTGAAAGGCCACCTCCGTCCTTACACCTACCTTTATCAATTCAATTTCATCTATTTCAACTAGGTTTTCATCTATTTTTTAAGCTGAAGTATTGAGGTGGCCCATTCCTGGAGACAGTGTGGCATAGAGGTTAGAGTGCCAAACTACGTACTGGGGCACCAGGGTTCAAATCTCCCACTCAACCACGAATCTCCCTGCATGACCTTGAACCAGTTCCTGCCTCTCAGCCTAACCCACCTCGCAGAGTTGTGGTGGGGATTAAACGAGAGGGGCACCACCTTTAGCTCCTTGGAGGAAAAGGTGGAATATAAATGCAACAAACAAATAAATATTGGAGTGGGAAGATAACACTCCCCCTGTAACCTATTGTAACATATATACCCGTTTCAAATGACTATATTCATTTCTCTCTCACTGAGGTTAGCAAACATATTTACGCATAACAATGCAGAATCCAGATAGAAAAGGTATGATGAAACTCTGACATATAATGGCATTACTATGCAGAATAAAGATAGGTGAATCTAAGCTTTTCTAAATAAAGTTTTTTTAAAAAAATTTTTTAAAAGAAATACAATGCACCTCCTTATAGTGGCATGAGAGGGGGAGAGACTGTAACTAGGTGAGCCTATTTGCCTGCTCAGTCTGACAGTTTGGAGGTGGGGATGGGGAAAACCTGGAAAACTAGAGATGGGTGAGGAGCAGAGATTTCATGTTGCAGAAGGTTCTACTTATATAATAGTGGTTTTCTAGCTGTGTTCTGGGAGACTCTTTGAACTCTCATTCAGGGTTCTTCAAGCGGAAGATCAGCAATAGTGAACAAGCTTCCAGAGAGACTGTTTTTGCCTGCCACTACTGTTATTCCAAGACGTTGGTGGCGCTGTGGTCTAAACCACTGAGCCTCTTGGGCTTGCCAATCAGAAGGTCAGTGGTTCGAATCCCCACGACGGGGTGAGCTTCCGTTGCTCTGTCCCAGCTCCTGCCAACCTAGCAGTTCGAAAGCACACCAAAAAGTCCAAGTAGATAAATAGGTACTGCTCTGGCGGGAAGGTAAATGGCATTTCCGTGCGCTGCTCTGGTTTCAGTGTTCCATTTTGCCAGAAGTGGCGTAGTGATGCTGGCAACATGACCTGGAAAAACTGTCTGCGGACAAACGCCGGCTCCCTTGGCCTGTAAAGCAAGATGAGCACCGCAACCCCCAAGTCGTCTGCGACTGGACTTAACTGTCAGGGGTCCTTTACCTTACTGTTATTCCACCAGGATGTGAAGTTGTGTGACCCATAGCTCTGTATCCTTTACACCTGTGGTTTCCAAAGTGGGTGGTACTGCCCCCTTGGGGTGGGTGGGGTTACCTAGGGAGGCTTCGAAGATGCAAGTGGAAGGAAGGGGGGCACTGGAAGTTTAAATGACTATCAGACTTTGAAAAACTGGTATCATTGGATGAACTTCACCAATTTTGTGGAATTAATTAAACTAAATAGTTTTAATTGGATTTTAAATAAATGTGCAATTCATTGTTACCGTTTTGAATTATATTGTGTTATTAAATTCCTTAGTCGGTCATGCAAACTGTTATGCTGAATAATGCTTTTTATAGGGTAGGGGGTGCTGGGGATGAATTTATGGAACCAAGGAGGAGGGAGCCTGAAAACTGGGAACTGGTGCTTTACACAGATTCAATCCATGACATCTTCAATAAAAGATTCTCAAGTAGCAGGACTAGGAAAAACCTCCACCGATAACTTCCTGCCAGGAGTTGACAGTTCTGGGCTCAGTGATGTGGGTTTTCCCCGGAAAGCTTAGAACTGGAAAATTACCTTGCAAATTACTGTAATCTGCATAGGCTAATTTGCATCTGAAAAACTGCATTGGAACATTTTCGGGTGCCCCAGAGAGTGATCTAATATAGCATATTTATTTACTTGCATTTAGTAAACTTTATTTACTTGGCATTTAGCAAGGCTAAAAACTTCAAAGCTGTCACGCTTGCCTTGTATTGTACTCGCAATTGGCATCCACTCATTGTTACTAATGAATTTATGGAACAGGACATTTCCCGCAGAAAAATGGAGCAGTGGGAAATTTCTGTCCCGCATCACTGACTGGGCCAAATGAACCACCAGTACGATCCAGGGTAAGGCAACTTTGTATGTTCAAGAGATGAGAGGATATGTTCATTCAGGGAAGCAGGGAGGCCCAAGTGCTGACATGGGCAGGATTGAGCTCAACTGACTTGCTCTCTGGTTAAATGTTTTGAATTGCAACCTGATTGTGTACCAACGAACATCCCCCAGGAGTCTCTGCAGTGCACAAACGAGTCAATGTAGGAAAGACTCTGTAAGAGTAGGAAGTGCCCTGACTCCTGCCAGTTGAAGGACTCAAACTCAATGATGGCATCCGCCCAAAATTCTAATGCTCAAATTGGTATGATACTGTCAGGGAACTGACATCGGAGCTAGAGGCGGAGGGAATGCTCTCAAATGATGCTGGAGAAGGGCCCAGCAGGGAGAGAGGCAGCTCCGCAGATGGGGAAGCAAATCAGCGCAACACCAGGGATATAGAGGGGCTGATGGGGGAATCGGCGAGAGGGCTCCAGGACTCTTCACCGGACACCAGCGGGGAGAGCACGGGTCCTCCGCTACCCATGCCCACCCTGCGCAGGAGACATCTGCGCAGAGAGAGTAGGAGGAGACTGGGTGTCAAACAACTTTTATGTTGGAAGAGGTTTAAGAAACGCCCACTGATGGATTCTGCTAGCGACTGAGGCAGCCACAAAGTGAAGGGCTGTCCAGACTGAAAGGTTTAGCAAGGCAACAAAGCCTGGAGAGGCGGCAACTTACGCATGAGCAACCCATACACATTACAGGTACGTAAGCAAAGTGAGAGGCCAAGACAGAGCAGGTGCACTGCCGTGTTTAATTTTATAGTATACTCATTGAGAAAATGTTATTTATTACTTATGACAACTCGTTATATTTTTGTAATTATGTACATTTTTTTCGTGTTGCAAGTCGTCTGGTTCAGCTATGGAAAGGAGGCATACAAATAAACCATGATGATGATAATAAAATATCTCTCAAATTCTTTTTTTTTTTTTTACTTAGAAAATCATCAGGTCCAAAATTCCAAAAATGCTTCTTTTTCTTTTGCTCAGTTTAAATCGGTCCAAATACAGTGGTACCTTGGGTTAAGAACTTAATTTGCTCTGGACGTCCGTTCTTAACCTGAAACTGTTCTTAACCTGAGGTACCCACTTTAGCTAATGGGGCCTCCCGCTGCCGCCGTGCCGCGATTTCTGTTCTCATCCTGAAGCAAAGTTCTTAACCCAAGGTACTATTTCTGGGTTAGCGGAGTCTGTAACCTGAAGCGTCTGTAACCTGAAGCGTCTGTAACCCGAGGTACCACTGTATTGAATTCTTTTCTGGATATGCTTCAGACATGGGGGCTGCTGTCTGCAATCCCCCAGCCCTTCTTGGAGATATGGCTGTTTGGGGGTGCTCCCCCCCTTGCTGTGGGGTGTATTCAGGAGCTAGAAAAATTCTCCCCCCCCCTTCATGAGTTATCCTTAAATAGCAGGCATGCAGCAGAGCGTAGCAGAGAGGATGGCGGTATCTTTTTGGTGCAGAGTGAAACAGAGATCCATCACTCCCAGTGCCAACACAAGCCATCAGTTACCGAGTGTGCTCTCCAGAACAGCTCCTCCTGAGACAGCTGGCCTGCCTTCGTTCCAAAGGGCAGTTTGGAGGATTCTTCCCCATTTGCTCAGCAGTCCTCTGGGCTCCTCAGCCTCATGCATTATAAAGAAAGACTTAATGGTGGCTGGCTGCACAGTGACCCCTCTCAACACACATACACACCCTACCCATCGGCTGTTCCTTGTCTCTGCTGCTCGTGCGTGACTATTAGACTCTGATTTGATTTCGCATCTAATGGCACGAACCCCCATTAAAACCCAATTCAGCTTATTATCAACAGCTTTCCTTAAATGAATTGAGTGGCTCCTCAGGGATTCTCCTAGAGCCAGAGACGAACAAAAACCGGCAGGAGACCAGCGTGCTGTAAAGAATGTTGCAGATTGTTTTGCTGGCTAAGATAAATGTCCATTTCATCCAAGACATTTGGCAGCCTGCCAGGTGCCATCTAGAAGGTCACAACCAGGACGTAAAGGAAATGGATATTCCGTTATTAGTCCTCGAATTTGATGCTCTACTGGTTTGTACACAGCGTCAGAGGTAAAGGACCAGTTCGCACACAAAGGTTTGCATGCTTTCCTCTAATACATGCCTTTTAGCAAACATTATTAGGTTGGCGAACTGCGTTGCAAAATTCAGAAAAGTGAGGATTCTGAAGGGCAGCCTGTTTCACTTCGCATTTTGCTTTGAGAAGTGTAAATTAAATAGATTTGCATCACAATGCAAGATGAATCCCCCCCCCCACTTCTGTGTGAACAAACTGTGTGCTATCATTACTATGATCTGTGGGAGTGAGTTCAAGCCTGCAGAACCAGTTGGGCAGCCTACCCCAACCCAACCCATCTTTAATTATCTGATTCAGCAGTGGTCATCGCTGGAGGGAGCTATTTCTAGGCAGCACCATTTAAAGAAGCTAGAAGGTGTGCAGAGGAGGGTGCTCAAGATGATTCAAGTGTCTGGAAACTAAGGCTTATGAGGAATGATTGAGGGAGTTGGGTAAGTTTAGCCTGGAGAAGAGAAGACTGAGAGGTGATATGATAGCCAACTTCAAATATCTGTTGCAGGGAAGATGGAGAAAGCTTGTTTTCTGCGGCTTCAGGGGACAGGACCTGAACCAATGGACTCAAATGACAAGGAGATTCCAACCAAATATTAGGAAGAACTTTGTGGCAGTAAGATCTGTTTGACAGTGGAGCAAACTGCCTTGGAAGGTAATGGACTTTCCTTCATTGAAAGCTATTAAACAGAGGTTGGGTGAGCATCCGTGAGGGATTCTTTACCTGTGATTCTAGCATTACAAGGGGTTAGAGTAGATAACCCCCAGGGTCCCTTCCAGCTCTACAGCTACATGATTTCTCAATATGCACCTGTGCCTAATTTGAGAACTTCTATCCCTCACAGTACCCTGGCACAGCTTACTGTTCTATTACTTTGTGTTGAGGAAGGGAGATGAAAATCTCTAAAGAGCTGCAACCAACCAATTGTGTTGCAACCAAATAAAGTCCCTTAAGTCAGTGGAAGGCAGAATATACACCAGGCTTAATGGCTTAATTGTAGGGCCATTTGAAGCACATCTGAAATTGGTCCTGCTTCTCTCTCCCACAACTCCCCACTTTGCACAAGCAAGGACTGGGGGCCGTAGAGACTGGCAGCTCCCCTGATCAATCTGCACATGGGACTCTTGCCTTCTCCAATGCTTGCCTGTTATTGCCTGCCCCCCTGGCTTTTTGCGAGGATTGGCAGCATCAGCAGGAACTGGCAACTGATTATTTCATTGGAAAATAATAATAAATAAATAAACCCCTACAAAAAGATCCCCTGCATTTGAAAAAGAGAGGGGGAAAACAAGCTGAACTCTCATCATTCTTTCTCCAGCAGCCGATCTGCTTTGCATTGAAACAACAACAGCAGTGCCTTTTGGTTACAGATGCAGGAGAAATTCAATTCACTTCACGTTTAAAGGTGTGTATATCAAATCTGCACTTTCTGAAACAATATGAGAATTGAAATAGCCGTTCTTCAAAATTCGCACTTCTCCAAATTTCGCAGTGTGGTTCTCTAAACAAACAGAGTTTACAAAAATACATTTGTTGGGGGAGGTGTGCATAAAGGGAGCATATATTTGTGAAAATAGCATAGAAAAAGAATAAGGAATTTTTTCTTGCAAAAATGTGTCTGTGCTGGTCAACACTGCATACAAGAAAAAATGTGATGAATTTTCATGGGGATATTTTTTTTTTAATATAAGGATTTGCAAATTGCTGCAAATATGGGAAACTGAACATAAGACTTGGGCCAGGAAAAGAGAAATGGAAGTTTTGAAACTGTCAGGTACTTCTATCCTTGATTTTGGCACAGTGTGTTTTCCTCACCCTGGAGTTAACTTGAGCTCAGCACCAGCCTGGATGCTTGCAGCTCTCTGGTAAACCTCATCCACTCTAATATTTTCCTGCTGGAAATACTGCTGTCCACAGGAATGTTCAGGCAACAGCTGGCTGGGGAAGGCATGCAAGCTAGCATCCAAAAATACACACCCCAGGGTGTGGTGGCTGAAGGAGCAAGGGCCAAGCGAGATGGGACTTCATCAAGTGAGGAGGATAATAATACCCCCCCCCCATCTGCTTTCTTTCTAGGAGCACCTCCACGTTACGTTTACTTGCATGAAAACACCAGTGTTACACTGTTACATGTGGCTATTACAAAGAAGCGTACAGTGATGTTCATTCATCTTGGCTGGGCCAGAGATCCCAGGCAAGAATCTGTGTGCTCTACCTGTACATTCAGAGATGTGCATGCACTCCTGTGTTATGTCCAGGGGTGTGATGGTCTGGATTTTTGGGGTGTGTATCATGGGTGTAGCCAGGATTTATATTAGGTGAGCAGGATCAATGGGACGGGAGGAGTCAGAACTGAGTTGTCTGTGACACGATTGGTCAGTTAGTTAAGTATTTTATTTACTTGACTGGAGGAAGCTGTCCCCCGCCCCCCATTGGCTACACCCATGGGTGAGTGTGCGAAAGATCTTGTTACTATTTCTGCAGCAGGGTCCCTGTCTCCAGCGCCCTAGAACACCCAATCAGGATGAAAGGGGAGCCTTTTAGACACTGAGAGGTATTATCACCCTTTGTGCTGGTTGGAGTCAGCAATGGAGAACCAGCTCCTCAGGTCACTCTGGAGACGGCGCATGTAAAGAACACCAAGGAGTTGTTCTGTACACTCCAAAGCTAAGATTTAGGAACACTGGAAAAACCAGGTGCTTCACTTTCAAGGCAATCTGTTTGTTGAACGCTCTCCTCAGGGAGGTTGTCCAGCGCCTCATTATACATCTTTAGGATGTATCTTTAGGATGTATAATAAAATGTTCGCTTTCAACTCAGCTTTTGGCTGATTAATAGTCTATAAATTATTATTATTATTATTATTATTATTATTATTATTATTATTATTATTTTATTATTATTATTATTATTATTATTATTATTATTATTATATTGTATTAATAATATTATTAACTTAATTAAATTGGTATCCCACCCTATAATTGTAGAATTCAGGCAGGTCACAACATAAAATCACTATAAAAGATATGATGATGATGATGTACAATGGAACTTTAAGGGAAACCTTACTGAAGTCACTCTGAAAGATGATACTGGAACATCTCAATACATTTCCCCATGTATGTGCAGAGAAAATAGTAGATCCAGCTGGGAGGCAACACATGGAGATTTGAACTGATTGTTGCAATGCACCCCTAATTATAAGAATTCTGTATAATCTTAGAAGGTTGTATAATCTTAGGAGCATGGCTGTGACTATCATGAAGGCATGCTACACTTCTGAATTTTCCACTACACTGTTGGTGATATCCATGCTGTGTGCCTTTGCTGCAGGAAATTCCAGTAGAACACCAGTTCATCACGGCTGTGCTTGCTAATCAAAGCATCCCATCCTTCTGCAGGAACTCAGGGCATATGTCTCTGAGGATGCTATGCTGTATCCTCATATCACCCATATTTGTATATTTAAAAGCCTCTTGTAAACTAGCTTATATTTGAGTAAGACTGGGTGGTGGGCATGGCAACAGTCTTCAGTTACTGGAAGGGCTGAGACGCAGAGGAGGGCAAATATTTGCTCTCTGCTGCTCCCAAATGGCAGGAGTAGCTGGAGGCAGCAATGGTTGCTGAAAACCACAGGAGGGCAAAGTGCTCTTGCGCTCGGATTCTGCTTGCAGGCTTCCCTTTCAGGCAGCTGGTTGGCCACTGTGAGAACAGGATGCTGGACGAGATGGGCCACTGGCCTGATCCAGAAGGCCCTTCTTAGGTTCTTATGGAGGTGCCCTCTGCCAAATGGTAGGGACGGCCCTGCTCTCTAGAAAACTGTGTTATCTCTCAGGAAAAGATCGAGTAAGGCAGGTTGGATCCGTTGCTGTTATAAGCGCTGTCTGCTGCGTAGTATATTTAAATCCATCCAACAAATGGTTGGAAACAATCATGCTATCTGCAGCCCAACACTTTTGAGAAAATACAGTCTCTTTCGCCCGCTTGCTGGTCCCGACTGAGCCATCTGTCAAGCGGATGGCTTTCTCCCCAAGAAATGTTTTATTACAAATCAGGCTGAACTGCCAACTGGAAATCTTTCTGCTGCTTTAGCACACACAAACCAAATTCTCTCTCTCTTGACCTTTAATGGGGGGGGGGGAGCCAGTTTGTGCTCAGTCTGTTTTGCTGAACAAATATAAAACGCCCTCAAGTCACACTGACACAATATTCATAAACAAAACAATTTCAGGTTTGATCTTTTCAAAAACCAACAGGCCACAGGGAGAGAAACTAAGGTAGATGAGAGAACCTGTATGTTTGCCCATATATTGCTCATTCAAGAGGAACACTCAGGCCAAACACCAGATTTTGGGGTGGGATAGGAAATGCAATGTTGATTAGGCCCCTCCATCATCCAACAGACCCCCCCAACCAACTGCAGTGGATAAATGGACTGACTCCCACAGGATAAAATAAAGTTCTTCTTCACACAGTGCCTAGTTAAACTATGGAACTCACTCCCACAGGTAGCAGTGATGGCCATCAACTTGGGTGGCAGTAAAAGAGGACTGAACTAATTCATGGAGGAGAGAGCTGCTACCCAGTGGCGTAGCGTGGGTTGTCAGCACCCGGGGCAAGGCAAGTAATTTGCGCCCCCTAACCCGTGGATTTGCACCCCCTAACTAGTGGATTTGCGCCCCCTAACCCTAACCCCCAGATGTTGCGCCCGGTGTGGCCAGGCCCCCCTGCACCCCCACGCTACGCCACTGCTGCTACCCACAAAGGCTATCTTCTACCCCCAAAACTGGAGGCAGCAATGCTCCTGGATACCAGTTGCTGGAAACCATAGGAGGGGAGGGTGCTTTTGTGCTTGGGTCCTGCTTGCAAATTTCCCACAGGCATCTGGGAACAGGATGCTGGACGAGATGGGCCTAATCCAGCAGGCTCTTCTTATGTTCTTAGGAGGGGAGGAGAACCACACATGCCAACTTATGCTCCTTTGCTTTGTGCATGATGAATCGGGACGAATGCTCAAGAAACGGGTCAACGAGGAGCCTTCTGTCATGGCGCGGGTGGTGCAGGGGAGGAATAAGTTGCCAAACTGCAAACATGCCTCTTTTTACACAAACCTCGGCTTAGGGAGTTGGATGCCTGCGTGCGAGCTGCCACTTGGAGCCAAGTGGCTGAGAATCTTGGAGAGCGAGGGTAGATTCCAAGGGTACGGGCTCAGTCTCTCTTCCCAGAGCAGCCCTGGGCCAAAACAAAGCTGCTTGTGCCAGCTGCACCAAGCTGTGCCACTCGGCAGCTTCTCCTGCTGTGAACCTTACCTGCACTTCTGCCAAAGCCTGATAGTGTCTTTGAGAGGGAGAAAAAGAAAAATACTCCTCTCCCTTTCAAGTACCCTACTCCCTTCAATTCATTCAAATGTTACATCCTTTTGGGATAGGGAGCCCCCCTCCAAAAGTTATTATTATTATTATTGGTAGTAGTATTAACAACAACAATAATATCCTGCCTTTCCCCCAGACTGGGACTCGAGGTGGCTTACACAAATGTAATCAACACAGATAAAATACAGAAAGCTAGTAATAGTTAAAATATAATAGTTAAAAAGTAATTAAATTCTAATAGAATTTAAAATATGTTAAAAATCTATTAAAATATAGATAATAAAAACAGCACAGTCAGTTCCCAAAGGCCTGCCAGAATAAAACAGTATTCACCTGCCAGTGAAAAGATAACAAGAAGAGAGCCAGTTTAGCCTCACTAGCAAGGGTGTTCCAAAGTCTGGGAGCATCCACTGAGAAGGCCCTCTCCTGCTTCTCCACCAAGCATGTCTGTGAAGGTGGCAGGACTGAGAGAAGGGCTCCCCAGAAGATCTCAGAACCCGGCCAAGTTTGTATGGAAGAATATGGTCTTTCAGATAGCCTACGCCTAAATACCTTCTATTATTAAAACTTGAGAAGGACGACCACACTAATCTAAGTTCAGTACAGTAAACGTACTGAAAAAGTAACAAAAAGTCACCAGGAATGGCTTCATGGAAAACCAAGTACAGAGCGGAAAGTGAGGCATAGGACAATAGATGGAGAGGAGAAACACCCTCCTGGTGTTTTAAACCATCTTGTTGTACATGTTAAATCCACTTTAATTGCGCCATCTAAAGTGAGTGTTATATGATAGAATAGCACCCACAAAATAGTAACAGCTTGAAAGTGGCCTTCCTTCCTTTCCTGCAGTTCCAGTTTTTTTCATAATCTGTGGTTGCTAGTGTCTTCAAAAAGTTTTTGCTTTCTAGACAATTCCATTTTTAAAGAAGAGCTCTGTTGTATTAGGAGGCTTACCTCCAGCATTTCAAGCATTAGATGATTTTAGAAGAGAAATTTTATTGTTTCCTATCAAGGAAAATGAAGTTCCCTCTCCTACATCTCCACAACATTAAAGTAGGGCAAATGTGTATAAAATCCAATGCAAATAGACCTAGATCCAGGTAGGAGGAGGGATCCAGATGAAATCATTTGATTATTATTATTATTATTTATTGAATTTATATGCCGCCCTATACTCAGGGCAGTTCATAGAACAAAATCAAAATATAAAAAAGTATGTTCCATGTGCGCAATTACTGCCTGTGAGGTATTCCCCCTCCCTGTACCTCAGTGGTAGAGCATCTTCTTTGTATGCAAAAGGTCTCAGGTTCAATCCTGGCGCCTCCAAAAACCCCAAGTTCAACCCATGGCATCATCAGGCAGGGCTGGGAGAGACCCAGTCTGACATCCTGGAGAGCCACTGCTGGTCACTAATGTACCAGGTATGCAGAAACATTGGCAGGGCCAGTCCAATAAACTTTGGCACCTGCAGTGAACCACAAAATGGTGCCACCACCACCAGGGAAAAAGGGGTGGGTGAAGATCTACATTGGGAATGAGGGGGAGAATCAAATCAAACTCACTCAATGGTTGAAGTGGGAATCTAAGGCTGTTGTGGAGGGGAGGGGCCCACTCTGAATCATGTCAGGCAGATCCAGAGCCCAGGAAAACCCAGAGACAGACATTCCCTAGGGGTGGGGGACCAGCAGTGCCTCCTTTTCATCAAGAGGCCACTGTAGAGATGGCATGGGGGGGGGGGGGAAGCTGTCAAGCAAGTGGCACCTCACCTTGCCTTGTGAATGGGCCGGCAATGACTTTTGGTCCTCCATATGTTGTTGAATTTCCATCAGCCCAGCAAGCAAGGCCAGGGGTGATGGGAGTTGTAGTTCTGCAACATCTGGAGGGCCACAGGTTCCCAATACCTGCTGTAGACAATACTCAACAGGCCAGTGGTCTGACGCGACATGAGCAAAATGTAAGGTCTGATCTGAAATGAATTTGCCTTGGTCACTGCAGTTATGCAGATGGGAAACTAAAGGACAGTAATTTCTCTGAGGCCACCCAAGAAGTCCATGGCAGAGGTGAATGTTTAGCAGGACTTTCTTTGCAAAGAAGAAAAACAATCACACACAAATTGCATTTTCCTCTCACATCAAGCCTTGCCTTTGAGAAACCAGTCGGCTGACAACCTCCTTCCTCTATAAAGGTCACTGATACTCTTTCTGAATAAATACGAAGCCAAACAAATCTAAACCTGCAGTTAGAAACATTGCCAGAGGAAATAATGATTACAAAGGGAAAGGGGGGGGGAGGGGAAACAAATCCAGAACAGTTACTATTAAGCTTCTTAGCAAGACCTGAAAGAGAGACCAGAATACTTTCTGTCTTGCAGACTTTGGAGCAGCGGTCTTTAATCTTCCACGGAGGGCTGACTTTAGGGAGCTGTTAATAACGCGTGTAAGGAATACCGGTATATCCCCAAAGGGTGCAGATTCTTTTCTGAGCAAACACAATTTAACGCTGCTGCTGAGGGACTGGGACCAAGTGATTACATTCCTGGAGGCTGCAAGTTCAAGTCTCGATAAGAACCCGTTTTCATAGCCTGGCTTTTTGTCATGCCTTTGGGGAGCTTGCAAGTACAGAAGAGCACCAGAAGAGCCTGGCCGAATCAGTCCAGTGGCCATGTAGTCCAGGATTCTGTTCTCACAGCGGCCAACCAGATGCAAGGGAAGACTGCGCTGGGTGTGGGAGAGGTGACCACTGCTGGGCTTCTGTGAGCACCAAACTGAAAAAGTAGGCCTGCTGAGAAGCTTCTAAGCTGAGGTCAAAATGAAATGGTATGCAGGAGATGGAAGGGAGGAGCTTTTTGCCCAAGGACATGAGAGGAGCCCATCTAGTCCCGCATCCTGTTGCCAACAAGCAGGACCCGAGCACAACAGCACTCTTCCTTCCTGCGGTTACCAGCAACTGGTATTCAGAAGCATGGCTGCATCAACATTTTAAAACCCATTCAACAGGAGTCAAAGCCACTCCAATAGCAGCACCGAGCTACTGTGGCCAAGTGCCATTGATAGCCTTGTCACCCATGAATTTGTCTAATCCTCTTTTAAAGGCTTTCAAGTTGGTGGCCATCGCTGCCTCTTGTGGAAGCGAGTTCCACACTGCAACCTTTCCTCACAGGGGAGTTGCTCCACTCGCCTGATCATTTTGGTTGCCCATTTCTGAACATTTTACAATTCTGCATGATGTGTGGACGGTATAAATCTAACACTAGTGCACTATTATTGCATCAATGGCATGTCAAAAGCTATAGCCACAGCCCCCCACCCCAGAAGCCCTCCACATATGTGCCAGTCTGCAGGGGTGGCAGGAGGTCCTGCTGTTCAAAGGGGAAAGGAATCAGAAATCCTAGCAATAGATAGAAGCTGTTGGGTGTGTCAAAGTCTCTTTTTGGGTTCCTGCCTACATCAATCAGCCTAGGGGTGGGGTGGGAATGTAATTACAATTAAGCTTAGGAGAAAAGGAATGTGTGAGACCGGGAGGAACTAGGAAGGCATCAGTGACCAGATCAATTAAGGGCAGATACCAATTTGCATAATAATTCCATTATCTGCTAACAACAATGGACACCTAGGACATCTAATCGAGGGCAGTAATTTTAATTTAATGGGGGAAATCTAGTACAATTCCCAGAGTCACCCCCCCTTTCAATTAAATTAATGTGATGGGCTTTAATCGGTCTTAAGTACAGGGTGTGATTAACCGAACAGCTGCATCAATTATACATATATATTTTATCAAAGCTCTGGCAAATGGGCTTGCCCTGCAGAGCACCTTCTCCTCTGTGCAGACATACAGTTATAATTCTATTTAAACAGCAACTCTCGGTTCAAAGGAGGCCAAAACGCTTCCCTTTGGGACTCTTAAGAAAAGAAAAGAAAAAAGCTTCCTAGTTTCCCCCCCAGATAACTTAATAGTCTTAAAGAAGAACAGGGAGACGAAGGAGCAGGAGGTACATTATTGGCAGGATGCTCTCCTACCCACATGCCGCCACTCACTCTTGCTGGGTCCAAGGCTCCCTGCAGGAAAGAGAAAGGCAGAGGTTCCCTTTCCCGGCACTTGACGTAGGAAGACATCAAAAGCCAAACATCCCCCCTGCCACCACCCATTAGGGCAATGGTTCTCAAACCTTTTTCCTCCAGGCCACTTTTTCAGAATAAAAAAATTGCTAATGCCACACCTATTTTTGGGAAAGTTGGGAAAAAATATATTGGTACATTGAAAAACAAAAATAACTTCTAGCGGCGCTCGATTCTGAAGATCTCTATCAATATTCTGAAAATAAATAAATAAAAATTATACTATACTATACTACACTACACTGAATTGCTTAAATGTTTCTTTGTCCTTGAATCTTCCTGCCACACCCTTTGAGAACCATGCATTGGTCTTCGCGCCAAGTTTAGGCCTTGGCATGTTATCTAAAAGATGGCTGAAAGTTCTTAAGACGCTTCACCATTTGCAACCTTTTGGACTGATTTGTTGGGGGCATGGAAGGAAATAATTAAACACATCTGCTCACAGCTGGACTTGCACTTATTTATCCAGCTATTAACCAGGGAAATCCCAAGCGACTCAGAGGGGCTCGTATAGTTTTCCCCAAGCCATGCCAATCAACACGAGGCTATCAGGTGGTGGAAGGGGCAAATGAAGTTGTAGGTCAGATGAAGGCTCTACAGTGTGTTCCTTTCTTTGCAGTTGCCTCTCTTTCAATGAGTATTAAGGCAGAGAATATGAAACATATATGAAACATGGGATTGCTTAGGCAAGCCTACCCAGACATTAAATTTTCATTTGTAAGTTATTATGTACATCTGGTTTTTATTCATATTTTGATAAATATTATTATGCCTGCTTTTTAAAAGTTTGATTTTATTTGTATTCTTTAACGTAGCATTTTCTACTGTTTCATAGAAACAGCTTAGGGTTGTTGTTTGCTTATTAAGTTGTATATAAATCTGGTTAAATACAATGAAAACAAAAATATTTAAAGAAGAGTGTGCCATGAGCATGTGGGTTGGTGGTGGTGGGTTTTCCACGTCAGTGTGAGTGTCCTGGTGGAGACCACCCATCTCTCATTTTGTAGTTACTAGACAGGCTTTTCAGACCTGGCCAACTGGTGGGGGTGGAAGAAGAGGAATTAAAAAGATGTGTGTGCATGTAAAAGGCCTGATAAACAGGTACGTGTTACATGTGCACCCCATCACATGGAATGCTAGGATCATGCAATGTTAGGGTACTGGCTGATGGGACAAACAATGGTTGGAATCAGTCCATTTTTATTCATTTATTTGTATGCTGTTTTTTCAACAATAGCCACCCTCAAAGCAGTTCAGCTAACAACACAGGTATCTAGGCATGTGATAGTGCCTATCTTGAGTAGGGGAAGAGTTCTTCAGATACCTCCTAGATGCTTCTGCTGCCACTGCTGGAGATACAATCAATCATCATATGTAGATTTGGCACAGGGTGCTGGATCACAGGCCCAATACATTCCACTTGTGTGCAAAGTAAACTACTTGTGAACGGGTTGGCTTGGGTGGCTAAGTGGGATTCAAAGTGCTGGTTGCTACCTACAAGGACCTGAACAGTTTGGGACCAGGGTACCTGAATGCTGCCTCCTCCTTTTTATGGCTCTTACATTTGTAGTGAATGGACTTGGTGTGCTGTGGTTTACTGGTTCTATGAACGCTCTTTGTTGTTACTGTTTCATTAAGAACGTAAGGAGGGCTTGCCGGGTCAGGCCAGTGGCCCATCTTGTCCAGCATCCTGTTCTCACATTGGCCAACCAGAGGCCTGTGGGAAACTCTCAAACAAGATGCCAGAACAGGAGACCCCTCTTTTCTTGTGACTTCCAGGAACTTGTATTCAGAAGCATAACTGTTTCCAGCTGTGGAAGCAGAGCATAGCCATTGTGGCTAGTAACCATCGATATCCCTCTGCTCCAAAAATCTGTCCACTCTTTAAAGCCATATAAGTTGAACAGCACTGTTTTCCATGGCAGCAAGTTCCATAGTTTAACTATGTGCTTCGAGAAGTAGTACTCCCGTTATATTGATATATAATTGATATTAATATCACTACAGTCATACCTTAGTTTACGAACAGAATGCGTTCCGGAGGTACAATCGACTTCTGAAACGTTTGGAAACCAAGACGCAGCTTCCGATTGGCTTCCAATTGCAAAGGCGCGTGGAAGCCACATCAGACATTCGACTTCCAAAAAAAGTTCGAAAAGCAGCTCAATTCCGGGTTTCAATCATTCGGGAGCCAAAACGTATGAGTACCAAGGCGTTCGACACCAAGATATGACTGTACATTGATTTATTGTCCTAGTTTTTCCTCTGGGGCTCTTATTGGGTCAAGTGTCTACAAGATACAGATGCTTCTATAAATGAACATATACCAGAGAGGGAGATATGTGGGGAATTTACAGGTGAGTCAAGCACCTGGCAGCTATAAGGGAAACTACGTGACAACGCAGCTTCCTGACATGCAATCCCTGCCTCCTTAGAACTCCACTGCATACTTGGTTCAGGAGACTTACTGCTTCCTTGCCCAGTTCTAGGCTGGCCTTATTCTGCCAAGTGGTTCCCTCTGCTTTGTGGGATATCTTAGGGAGAAGAAAAGGCTAAGGAGTAAATCCCGAGCGTAGTCCCTAAGATGGTTGGATGGTGCCTTGTATGCTTCTTTCACATGATTCCTGCAGCCACATCAATGCCAAATGTATTGCTCTGCTTTCTTTTGGATCTCAATGAACGAGAGGAGGCTCTTGTCCTCTGGGCAGCCCAGGACCCTCATTCACACTGCCCAGGCTAGGCGTTGCTAATGCAACGGTTTTGACTTCATCCCCAGTGGTGCACTCCATTGTCTCTCGAGGCAGCCGGGTGGCAACAGGCGATGCCAGCTTGAATCCATCACGCGGCACGGTGCACATACGCCATTTGAATGGCAGTGCCAGTATTTTCTCGGGGCCCCCCAAAAAAGGGACCTTGGCTCCTAGGGATGCCAACAACTTCCCATCGCACCCAGGGACCTAAGAGGACGCTTCTTCCTGGGCTGCATGGAGAAAGCCTGTGGAACTCACCGCGCGGGCAGGACCGGGGACAATAGCGCGCCCGCGCGAACGAGGGGGCGGGAGAGGGGGAGTCGCCTCGAACGTTCCACGCGCGGCGGTTGGCGACGGTTTGAACTTCCCCTCACGCGCCTTCGCCTCACACGGCGGGCCGCACCTGCCGGCCTTGGTCGCGCCATGACTAAAGACAGCCCCTTAGGGGGCGGCGGAGGCCCCGCTCTGCCTGCGCGCCATTCCCCGCGCAAGGCCGCGTCCCAAGCCCTCGGCGGCGCTCCTCCTGCCGCCCTGGGCAGCGGCGGCGGCGTCTCCAGCGGGGCGCCTCTCGGTCCTCCTCCCCCTCCCCCGCCCTTTCCTCCTCCTCCTGCGGGGCCTCCGCCCGCCTTCCACGAGGACCACCGCCGAGAGCTGGAGTCGCTTCGGGCGGAGCTGGAGGCGGAGCGGCTTCGCTCTCAGGAGTGCCGGCGCCGCTTCGCGCTGGAGTCGCGCGAGCTGCGCGAGGCGGCCGAGCGCGAGCGGCAGCTGCTGGCCGACCAGCTCCGCTCCAAGTGGGAGCAGCAGCGGGCGCGCGAGCTGCACCAGCTGCGCGAGGCCGGCGCCCGGCAGCGCGAGACCGAGATCCGGCAGCTGCTGCGCTGGAAGGAGGCGGAGCTGCGAGAGGCCCAGGAGCTGCTGCAGCGGGAGCGAGACGCCGCCATGCGGCAGGCCCGGGACTTGCAGCGCCAGCTGGCCGAGGAGCTGGTCAGCCGAAGCAGCCGAGCTGGCGGAGGAGGTGGAAGCAGCGCGGGTCTGAACGGCGAGTGCCGCGCCAAGCTGCAAGAAGTGCTGGGCAAGCTCCGCTGGGAGGTCGACGGCGACCAGGCCGCGCGCATCCGCCACCTCAAGGCCGAGCTGGAGCTGGAGAGGAGCCTCTTCCTCAAGTATATCCTGGAGCGCTTCGAGGGAGAGCATTCCTCGCTGGCGTCCTCGCACAAAGTCAGGCCGCCGCCTACGACACTGCCCAGCCGCAAGAGCAGGCCCCGCTCCTTGGAGAGCCTCGTGGTCGCCTCCTGCGCCCCCGACAGCGGGACAGCCTCCAAGTCCCGCTCCCTGCACAGCAACCTGAGCCGATGCGAGCCTCACCCCCACCATGCTCTGCTGGAAGGAGGCGGCCAAGCGGATGGAGGCTGCGCCCCACAGCCGGAGGCCCAGAAGGCTGCGGCCACTGCTGCTTCCTTGGGGAAAGATAAGGCCCCTCTGGAGGAAGGGGCCAAGGAAGAGGGGTCTGCGGACGCACCCCCGGAAGGGAAAACGTGCGGCTCAGGGTCTGCGGGAGAAGGCGCACCGCCTCCAACAGGCCTGCAAAGCCAGCAGCAAGACTGGCTGTCGGGAGGCGGCTACGACCAGCTGGTGAAGCAGAACACAGACCTCTTGGATGCCCTGGGGGCCCTCGAGCAGCGGTGCACCCACCTGAAGGAGGAGAACGCCCTACTGAGGAAGAGCAGCTTCCCGGAGATGCAGGACAAAGTGAAGCGGCTGAAGAGGAAGAACACGGAGCTGGCGGCCATCGCCAAGCGCCTGGAAGAGCGGGCCAAGAAGCTCCAGGAATCCAGCCTCAAGGTTGGCGGCACCCCAATCCCCTTAGCCTTGGCTTGCCCCGACACAGACCTGTACAAGAGCAGCTTTGCTCGGCAGCGGGTGAAGGACCTGAGCGAACAAGCCAATGTTTTGCTGGCAAAGGACCAGCAGCTGGAAGCCTTGCAGAAGGAGTGCTGGGAGCTGCAGGCCAAACTGTCTTCAGGCACAGAGAATGCCTGTTTTCTCAACATCTGTGAGTTTGATCGCTTGCTGCGAGAGTCTCAGAGAGAAGTGCTGAGGCTGCAAAGACAGATCATGCTCAGGAACATCAGGGAATCTTTTCAGCTCTCCAAAATGGCCTCCAGTGTTCCTTCTTCACCAGTTATCATCCCAGAAACATCAGCTGTGGGCGCATGCTTAAAGGGCTTGCCTTTGCCAAAGGAGATGCCAGAAACATTGGACACATTGGTGAAAGATGTGCAATCAGAAGCAGCAGCTTTGGAGAACAGTGCTAAGAATGATGAAAGCAGCACTTTAACATTGGGTTCGGATGCTGAGCATTCCTTGCAGACTTTGAAAAGGGAGCTGGCTGAAAAAGCTCAGGAGTGTAAAAACCTTCAATGTGAAGTGGAGGTGAAACAAAAGAGATGTGATTATTTAGAACTGCAGATCAATACAGCATTGAGTGAAAAGGCAAAGGTTGCAGAGGAGAACTCTCAGCTACATGAGAAGAACAAACAGATGGAAAAGATCCAGAGCGAAAATACCGAGATAAAAGTGAAGCTCATGCAGGCAACTGATGACTACAATTCTGCCGTGCAGTTGACTAACGGACTGGAAATTAAAGTGGAGAGTTTGGAGCAAGTCATTAAGAACATGAAAGAGACTGCAGAAGGATGGCAACAGTTGGAATCTGAACATGAGAAAACTTTACTGGTGCTGCAAAAGAAAGAGGGAGAAATACAACAACTGCATCAGATGCAGACAGAGATAAAAAGAGAGCATGAGGAGGCAGTACAGCTGCTTGAAGCTCAAGTGAAAGAGCTGGAAAACCAGTATCACAGTCAGACCAAACATTTTAATCTCCTGACTGAAGAACTTGAGCAAGTTAAGACATCTGGGCTCTTAGAATCAGAATTATCCCATGCAACTTGCAATTCCCAAGCAATAATTTGCCCAGGAAAATGGGAACAATGTACTGGCCACAGTCACCATTGTAATAAAAGCATCAGTGATGAAGACTCTGCATCTGTGAGTTCTTCGGGCTTGCCCAAAAAACCTAAAGCATTAGAATCCCAGTCAAACTCATCTGCATCCGAATCCATACAGAACAGCTCTAAATCTTGCCTAAATCCCGAAGAAGATACAGCAGGTGAAACAGAAGACCTAGAGACAGATAAAGTTTCTATAAGCCAACAGCTAGAAAATCAAGGTCCTTCAAAACTTTCTGTCTTTTTGGCACGGTATAGCTATGACCCTTTTCACGGCCCTAATAAGAACCCTGAAACAGAACTTCCACTGACAGCTGGGGAATATGTTTATATTTATGGAGAAATGGATGAGGATGGTTTCTATGAAGGGGAATTGATGGATGGTAGGAGGGGACTGATCCCCTCAAACTTAGTTGAAGAAGTTTCAGGTAATGATCTAATAAGTTTTGCCCCTTCAGAGCCAAATGATGTTTCTTATCATTCATACCGTGAAACAAGTTTCCCCTTCCAAAGCGCTAGTAGTGAAGACAAAAGTGACAGCCTTGATGAAGACATGTGTGTTAATCTGCTGTCTAACAGACTAGGAGGGGAGCTGTGTGATGACCAGGCAGCAGTGCTTTGTCCCCAGAACCTGACTCTTATCAAACAGTTTGCTAGGTCCATCCTTATAGGCTGGGACCCACCACACATGCTAGATAGCCAGGGCAAAGTGTACAGCTATAACATTTATGTCAATACAGATCTATGTCACAGTGTGAAGTATGGCAGTCAGATGAAAGCAGTAATTGAGAACCTAGATTTAGAGCTGCGTTCTTATCGCATCTCAGTTCAAAGTGTGACAGACAAAGGAAATTCCGATAAGATGCAATGCACTTTCCTTGTAGGAAACAGTTTCCATATTGCACCGGCACTCCTGGAGCTTTGGAGCATCACTGCAACGTCAGCAAAAATTACTTGGTTGCCAAGCAACAGTAACTACACTCATGCAGTGTACCTTAATGAGATGGAGTATGATGTCACAAAGGAAGGGGTATACTGGTATATTTTCCAGAATCTTAGCCCCAGCACTCAGTACACTGTAAAAGTGGAAACACTGCCTCCTAAAGAAGTGTTGATGTTTCCTCAAGGGGATCTGGAGCAGAAATCAGCAGCAATTATGTTCACTACTCCACCAGCAGGACCACCTCATGCTCCCCTCGATGTCCAAGTACAACCTAGTTCATCTGCAGAGTTCCTAATTGTTAGCTGGTTGCCAGTAACAATTGATGCAGCAGGATCATCCAATGGAGTAAAAGTCACTGGCTATGCAATTTATATCAATGGACAGAAAGTCACAGAAGTTGCATCACCGACAGCTGGAAGTATATCATTAGCAATGTCTCAGCTAAATATGTTCCAAGGGTCTTGGAAGGTCTCTGTGAGAACTGTGTCCCCCTTTGGGGAATCTGAGGATTCTGTGCCAGCTTTAATTCCATCTGCTCATTTGGAAATTCCTAATTCTTTAATGTCAAAGTTCTTTTCCCCCAGTCAAGCCTCTGAGATGACTTTCAAAGAATTCTTAGAGTTTGAAGATGGGCACATCTCTGCCACAACCAGTATGTCCTCATCTGTCTTCTCCCACATGTGCCTGGCTGGTGCAGACACTGATTTCGCCATTCACTTCATGTCTGATTACAAAGAAGAAGCAGTTTCTGTGCCAGTAAATGTTTCTCAGAATCATATGACCTCTTCTGCACTGACAACTTCACACAATACAAGAAATAAAGACAAGGGTGATTCTATTCTACACACGTCTGTTAGAAAGCACTCCTCAGAACATGTTTTTCCTACGTCAAAGTACGAAGGACCAGCCAGCTCCGCACTGCCCGTATTTTCTGGAGACACTGGAAGAGAAATTTCAGAAGATCATCCTCTGACTAAAACAACTGTAGGTAAGAATCAGCCAGAAAACAGCAAGATCAAGGTGTATACAATGGCCCAACATACCAAGGCCAAAGATCCATCTTTTCAATGCCATATTGACATTATGGGTGCAACCACTGTTTCTTCCACAGAGTTTGAACTGGAGAAGGGCAATTGCAGAGGTGCAGGAATGCGCAGCTTCTGTCTTCAGGAAGAGCCAGGTCATCTTTCTGAAAAGAACCACAGAAAGAATGTTAAGCAGTTATGCAAAGAACTCTCCAACTTGAGCGTGTCTGATGCTGAAATGAAGGAAGAGCAAATATCAAGAACTAAAAGCTGGAAGACTCCTCTTGGTGACCATAACCATATTTCAGATCTTTCAGATATTGAGGAAGAGGAAAACCAGTTGTATAGGATTAACATTTCTGGACAAGAAGACCCTAAACCACAGGAGACGCCATTGTCCCTTGCAGAACTGGCAAAAGATAAAATTATAACCATGAGCCCCAGAACTGACCAAACAATGCCTAATTCAGGCCCTCAGAGCAGCTTTGTTTCAGGAGAAAGGGTTAATGATGACCCAACAAGGCTTTTTGTAGCACTTTTTGACTACGATCCCATAACTATGTCACCTAATTCTGATGCAGCTGAGGAGGAGCTATCTTTTAAAGAGGGACAAATTCTGAAAGTGATTGGTCACCAAGATGCTGATGGCTTTTACCGAGGTGAATGTGAAGGAAAGAAAGGGTATATTCCCTGCAATTTGGTATCTGAAATGTACATTGAGAGTAAGGAAGTGAAAGAACATCTATTAAAGTCAAGTTACAGTAAAGATGAAAACTTATGAGGAGGTTAGTGGCTCTAGACAGCATAATAATCAACAGATCTGACCCCAAATCTTGGCAGTAGGATAATTAAACACCTACCACCTAAGGCTTTGGGATTATAATATCCTAAGCACCCAAGAAAAGTCTTGCTGAATGTGGGTGAAAAATTAGCTGCCATATAAAATGGAGAATAGGGTGGTGCTGTGGTCTAAACCAATGAACCTATTGGGCTTGCCGATCAGAAGGTTGGTGCTTCAAATCCCTGTGACAGGGTGAGCTTCCGTTGCTCGGTCCCAGCTCCTGCCAACCTAGCAGTTGCCAAAAGTGCAAGTAGATAAATAGGTATCGCTCCGGCGGGAAGGTAAACGGCGTTTCCGTGCACTGCTCTGGTTTCGCCAGAGGTGGCTTAGTCATGCTGGCCACATGACACGGAAAAACTGCAGACAAACGCTGGCTCCTTCAGCCTGTAAAGCAAGATGAGCATCATAACCCCAGAGTTGTTTGCGACTAGACTTAACTGTCAGGGGTCTACCTTTTTTAAAAATAGAGAATGCTATACTTTTGCACACAGATAGGGAAGAGACTTAATAAAAAGGCACCATAGATGTCTGGAAGCTGTTCCCTCTGAACAAAAAGACTTGTTAGCCTTTTGAAAACCCTAGAAGGTGAGCAATAGACATAAAAAGTGTTTAGAACTGTATAGCAAGAGAACAACAATATTTTCAGTGTCAAAGATTCTTGCCCAAGAAGTACAGTGGTACCTCTGGTTATGTACTTAATTTGTTCCGGAGGTCCGTTCTTATCCTGAAACTGTGCTTAACCTCAAGTACCACTTTAGCTAATGGGGTCTCCTGCTGCCACCGCGCTGCTGCCACACGATTTCTGTTCTCATCCTGAAGCAAAGTTTTTATCCTGAGGTACTATTTCTGGGTTAGCGGAGTCTGTAACCTGAAGTATATGTAACCTGAAGTGTATGTAACCCGAGGTACCACTGTATTTGGGGTGGATATAGTTCCAAGTCGACAGCATCTCTGTTATTACAGAATGGACAGTACCAATACCTCCCTAGTAAGCAAACTTACAGTATAATTCTAAACGTGTTTATGTGAAAGCATGTCTTTCCGTCTTCACTGTGGCATAGACCCAGGAGTCAGGCTTATCGACTTCAGTAGAACTTCTGTAATAACATTCTGTAAGGTGTCTGCGTTTTGCAGAATTCCAACTACTTTACATTGCACTGAGCAGAGTCAGCATTTGAGCTGCAATCGTAAAACAAATGCTTCACCTGAATATTGATTGATGGCAAATTTTACTCCAATAAATGACTCACTGAAGATGTGTCCATACCCCACGTGGGAAATTTCCCCCAAGCAACAGCTACTTGATTCCTGACGCTTAAGCGCATAATTTGTTTTAGTTCACAACTGGAACAAATACCATGTCAGTGATCAAGTGAGTCTTTTTGTGGGTGTGCCCAGGAGCTGCATGCATGTACCAATAGCAGACTTGAGTTGAGCGATGATGAGGAAAAGAGCAGAAGCAACTCCGGAATAAATGTTTGTCATCTTGCACACTTCCTCTTGCTTCTGACTTGAGGTTTTTTCCTAGCCGCTTGAGCAGACTTCAGGGGGCCATGGCTGCTTCACCCCCCTTTGTGGGGACTGGGTCCCCACAAAGTCAATGAGCAAAGTTGAAGCCCTTCATCGCGGGCACCCACAATCTTCAGCGTGAGATAGCCCCTATGTTCCTAGCCAAAACCATCTCTTGCTATACAGAATGCAGTTGCAAAGTTGCTCGTACTTTAATACTAAAGCATTTTGTTCTTGCGTTCAAGCTTTCTAACTTCAGATTGGAATGTTCAACTTGCACATGTGTTTGAAGAAAAATGACTTGTTATTCTTCAAGTTAATGCTAGCTTTTCAGTGTAGGTGTTTGTTGGTGCTTGGTGATGTTGATCATCCACCCTAAGAGCTTTGAGTTAAGGCCTTGCGCCCCAGAAGCTTTTAGAAATAGTAATGACAATATATTAAATTAATGAGACATTTGCATGGATTTATACTTAAGTCTAGCTCTTCATTTTAGAACAATTGTTGATGCCAACCAATGAAAGTTACTTCTAGGATTTGCTTCGCTTTGCATTCCATCTTATTTGTATTTTCCTTCTTCATTTATGTTTTTGAAGTAGCAGAACCATTTTATGTTTTTACTTTACTCTTGTACGCCTGTTACTCTACAAAGTTCTTAATTGTGCTTTTGTGTAATTTAGGCTGTAGCTACTGGATTGAGGAAAGAGTGATGCTGCTATTCGGATCGAAGCCATATTGACGACGGATTTGGGAGCTACCTTTGAATACATTTCCTATTCTTATACTGAAACTCCTTATTTATTAAAATATTTGCAAAGTTTGTACCTTACAATCATCGCCATTGAATTTTCATTTTGTCTTTAATCAGCAAAAGTATTGCCATTTATTGAGCTGTAAAGGTGGTATCTGTGGCAAAAAGTACATGGATTTATTTAAAGAACAAAAATAAAATCTTTTTTTGTGTGTATATATCATGCTCAACTTGTAGCAGCAGATCCCATGAGTGCAAAGCAGCCTTTCCACAGATGAGCATTCTTCAATCTAAATACAGCAGCATAATCAGAATGCAGGATCTCTGTTTATTTATTTATAATATTTATACTCCAGTCAAGATTGGCTCAAGGAATAGAGGAGAAATTCCCTTCAGATCACCATTAAAGGGGAATTTGCTTAGCTCGCACTTCAAATTCTACAAACCAAAATGCAGCTTTATTCAAAAGCCATACTTCCCTGAGTTATGGAATGCAGCTCTCTAGCCAAGTCATGTTTATCATAACCAAAAGAAAAAAGTATGTATTAGGGTAAAATGGTTATAAAATGCATATGTTGATGGAAACAATATACAAAAATAGCATTATACTAGGGAATTTTGCTTGCAAAGTGTGTAATTGGGGAAAAATGTGTGTATTAGGTTAAATCCACACTAAATTGCTTATGAATTTTCATGAGGACTTTTTGAAAAAGAATTGCAAACTGATGTGGAAATAGGTAGAACTAAACTTAATATAGGGAAGATGAGAAGCCAGAATTAACAGAGTCACCCATTGACAGAGTCACCCATCACTTGGCTCCTATGCATGCAAGAACAAATACCTAAAAAGGGGTGTGGGGTGAACCAAGTCATGCAAATACAGTATCTGATAAATCATAGAAAACATGCATCCGTTTTACATATGGAAAGCACTGAGTCCAAGAACAGTTGAAAGTACTAGTACAATCATCCCAGAGTATAGACTGCAGGCAATCGTGAACAGTAGCCACCCTGTCTTCTGGGAACCCTTTCAGTGGCAGTTGAGGTAGAGGTAGGTGTGCCTTGAAAAGTGTTCAGAAGCTTCAGCTGGTCCAGAATGCTGCAGCCAGATTGCTGATGGTGGTTGGTTACAGGGAGCATTTTACTGGCTGCTGGTCTGTTTCAATTCAAAGTGCTGGTTATGATCGATAAAGCCCTCTGTGGCTTGGGCCCAGATTCCCTGCAAGATTGTATCTCCCTACATGAAGCTGCCTGGGTGCTGAAATCCTCAGGTGAGCACCTTCCCATCGACATCAGAGGCACAACTGGTGGTAAAACTTCTCTGTGGCTGCTCACCCATTGTTTGATTACATCCCGAGAGAGGCTAGACTGGCTCCCCCTTTGCTATCCTTTCAGCAGAAGGCTAAGACATTCCTGCTCACACAAGCCTTTGGACTGACCACTGGGCTGCTGTCAGGGCAAACTGCATTTTAACTGCTGGTTTTTAATTCATTTTAACTTTTTAAAAATCTAGTTTGTTTTTACCACAGTATGTTTTATAATGATGCATTTTAAAAGCTGGGACCTGCCTTGCAGTGGCGTAGCGTGGGTTGTCAGCACCCGGGGCAAGGCAAGTAATTTGCGCCCCCTAACCCGAGTGAGCCAGGTAGGGGCAGAGAGCTGCGAGTGCAAGCGCCCCCCCCAGATGTTGCGCCCGGTGCGGCCGGCCCCCCCCCTGCACCCCCCACGCTACACCACTGCTGCCTTGAATCCCAGTTTGGGGAGAAGACAGAATTTAAATACATTAAACAAATAAAAATATATAAAAGGGATTAGCCCTTTCGCACACTGGCCTGAAATCAACTTAAAGCTCCCATTAGACCCGTTGAACTTCCTAGTGACGCTAGAAATGTACATTAAAGCCTTTTTGCTTCTTTTTCACATTTATTCCACACAGCAGCTGTGGAAAGCCACAGAAATCCCATGATTTCATGACACAACCTAGAGGAAATGAAAGCCTGGCGCTGAGACAAGCTGGAGTGTGGTGTGTTGTGTTACAGGATCTCCTGAAAAGCCCGCAGGGGGCAGGAGTTTGTGGCTTGTTTGATTTCTGAGAGCAAAATGCAGCTCTTGGATAAAGGAGGGTGTCTGAGACAAGCGGGCGAGAGAGAAAGAGACCCTGGTTGCTGTCTGAGGCTGGCTGTTCAGAAAACAGGAAATCCCAGAATTTATAGATGACCCCATTGCAGAGCAAAATGTTTTGGAACAAATTGTTCTGCCTTGTGTGTTTTCCACCCCTCTCTATTGGACTGTGCAGTTTTCTCTTTCTGGCTCTCTCACGTAACAGTTTGTAAGCCACATCAATAGCGGCACCTGCTGACCATAAGGCTTAATTGCACCCCAATAACTGATCATGCGAAAGGCTGGACTGGATGAATCCCAAACCGGAATTAAGATTGCCAGAAGAAATATCAACAACCTCAGATGCAGATGACACAATTTTGTTGGCAGAATCGATGCTTTCGAATTATGGTGCCACAGGAAACTCTTGAGAGTCCCATGGACTGCAAGAAGATCAAACCTATCCATTCTTAAGGAAACCAGCCCTGAGTGCTCACTGGAAGGACAGATCATGAAGCTGAGGCTCCAATACTTTGGTCACATCATGAGAAGAGAAGACTCCCTGGAAAAGACCCTGATGCTGGGAAAGATGGAGGGCACAAGGAGAAGGGGACGACAGAGGACGAGATGGTTGGACAGTGTTCTCGAAGCTACTAACATGAGTCTGACCAAACTGCGGGAGGCAGTGGAAGACAGGAGTGCCTGGCGTGATCTGGTCCATGGGGTCACAAAGAGTTGGACACGACTAAACGACTAAACAACAACAACTGACCCATAGTAAGCATACCACCAGTTTTGCCCGTTCACAGAGGAAAATAGCAAAGCTGTCAAATCTCTCCAAGGATCACAACCTAAGGCCCCGCCATTTTTGCACTTTGCAAGAAGTTTTTTTCTCCACCTGCTGTCCTCTGTATTCATTTCCTTCTGCAAAAGCGTATTCTGCCACACTCTCAGAACATTTCTCAGGTGAAAATAAGGACATGCTTTTAGCACCCCAGGATGACGTATTCACCCCTGCTGTGTTTATTAGACCACCTGCAGAGACTGCTGAAATGACCTACTAAAAGGTGCAATTTTTATCTGCGGCCTCTCCACTCTTTGGAGAAGTTTCAGATTTTCTGCCCTCCCAAAACAGCAGATTGGCCTGCCCTTTGCAGCCCTGCTAATAAAATCTCTGGCTTCTGTCAATGCCTGCCTTTATCCTCATTTTGTTTATGGTGATACAGCCTTTTTAGCTTCCTTTTTCATCATTTTATACTGTATTGATTCGTTATTTTAGTGGTCACCTTGAATGGCTGGTGCAGAAAGACATCTAGAGAGACAGAGAGACAGACGGGCTCACAATGTTTAATAGGAAACACAATTGTGCTCAGCAGGATATAGACTCAGGAAACAGTGTAAAATATTGTGGCTCCTGTTTTCTAAATGTTTTTTCTAAGTGTTCTGGGAAACAGACCAGTCACCAGCCTGGTCTGAAGTCCTGGGAAATGTACTGTATTGGCCTGAATATAAGCCCCCCAGGAAGCAGCCCAGGAGCGTGGGGCTATGGCGTGCAGCCTCTCCCATGCCTCCCTTGGTGCTGGCTTGGGGAGGTAGTCCCGGGAAGTGGGCCGCATCCACAAATAAGCCTTAAATTTTAAAGGTGCGGCTTATTTGCGAGTGTGGCTTATATTTGGGCCAAAGCGATATGTCATGGTGGGATTGCAGCAGAGGGGTGCAAACCGTCTTAAAGGTGTGGATTCCAGAGATCTGCTTTTCCTAGCTGTACCTGTGTGGAGAAAGCAATAGTCCTTTGGCCACAGATTCCCAGGGATTTAGACATGTTGGTGTTTAAAGGCCAAAACAACTCAGGCCCCAAGTATATGAAAGACTGCATCCTTCCCTAGAGACACTCTCAGGCGGTAAGATTGGCAGAGGATTCCATCTGGTTAGTTCTTCCAGCCTCAGAGGTTAAGGCATGGGTAGGCAAACTAAGGCCCAATCGCCTTCTAAATCCGGCCCACGGACAGCCCGGGAATCGGCGTGTTTTTACATGAGTAGAATGTGTCCTTTTATTTAAAATGCATCTCTGGATTATTTGTGGGGCATAGGAATTTGTTCATCCCCCCCCCCCCAAAAAATATAGTCCGGCCCCCCACAAGGTCTGAGGGAGAGTGGACTGGCCCCCTACTGAAAAAGATTGCTGACCCCTGGCTTAAGGGGTGGCACTCTGGGAGAGGGTCTTCTCTGTGGTGGCCCCTAAGTTGTGAAACTCCCTCCCCACAGAAGTGCACCCTGCACCTTCATTGTACTGCTTCTGAAAAAGGCTGAAGACTCGCCTCTTTGCCCTGGCTTTGGACATTTACCAGTAACTTGTATGTTCTTAGGACACCTCATGTTTGTGATTGAAAGTCTTTTTAAACAGTTTTTAAAATTGTGTTTTAATGTTGTGACATGCCCCTACATCGGCAGTGCTGCCTACCAAGACAAGTAGAATCTTGTTCCTCACCCTATTTGCTATCAACTATGTTGATCCTCTCTCTGGCAACCAGAATAAGTCCTTTACCACTTAAATAATGTGATTCAGCAGCTGGCTTCTTTCGGGGAAAGAATGGGAACATGCAACTAGAACCCACGGATGCAAAAAGTTGTACCTTGCAAACCAGAGCCAGGCAACCCTGTATTGTTGGTGTGTGAAACTTAACCGTTATTGTCACTGCTGCAAATGGATTACATGTGGAATTTATTCGTAGCTCCGGTAATTTTATAACAGCGCTTCAAGCTTAATGACGACGTGAAATGTGCCTGAACTCCATCCTATTTTGCCAGTGTGTCTTAAGAAGGATGGCGAAACTGAAGCTCTCCTGATGCCACTGGACTACATTTCCCATCAGCCAGCATGGCCAGTGGTCAGGGATGATGGGAAATGCAGTGCAACATCTGGATGGCTTCAGGGGCCCCATATGGGCTCTGTAACTATCCAGATTATAAAGCGAGATTCTTTGGCTCTAAAGAATTACAATTCCTTCCAGTCCCAGCTAGCATGGCCAGTGAGTAGGGATGATGGAGATTATCAGCCAAAACATCTGCTGGCCACTAGGCTGGAGAAGGCTGCATTAGACCAAGCATAGGCAAACTCGGCCCTCCAGATGTTTGGGACTACAATTCCCACCATCCCTAGCTAACAGGACCAGTGGTTAGGGATGATGGGAATTGTAGTCCCGAACATCTGGAGGGCTGGAGTTTGCCTATGCCTGCATTAGATGTTCACAGGAAACATCTCATGCCTTCCGTTATGTGGCTTCACATCTGCATGCCTCCAGCGTCTTGTTGTCGGACTCATCCACTTAGCATGCAGGAGCTAAACGTCAATGATTCAGATCTAATCAACTATAAACAGAAATGGGAACAGAACTGAATGACAGATTTAAAACATCTTCTGGGTTCTGCTGAGCTGAAACTCACTGAGACCTCTGGATCTACATACCTGTATTGGAAAGCACTCCCGTAATATACTAAAGGGGGTTGCTGCCCCCCCATGCTCCACTTGAAAACCCCTTTGCTGACCCATTTGCCCCACAACTGGACACCCAGTCTTTTTTTTACACCTGACCAAACACCCCTCCCTTTATGCCTCGTTCACACACCCATTGCCTATCCCCTCACAGCTGACTCCAACCCCCTTAAAAGGAGCATGGGAGATACTTTGGAGAGTGGTTTGGCAAGCTTGCCGTCTGCCGCCCACGCTGCTTGCTCACTCGCTCATCTGCCTGACTCCCATTCTGTTCTTACATTGGAGTGTCCGCCTACTGGTGGCCATGCAAACTGCAGCATGACAACAGCCTTACATTTTTATGTATTTGGGAGATATACTGTAAGTTGCACTTTCCTCCTTCCCCCAGCCCCCTACACTTAGCAACATGCTATAAACCCCAACCTTTGGAATATACCCTTGGATAAAGCCATTTCCCCACCACAGCAGTTTGTGAGCAGACCATTCAGGCAGAATCCCATTCCTCGTGCCAACAATTAGGGGGAAATTCTGGCACGTCCATCACTTGCTACTTAAATACCGCATGAATAATGTGCGACGGAAAACTCGGCAGCCAAGCTGCTGCTCCCTGTCTATCAGCGGCTCATTTAATCAATGGAGACATTCATTCTCATAACATCCCCAACTCACATTTAATTTCCATTGCATTTTCACTTGGTAAAACAGGGCACCGCAGAGGCTTCCCTATAAATGTTTTACAGTCTTCCTGGTAGCTCTCGTGGCTTACCTTCTCATTTCAAATCCCTGGCATAAATTGCACACACAAAAAAAGGATGCACAGTTGTTTTCATTGTTAACTGCCAGAGCCGGTAATGGGATAATCCCTGATGTCTCAGCTGAGATCCCAGTTGCGACTCCTCTATGAGGAAAGGTTACATAAGAACATAAGGAGAAACTGCTGGGTCCGTCCTGCTCTCGCAGTAGCCAGCCAGAAGCCCCAACAGAAAGCCTGCAAGCAGGACTGGAGTACAAGAGTAACTCTCTCCTATAGTGTTCATAAGCACTGCTGCTTCCATCTGTGGAGGCAGAGCATAAGGAAACAGCATTTGGGATACAGGTGTCCTGCCACTTATGTGGGGGTTATGTTCCAGGCCCCAGTGTGTATAAAGTACCGTATTTTTTGCTCTATAAGACTCACTTTTTCCCTCCTAAAAAGTAAGGGGAAATGTGTGTGTGTCTTATGCAGCACATGTAGGCTGCGCAGCTATCCCAGAAGCCAGAACAGCAAGAGGGATCACTGCTTTCATTGCGCAGCGATCCCTCTTGCTGTTCTGGCTTCTGGGATTCAGATTTTTTTTTTCTTGTTTTCCTCCTCCAAAAACTAGGTCCGTCTTATGGTCTGGTGCGTCTTATAGAACAAAAAATACAGTAAAATCGTGTAAAGTGGGGAGCACCACACTTTAACAGGGAAAGTGTGCCGGGAGAGAGAGAGAGACTCATCTAAAATAAAATAAAATATAATCAATGAGTCTACTCTGAATAGGTCTAATATGGGACATAACCTTTATTGTTGAAGAGCAGTATATAAATATTATAAACAAACTAAGGTGGGGAAATCTGTGTGACCAGAAATCCATCCGATACCACATTTGGAGTTTTTGCATAATAAACTCACAGCTGCTCAGTTCTCCAGAGCAGCGATAACCGGGATTGACATCCCCTTTTGTCCCAAAATGACACATCCATTCCCATCTCCCTTTCCTGGAGCAGATCCTGCCAATGGGAGAATAATGGGATTCTGGAAAGCCATTTGTTATCTGGCACGATGACGGCCTGCAGAAGATGTCGTCCCAGCTGGGTTAACAGAAAAATCAACATCTCCATTTGATTAAGTGGCTGCCAGATGACTCTCACCTTGGTGGGTCAGAGGGCAAGAAAACAGGGCAGCGTAGCAACTTCCCGGAGCATCTTCCAGTCCTGTCTTTGAGAGCGAAAGATCTTCATTTCTTCTGCAGTCACAAAAGTAGCTTCCACCAATTCAGCTTCCTGGGACGGCCCAGAGTTCTAGTATTATAAGAGAAGGCTTTAAGATACCTCTGCCACTCACCTCTGCCACATCATTGCTATTCACTGAGGGGAAGTACGGTAATTGGTGCTGTGGTCTAAACCACTGAGCCTCTTGGGCTTGCCGATCAGAAGGTCGGCGGTTTGAATCCCTGTGACGGGGTGAACTCCCATTGCTCTGTCCCAGCTTCTGCCAACCTAGCAGTTTGAAAGCATACCGGTGCAAGTAGATAAATAGGTACCACTGCGGTGGGAAGAAACGGCATTTCTGTGCGCGCTGGTTTCCATCAGTGTTCCGTTGCACCAGATGCAGTTTTGTCATGCTAGCCACATGACCCGAAAAGCTATCTGTGTACAAACGCTGGCTCCCTCGGCTTGAAAGCGAAATGAGTGCTGCAACCCCAGCCTATGACTGGACTTAACCGTCCAGGATCCTTTACTTTTTTAGTTTTTATTCACTTTTCCCCCTGCAACTAATAGAGCCATTCAAACTACAAAAAGCTGGAATAATTTACGTCAGGGTAAATTACACTGCTGTAACTCACTCTCAGTAGTGTTGTGGCAAAGGACGCGGGTGGCGCTGTGGTCTAAACCACTGAGCCTCTTGGGCTTCCTGATTGGGAGTTTGGTTGTTCAAATCCTCGCAACGGGGTGAGCTCCCGTTGCTCGGTCCCAGCTCCTGCCAACCTAGCAGTTCGAAAGCACCCATGTGCAAGTAGATAAATAGGTACAGCTGCGGCAGGAAGATAAACTTGTCACGGTCCTCCGTGTGCCAGTAGCGCTTAAGTCATGCTGGCCACATGACCCGGAAAACTGTCTGTGGACAAATGCCGGCTCTCTTGGCCTGAAAGTGAGATGAGTGCCACAACCCCATAGCCGCCTTTGACTGCACTTAACCGTCCAGGGGTCCTTGACCTTTTACTTTAGTGTTGTGGCAGTTTCAGAAGTGCAGGATCCCTTTGCGATAGCCACAGCCACACACTGTTCTAAGATTATACGACCTCCTAAAATTTTGCAATAATCCTGCAATATTAGAAGGTTGTATAGTTAGGTATGCATTGCCATGAATGCAGATTCTCCTGTGTTGCCTTTCAGCTATATCTATTTTCTGCGCACGGACCTGGACCAATGGAGCAATCCAGCAACTTCTTTCAGAGTGGCTTGACATTCCATTGTACGTTAACAGAACTCGCTCATCATTCTCTTGAAACTGAAGCCCAGTATCTTTTCAGGGTTCCTAAATGCTTAACGCTGAAGCAGCGCTCTCTCAGTTGTGTAGCCCTTGCAATTGAAACACTTTGCATGCCTGGAAACCTGTGACCCTCTAGAACAGCGTTCCCCAAACTTGCGTCTCCAACTGTTGTCAGACTACAACTCCCATCATCCCTAGCTAGCAGGACCAAGTGTCAGGGATGATGAGAATTGTAGTCCAAAAACAGCTGGAGACCCAAGTTTGGGAAACCCTGCTCGAGAACGCTGTTCTTTTAACCTTAGGTCCCCAAATGTGTGTGGACTACAACGCACAGCATCCTTGATTGTTAGGCTAAGCTGGCTGTGGATGATGGGTATTGTAGTCCACCTACATCTGGGGACCTAAAGTTGAAGAACACACTGCTCTAGCCATTTACTGAACTCGTGCTGCCATCAGCCTCAACCATCACTATCCGTGGTCAAGGATGATGGGAGCTGTAGTCCAAACAACATTGGGAAGGCTCCAGGTTTAAGATCCCAAACTTACTGGCTTGTGCTGATGGTATCTAGCATCCAGAATATCTGGAGGGCACGATGTTGGCTACTGCTGCCTTTCTAGGGCAAACAAGGAATGACTCCTTATTCAGAAAGTCCACCGCTGGGGTCTCCCACCAGCAACCATGTGTGTGAGGAATATTTCACCATTCAATAAACAGGAGGAGAACAAGTTTAGTTTGTGATGGAGTGTATTTAGACATTTGTTTCACACTGGAAGTGGGAAAATCAGAGGTGACAAAGAGTATTCCATGATCAGTAGAAGATTAAAGCTTTCTGTGGTCAGAGAGAACTCATCAGCTGAGTTTAGGACCCTTGGGCAGAATGCTACACCACCTGTGGGGAACCCTCTGGGCCTCGAGTTGCCGCTGAATCACAGTTCCCATCAGGCCCAGCAAGCATGGTCCATGTTCAGAGATGATGGGAGTTGTAGTTCAGTAACATCTGGAGGGTCAGAGGTTCCCCTCGCCTGCTCTACACACAGGTGGCTCATTCCAAGGCTACCTGATGACGTCACAGGAGAGGAAAACAGCTGCATCACAACATGGATTGCCTCCCAATCTCCAGATGACACATGGAGCAGAAAAGCATCTTTAGTGGGGTAGGAGAGCAGGAAAAAACCACATCTGGCAACCACTGCACCCCTTTGGTTTCAGACAGTACAGTCATACCTCGTTATGTTTGCTTCAGGTTAAATCTTTTCAGGTTGCGTCCTGTGGCAACCCGGAAATACAAGAAAGGGTTACTTCCGGGTTTCACTGCTCGCGCATGTGCTGATGCTCAAAATGACATCACACGCATGCGCAGAACGAGTTCTGCTCATGTTGTGAATGAGGCTCCGAAACGGATCCTGTTCACAATCAGAGGTACCACTGTACATGGGTAGTACATGTCTTAAAAGCCCGGATATGGTGACTCATTTACCAAAAGTAATGTATTTGTTTTCTCGATTCTGACCAAACTAAGGTTCCTAGAGCACAACACATATCAGGAGACTGACCTGGTCAGAATTGAGTGGATACTTCCAGAGTTCATGCTAAATCAGGCATAGGCAAACTCAGCCTTCCAGATGTTTTAGGACTACAACTCCCATCACCCCTAGCTAGCAGGACCAGTGGTCAGGGATGATGGGGACTGTAGTCTCAAAACATCTGGAGGGCCGAGTTTGCCTATGCCTGTGCTAAATACATGACTTCTGGTAAATGAGTCCCCATAGCTGCTAGAAGGCTGTGAGAATTTTAAAGACTCGCCTACCCATGTACTACTTGAAACCACAGGGGCGCATTGATTGCCATATGTCAAATACCTTGGCATTATTTTCACCTCTCCTACCCCACTACTTGGGTCATTCACTGCTTCGCTCATTGGGTTGGCACGGCAGTGGCAGAGATCTAGAATTGCAAGCATCTGTGCCCTATGTACTACATTTATAGGGGTTTTTTGTTGTTGTTTACTTTCCCCCAATCAACAGTCATCTAATCACAGTACCACAACCCACTAATCCCTGCTGGCTGAATTTGACAGGTGGGTGGGGGCTGCCCACATGACGATCACCAAACATAACGGCGATGTGGAGAGCGAGGCTGATCATTGGTGCTTGTGAAGCCCTGTGGGAACAGCTCTGATCAACTGACCAGCGGTGCCTGTAAATCCCATTTTTTTGCGACAGCCGCCTCTTTAGGCGACACCAGGTGGGTGGTGCTAGGGTAAAACAGCTCCCTGGTCCCAATGGGGAAGCCTGGTGGGTCCAGACAGGCCCGCAGGCCAGGGATTTCCACCCCAGATATGCAGAGAAACCTCAGCTCTCTTTAGCTCCAAAGCCAGGAAATGGTGCTATTTGCTACCACCCCCTGCTGGCAAGCAACAGCCAAATCAATTCAAAGATCGGATCATGAGGAACGAGATTAATGACAAAGCCTGGAGAAAAATCTAAAGTGAAGTGCTTTCTCTATCCCATCTTAGACCAACGCCGCCAACACGATCCTGTAACCGGCTTCTAGAACGCCCTGCAATATGTTTGGAGCCGTAGTGTCATCCCAATAAATAATATGTATTTACATGGCATGGTTTGAGGATAAAGGACATCGAGAGAGAGAGAGAGAGAGAGAGAGAGAGAGAGAGAGAGAGAGAGAATGCCCACAGGATACAGGGAGAGAGACAACTTCTATTATGTTCGTATCTCAAAATGGGGGCAGGACTGACTGTAGCCACGATGCCGCGTCTGAACACAGTCCTTTGGCGACAGCCAACAGAGGGTCTCTCACTGCCCTCATCCCATTTTCGAACTGCAGGGAGGCGGCAACAGGCGGATGAAAGAGGCTCTTTCCTGAAAGGCTAAGTTGGGTGCCGCAGAACAAAGGCAGGTGTCCGAGCATCCTCACAATGTCACCGTTCCACACTCGCTAGCGCCTCCGGTCTCTCTCTCCTTGCTGCCACAGTCCCCTTGCTGCTATCACACTGGCAGGAGGTCCGGAGGGTACTCCCCGTAGCAGTATTTCGCAATGGGGTTGCGGTAGGTGTTCTCGTGCTGCACGCTCTGGGCAAGGGGAGAAAGGGGGGGGAGAGATATATATTTGTTAGGTTGGGGGGAAGAAGACAGAGCACATGCAGGGACGCAGATTTGCCAGGCAGCAACAGAGTGCGGCCACCAGTTGAATGACGGAGCGCACATCTGTCGTGGACGCTGTGGCCGAGATTCTTGCATTGCAGGGGGTTGGACTAGATGACCGCTGGGGTCCCTTCCAATTCTACGATTGTATGCTTTGTATGCATGGAGCTGCTGCTGCTGCCATCAGTGCTGGAAGGAAGACCTGCTCCCTGCTGCAAGGCCCATTTCCACCTGGCCTAGGGGGCAGGGCCCAGACTCACCTGGAACAGCTAAAAGAGGCTCTTGGGAGACCGGAGGGACATTGCTAGAACAGCTCTTGGGTTGGGGCAAGTGGCTAGAATGTTTTTAAAGGTTGTAATTTTGGTTCCTCTTTTTTTGTTTTTGTTGGGTTGGTTGGGGTTGGTTAAATGTTTAGCTAGGGTCGGCAGTTATTTTAATTTGGGTATAACTGTAAATGGATTGTTATAGCTATTATTATTTCTATTGATTTATTGGTTTATTTATAGTCTGTATAAGATACTCTGCTTTTTAATGTTTGATGTTTTCATATATGCCATAAACCACCCAGAGTGACTGGGAAAACCCAGCCAGATGGGTGGGATATAAATAAATTAATAATAATAATAATAATAATAATAGAAATCCCAGGCACCCCAGTTTAGAACAGGGTTTCCCAAAATGGTTGCAATTGATCCCCTCTGCCCGACTGACAGGTGGGTTGTCTTGCTCATCTGTTGAACTTAACCCACCAGGAGCAGGATGGGAGCAGAGGAGATCATGACCTGCTGCTCAGTCAGTCCCGCAGACCTCTCCCCGTACCTGCGAGGAGGTCCTGCACTTGGCCAAGCACAACTCAAAGTGATCTTCCACAGCCATGAAGAGGTTCCGGAAAGCGACCGCAGCTCGGTTTAGAAAGTGCTCCAGGAGCCGTTGCTGGGGGTTAAAAAAAGAAAGAAAGATGGAAGTTAGGTGACAACAGAAGAGTTATGAAGGCAGCAATGGCAGAGTGGAGGAGAAGGAGCAAACGTTCTTTGGAACCCCAACCTCTGATGCGGCTTCCAATTGGTTGGAAGCTCCTGACTTTTTAGGAGGAAAAAAGTGTGTCTTATGGAGCAAAAATACGGTATGTACATAGGTGTGTGTGTGTTGAAAAAACAGCAAACGGCAAAGGAAATCGGATGGCCTGCTTGAGCCCTGTAAGTGTATTCCAATAGAGGGCATGGCTGGCTGGCAACCTGAAGGGAAGCACTCCTGTGGTGGTGGTGGAGGAGGCAATACTGCGCTGCAACATTTTGCTGCAGGTGCCCAGGGTTCATACCCAAACCCACCGTACCTTGTTGGGCTGCAAGCAGCAGGAAACGCAGGCTTCGTAGATGCTGCAGCATCCGTTGGGCAAGCAGCTTTCGCAGCTGTAGAGCTTCGCACTGGGGGCTTTGACGTCGCAGCAGCCGTTCATCAGCAAGTCCTTCCTTTCACAGATGTAACCTACCCCCCCCAAAAAAAAAAAACCCAGAAGAGATATTGAGGACGGAGACAGCACTTGACATTCTAGACTGTTTGAAATCAGAGTGAAGAGACAACCAATATCTACAGTGGTACCTTGGTTCTCAAACTTAGTCCATTCCGCAAGTCCGTTCCAAAACTGAAGTGCTCCAAAACCAAGGCACACTTTCCCAAAGAAAGTAGTGCAAAATGGATTAATCAGACTTTTCAATAATAATAGCTGACAGCTGCATCGGACATTTGGCTTCTGAAAAACGTTCGAAAACCGGAACACTTACTTCCGGGTTTTCGGTGTTTGGGAACCAAGGCTTTTGAGTACCAAGGCATTTGAGAACCAAGGTACCATGTATTATTACTTGTGTGTGTGTGTGTGTGTGTGTTTATACCAGAAGCTTCTGAAAAACATTAAAAAACCGGAACACTTACTTCTGGGTTTTCGGTGTTTGGGAACCAAGGCATTTGAGTACCAAGGCATTTGAGAACCAAGGTACCACTGCACTTTATTAGGGAAAGCCATAGAACATAGAGTGCTGCCTTGGGCATAGAGTGCTGTCATTGGCCCCTCTAGCTCAGAGCTGTCTACACTGACTGGCAGCAACTCCCCAGGGATTCAGCAGGGAGCTTCCCCATGCCCTACCAGGGATTGAACCAGGAACCTTTTGCATGCAAATCCAATGTTCTTCCACTGTGCTACAGTGGCGTGGTGCTTATGGCTGCATTTACACAGCAGTATATTGCGTTTTCCCCTGCCAATTCCTACTGAGCACTTGAGCTTCCACACAACTTAAATGCCACTTCCAGGGAAATGCTGTGCAAGTTTAGCATTCGTTTCCTTGAAATCTGCTTCCAGGAAAAACCCGGTTGCAAATAACATGGAAATGAAGAGCTAAGGTTGTGCTACATTCCACTATTAGAGCCAGGAGACATCTGGTTTTCAACTTTGTTAAAGCTAAACATCGTGACATACTGATCTATCACAATGTTTGAAAGAAGGATGGAGCTAGGGAGAAGCAATTGGCTGGCTTCATGGTTTTTCCCACATGGTGATATTTTGCACAGCACACACTCACATATTGTGATTTGCAATATATTGCCAGGTCAAAAATTATGAAAACAGTATCATTATATGGACTTGAAACCGGTTTTGGATGATATATCGCCCATCCCTAACATGCATCATGATTTGTGATATATTACCAGGTCACGCGGGTATATTACCAGGGACGCGGGTGGTGCTGTGGGTTAAACCACAGAGCCTGGGACTTGCCGATCAGAAGGTCGGCGGTTCAAATCCCCACAACGGGGTGAGCTCCCATTGTTCAGTCCCTACTCCTGCCAACCTAGCAGTTCGAAAGCACGTCAAAATGCAAGTAGATAAATAGGTACCACTCTGGCGGGAAGGTAAACTGCATTTCCGTGCGCTGCTCTGGTTCGCCAGAAGCGGCTTAGTCATGCTGGCCACATGACCCGGAAGCTGTACGCTGGCTCCCTCGGCCAATAAAGCGAGATGAGCGCCGCAACCCCAGAGTTGGTCACGACTGCACCTAATGGTCAGGGATCCCTTTACCTTTACCAGGCCAAAATTTATGTATCCAGTAACATATATGGATTTAAAACTGGTTTACTGATATCTCACCCAGCCCTATCCCCTGTATTACTGGAAGTGGTTTATTATGTTATGTAAAAGCTCAGGCACAAGGAGAAAATGACAGCATTTTTTTTGCACAGTGGCCAACCAGATGGAACGAGAATCTCTCTGCGCTTGCGTCTCCCAGGAACTGGTACCCAGAGGCATGCAGCCTCCATCAGGGGAGATGGAACACACCTCTCATGTTTCACCAGTCCTACACCAACACTAACCACTACACCACACCACCCTTGGAAGAGGGAGCCTCACCCAGCTCATCTGTGATCAGCAGCTTCCCCTGGACAGAGTTCCGGCACTGGTTACCAGGCTGGCTGCCGTTCCCGGAGTTGAACTGCACTTTCCATGCGATCGGGTGATCCTCGTCCTGCACCTGGAGGAGATTCCGATCTCGTACGGCTCGCTCTTCCTGAAACGGAAAACAGAGGAGCATGGGAAGCGAGTTACAGTCCTGTCCTGCCGATGCTGCCTGAAGCTGCAACAGGGGAGAAGATTTCAAAAGGTCATTTTGTGCATTGTATTTTTCTGTTGGGGGATGGGTTGCCCATGCCTCATTTCACAACCCCCCCCCCCCCGAGATGCATGGGTCTCACAAGCTGCTACATCTGTCAATTTAAAGAGCACACAGAGACCATTTTGCAAGTTGCCCTTTCAGCCAGACTGCTCCTATGTTTTGATTTGAATCCAGCCCCTTAAAAAAACAACACAACAACAACCCGCCTGAACTATGGCCACCATCTCAACATAAATTTATTAATTTTTATTTAATTTACATTTTACCAAATTCACATTCCATTACATCATTCCATAACCAAAAGCATTGCTCACACTGAGCATTGACCTCCCCCCATCCCACGTTCTGGCTTTCATAAATAATCACTTATATCTTAGCATTTCTATATCCACTTATTTACCTTCTTTTCTTCTTGATAAACTTCACCTCATTAAATGTAAATCAGTTCCCTGTGTTCGCATTACAAAATATTTCAACTCAAACTTACAAACGTTTTCAAATGTTTACAACGTTCTTTCATATATAATATAAATTTGCTCCAGTCCTTTTGAAACAGTTTGTCACGTTGATTTCGGATCTTCCCCGTCAACTTTGCCAATTCTACATATTCTATCATCTTGGTCTGCCATTCTTCCAATGTGGGAAGTTCCTGCTGTTTCCATTTCTGGGACAAAAGTATCCTTGCTGCCGTTGTGGCATACGTAAACAAATTTACACCACAACCATAAATTTAAAGCAAACGGTCATGGCTTCCCCGAAAGAACCCTGGGAGCTGCAGCTTGTTATGGGTGCTGAGAGTTATTAGGAGATATCCTCCATGTTCCCCTCAAAGACCTACAATTCGCAGTTTCCTATGAAGAGGGAGTGATGGTTAAACCACTCTGGGAAATGTCAGCATGAGGCAGCCCCTGCAAAAAGATGGGACAATTGCCTTTGTAGCTCCTTTGTTTGAAACTACTGTATATTACTGAGCTAAACAATGGGCTTGAAGTATGGAACTAAGGCAGCCCAGCACCTAAAGAGGCTGGTCACCCGTAATGCCAAATTTCCCTTTGAATCTCACCCCTGCTCTGGGTTCACTCTGTCGCCTTAAGCAAGGCCCTCAGGCCCCTCCCTTCACATCCGCAAGATGGTGACCACGTTGACCGACCTTTCAGGGTTGTTGTGTAAAGAGTTCAACAAAGGTGGAATGTGAAAAGCACACTGAACCCCTGAGAGCTCTATTGCAGGGATAGCCAAGGGGGTGCCCTCTAGATGTGATGGACTGCAGCTCTCACCTTCCTGGACCATTGGCTGTGCTGTGCTTTATATAAATGCTAATGTTTATAGTTTAAACATAATGTTTAAAGCTATGGTTTTCCCAGTAGTGATGCATAGAAGTGAGAGCTGGACCATAAAGAAGGCTGATCGCTGAAGAATTGATGCTTTTGAATTATGGTGCTGGAGGAGACACTTGCGAGTCCCATGGACTGCAAGAAGATCAAACCTCTCCATTCTGAAGGAAGAGGTAGGTAGCCGTGTTGGTCTGCCGTAGTCGAAACAAAATAAAAAAATTCCTTCCAGTAGCACCTTAGAGACCAAATAAGTTAATGTGCATGCACATGAAAGCTCATACCAATAACAAACTTAGTTGGTCTCTAAGGTGCTACTGGAAGGAATTTTTAAAATTTCATTCTTAAAGAAATCAGCCCTGAGTGCTCACTGGAAGGACAGATCCTGAAGCTGAGGCTGCAATACTTTGGCCGCCTCATGAGAAGAGAAGACTCCCTGGAAAAGACCCTGATGTTGGGAAAGATGGAGGGCACAAGGAGAAGGGGATGACAGAGGACGAGATGTTGGACAGTGTTCTCGAAGCTACTAACTTGAGTTTGACCAAACTGCGGGAGGCAGTGGAAGACAGGAGTGCCTGGCATGCTCTGGTCCATGGGGTCACGAAGAGTCCGACACGACTCAACAACAACAACTACGTTTATAGTATTAGATCCAGGGGCCTTCCAAGCCCATCATCCTGTTCTCACAGCGGCCACACAACCAGCAAGCGGGACACAAACACAAGGTTTCCAGCAACTGGGATTCAGAAGCACTTCTGCCTCCAACGGTGAGAGGCAGCGATGGCGCAGTGGTTAGAGTTTTAGACTAGGACCTGGGAGACCAGGGTTCAAATCTCCATGGCGCTCATATGTGGACCAACTTGGGCGGACTGCTGCCTCTCAGCCTAACCTACTTCACAGGGTTGTTGTGTGAAGGATAATTTGGGGGGCAGGGGAGAACCCCGGCGGCCACTTTGATATATACCGTAAACGCGAGCGATACAAATAACAGAGACGCCGGAAAACGAAACCAGAGAGAGAGAGAGAGAGAGAGAGAGAGAGGTGTTGGGGCGGGTGGGGGACTGACCTGCTTGAAGGTGCTGCTGAGGAAATAGATGAGGGACAGCCCGAAGACGACCCCCAGGACCCAGCGCTTCCGAAGCAGCCTCCGCCACACCAGGGCCAGAATCTGCACCATGGAGAAGGACTAAGCGGGGGTCAAGGGCGACCCGGAAAGAGAACGGGGGGCGGCGGATCGGGCTCTTCCTTGGCTTGGCTAGCCCACCCGGGGGTCTGGGGCGCGAGGGGGAGCCCGGGAGACCCCCGCCTCATCCCCGGGCAGGCCTCCGGGGGCGATCGTGGGGGGCATGTGAAGGGGAGGGAGACACGGGGTGACCGGGAGCCGCTTCAGAGAGGGTGAACTTTCTGAGCAGCCAAGGAGCCCCTTTCCTTGCTCTCCCACCAAAAAAACAAAACAAAACCCGCTTCCAAGTTGATCCGAATCGAGGATCCGAATTAAGGGAGCGGCATCCGAATTAAGGGCCTGGATCCGAATTAAGGGAGCGGCGATCCGAATTAAGGAGATGGCACGGAAAGCAAGCCCAGGGAGTTGGGGGCGGGGGGGCTTCTTCGCCTGCCTTTGTGCGGCGATAGCAGGAACGCCCGGCTGCCTTCCTCCGTCTCTCTCCTCCCTCCCCCCGGAAGCGAGGGGGTTACTTTGTATCCAATTGTGAACGCTCGGGAGGGAGGGGGTGGAGACGGAAGTCACGTGCGTGGGGGGAGCGCGGGGGAGGGAAGGAGCAAAGAGGGAGGGGCCGATCTGCCTCGCAGCCCGGGGACCAGGTAATATAATGTTCCATCAGGCGCGGAGGGATGGTGATGGTGTATGTTTTTATTCCTCCATTCATTTCTGATCGCTCTCTTGCTTTATGGGTGGCTGGGTGTTCCAGGACGATCGTCTCCTTTCTTGGTTGGAAAATAAAAATAAGCCAGGAGTAAAGAATGATGGGGGGGGGGAGTTAAGCTTGGGAGGGTTAAGGTTGCCCCCCCTTCATTTGCGCCCCCATCTCATGCCCCTGGCCAACCGGCAAGACATCCCAGTGTTGAATGCCAGGTTTATCTCTCGCTCTAAATATAGAGGAACAGCCAATGCTTTGATCAAGGGCCTAGATCTCACTGAGGTGGAAAGCCTGGACCACTTCAGGCTGTTGTTTTAGCTGCTGGCCTTAGGGTATATTCCTCCCTACCAAGTTTGGGACATATAGACCTGCATGTAAACAACCAGCCCATCGGGGAGGAGTCTCGACCCAGAATCCTGACCTCCTTGTTCTTGCATGTGCAGGGATAAATTTTGTTTGTATGGATAGGGGAGCGTTCAAGGGGAAAGATGCGTAGCTCAGCAGTTGAGCACATGCTTTTCATGCAAAAGGTCCCAGGTTCATGTCCCCAGTGTTGGTAGGACTGGGGAGATTTCCCAGAGAGCTGCTGCCAGTCAGTGTTTACAAACTGGGCTAGACAGGCCACAGGTCTGTCTTGGAATAGGGCCTCTTCCTGTTTCAGAGGTGGTACAGTGGTACCTCGGGTTACAGACACTTCAGGTTACAGACTCCGCTAACCCAGAAATATTACCTCGGGTTAAGAACTTTGCTTCAGGATGAGAACAGAAATCGTGCAGCGGTGGCGCAGCGGCAGCAGGATGCCCCATTAGCTAAAGTGGTACCTCAGGTTAAGAACAGTTTCAGGTTAAGAACAGACCTCTAGAACTAATTCAGTTCTTAACCCGAGGTACCACTGTATATTAAAAGCACACACTCTCAGTCACCAAAGAATGCTGGAAACTCTAGTTTATCCCTCTCAGATCTACAATTCCCAGCACCCTTAAACTACAGCTCCCAGAATTATGGTGCAGGGGGGCTGTATAATGTTCTCACAACCTAAGTATGATGAAGGGTTCTGCAGTTATCAAGTTAATTCCACTCACCTCCAGTGAAAAACTACTGCTAAGAACCATATGTAGAATGAGGGGGAAGAATTCTAGACTTGGCATTAACTGGGAAGCTCAGGTAACAGTGATGGGCAGGACATGTTTTTGGTTTTTTTAACAATATACCAGTTGTGACCCTATCTGGAGAAGATGCATCTTGTCTCAGGTTTTCAGGCGCAACTGAAATCCAGTCTGGACTACGGCAGGTCACTCCATGATTATAGCTTTGTATTGGAAATACTTTTGCATCAGTAACTGTATTTTGCTGTCTGTGCTTTCCTTGAAAGTATTTGTGAATTGCTTTTTTAAATTCTCTATTTATTTGTTTACAGCATTCTTCTGCCATTTGTTAACCTCTAAGTTCATGGGATGGTGCACAATGTTTTCAAAGCAAAGCCATAAAATGTAAAAAGAAAAGAAAAATACACAGTGGTCATGAAATTGCAAACAAATTAAAACAGAACTAAACGAGAACCAGGCTAAAAGCACCAGCAGATGCTAAAAGCAGCAGCGCAGAATGCAGCGGCCCCTAAGATATAAAAACCTGTGTTTGGATATGTCTTGGGGACAAGTACTATAAATAGATAAATAGTTGAAAACCTCAGTCACAGTCAAGGCAGAGAGGTGGTGGGGAGCTGGCTTTCGGTTAGAATGGAAGCAAAAGTGTGCTTCCCCCAAAGAATCCTGGGATATGTAGTTTCTGAGGATGCTCTGAACTCCATGATGGAGATCTGTGTTCCTCATCTTGGGACTATATTCTCAGGGTTCTCTGGGGAGAGGGGATGCTCATTTGGTCAGAGCGGCCTAACAGTCAGCCCCTCTTCCCAAGGAACCCTGGGAACTAAAGCTCTTGAACGGGAATAGGAGCCTCCTGACAACTCCCAGCGTCCTTAATAAACTACACCTCCCATAATTCTTTGCAGAGAGCCATAACAATTTAAGGGGATGCTGGTGATGTTGTGGTCTAAACCACTGAGCCTAGGGCTTGCCGATCAGAAGGTCGGTGGTTCGAATCCCCACGACGGGGTGAGCTCCCATTGCTCGGTCCCAGCTCCTGCCAACCTAGCAGTTCAAAAGCACATCAAAGTGCAAGTAGATAAATAGGTACCACTCTGGCGGGAAGGTAAACGGTGTTTCTGTGCACTGCTCTGGTTTCACCAGAAGCGGCTTAGTTATGCTGGCCATATGACCCGGAAAAACTGTCTGCGGACAAACGTCAGCTCCCTTGGCCAGTAAAGCAAGATAAGCGCCACAACCCCAGAGTCGTCTGCGACTGGACTTAACTGTCAGGGGTCCTTTACCTTTACCTTTTTATAACCATTTAAAGTGGTATCAAATCACTGTACGGTATGATTGTGGCCTAGAAAGGTGCTGTGCTGCGAGAAGCCCTTTGTCTTCTGACTCCCCTCCTTCCTATTTTTCCTGCCTCATTTCTTTTTCCTTTGCAAAATCTCCCAGGGTCGCAACATCTGGAGAACCACGCAGTTGATGCTCCAATCCAGCCACCACTTCTCCATTGCTTTCCTCAAGGACCGCTTCCCTTCCTTGCATCACAAACTTGCTGCGGTCGTCAGCTTTTGATGCAGCTACTGACCTGAAGGATAGGACCTGACTTCCCTCCAGAGATCTATTTCTCCTGGGCGCCACTATTGCGTTCTTCCTGGAGCTTCCGAGATTTGCTCTGCGCCCGTTGCCCTGTGGTACAGTCTTTGTCCAGCCTTCCCAGTAAGAGTTTTGCACTCCCTGCCACTGAGTGAATGGGGGCCCCATCTGTGCTCCAGCCATCTCTCCAGTCCTTGCCACTACTTCCTCACTGCCATCATTGATCTGCCACGTTAATGTTGAGTGTGTTGTGTTTTAAAGTCTTAAGGAAGATGCAGAGACGGCACAGCAGCATCACGGACAGCCTGCCTCCTGAAAGGTTAGTTCTGTTTTAAATGTACGGCATCCTTCTATCTTAACCACTCACTAAGGATGCGGGTGGAGACACCTGCTCCCTTCCAGATATTGTTGGACTCAAATTGTTCTTGAGTGTTGGCCATGCTGACTGGGGCTGATAGGAATTGGAGTCCCACAACAACATCTGAAAGCCCACAGTTTGTTTACTGGATTTGTAAACACTTCCAAGCGGCTCAAGGTGGCATATGTGGTTCCCCTGATCTCCATTTTATTCCCACAACAACTCTAGGTTAGGCTAAGAGGATTGTTCACAATTAGGCAGGCGCCAGGTGCATTTTGCACCTGGCTATTGGCCATTTGCGACCAAGTGAAGATGCCTGGGTGCCAGGATGGCTTCTGACATTTCCACCATCTGGAGGCGTATGCCTGGGGATCATCGGATCTTGCCTGTTTTCACACACTTAATACCCTATCCTGTAGAATTCTATCTGCTCTGTTTTACCTGGACAATCAAAATTTCAGGAACCAAGATGTTTTTTTTCTGTGCAGCTTGAGCGGGAGCAGTGAACAACATGATAGATCATTGTTGTAGCTTGTCTTCACCCCACTGCCCTGCTCAGAGCTGCGAAGAATATTCTAACATTATTGTCAGGTGGAGTTGTGGTTGCTCGGGAGTAAGCAGGCAGGACTCTGACCTGTGTTTTACAGGCTTTATTTTGGTGCCGACTATTTACAGTGAAGAGCCCCAAAGCTCATGGCTGGCTCAATCGCTAGCAGAATCCGGGAGTGGTCTTTTTTGTACCTCCCCCAACATAAAAGTTTCGTTACCCACAACCATTTCCGCCCCTCCCTGTGCCCCAGGCTACTGTGCAGGATGGGTGATGGCAAGGGCGTGCTCCCCCCCCCCCGGCTTGCTCAGGAGTGGCATTAAGGCTCTCACTAGCATCCTCTGGTCCTTTCACCTCTTCTCCACTGGAGGTGGGGCTTTCCTCCTCTCTGGAAGAGGAACTGCTTCGCAAGATTTTTGGAGGCTCCCTGTAACACAACTGCCCTTCTATTTCTCGCCTCTGAGCTGATGGCAGTTCCTTGACAGTTATGAATGGTTCATTAAGAAAAAGAGATTGGAATCAGCTGATAGATATGTGGACTGTCCCTGGATCAAGTTAGTTTTCTTCTTTTAAGTTCTCAAAGTTCCGAACTTAGCTCAAGGTTGTCATCTGAACTAGCCAGATGTTTAACTGAGAATCAATCTCAGTCAGCCCATCCTTTGAAAAATAAGACTTTAGAGCCATCTTGCCCCCAAATGGCAACCGGACATTCCATTTTGGTGACTGTAACCTTGGTTTACAGAGCCATTTGGTGTCTAACTTATGTAACTGAGTTTCTAACACTGGCTAAGAGACAAAAGACTCTGGCCCAGAGTCACCCAATGTGCTTTGTGGCTGAGTGGGGATTTGAACCCTGGTCTCCCAGATTTTAGCTGAGCTCTCTAACCATTACACCACACTGGCTCTCAGTGCTGCCTTAAACAACACATAGGTTTATAAAAGAGAAGGTGACTATGTATCCAAATGGACCCAAACCATGTATAGCAGGAATGGGGAACTACGACTCCCACCATCCCTGACCATTGGCCATGATGGCTGGGGCTGATGGGAGCTGGAGTCCAACAACATCCAGGGGCTACAGATTCTCTTCTCAATGGCCTAAGCCTGCAGACCTTGCAGCCTGTTTTCATATGAGCCCTTATGTTCTATGGAAGGCACTGCCGGAAGAAAGTTGCTGCAGAGCCTTCTCGGTGGTGGCTCCATACATATGGAACTTGGTGCCAGTGGAGGCCTCGCTGTCCCCCTCAATTCCCTCATTGAGAAAACTGGTAAAAACGGAACCCTTTCTGGACATGTGCCTGTGTTGCTTTCCCTGTTGCCGTTAATTATTTCACAGAGTTTTGTATACGCCGCTTCATCATAAAAGCCTCCAAGAGGTTTTGTTGCATTTCTTTTAATTGCGGGTTGTTGGTTTAAATATTCCCTTTTAGAATTTTTAGTGCTGTTTTTGATTGGTTGCCGGCAGATTTCAGAGGTGTTATTGAAGTGGCCATGGCGGGAATTTTTTTAAAAATCCATACCACAAAGCAAACTCAGCCGTGTCAGGTTAAAAGGAACCATAAATGCACAACTGCTCCCACCCCCCACTTAAAGATAGAAGTCTTTCTGCCAAGCCTTTCTTGGGTGCCTCCTATGGGAGTGTTACCCTAGAGGACCCCCATAGTATTGGATCGGGCTGTTGCGACCTCACCAAACAATTGAGATGCTGTGTACGTGGTTCACATGTTCCTAGGGAAGAGCATGGAGATATCTGTGTTTGTGATTTATTTTTTAATTCCTGAGCCCTGGGAGATCCGATTAGGAACGTTGCCCCGTTAATTTGGAGGTGGGGGCATAAAGCCACACGACAAAGTATCTTACTAACTGTTTTATTTCCCTGTGTGTCTTGTGTGTGAACCTAGCCTTTGAGGAGTAGCTATAAAAATATCTGAGAAGCAGTGGCTTTGTGTGACTTGGGAGATGCTTGGAGTCGATAAAGAGGCCCTGTGAGGCTGGTGAACTCCATAGGGGGCCTGCCTGGCTGCACACATCGTTTCTAAACTTGGAGGAGTTGGGGCGCAGGGGATGGATCCACAACCAGGAGAGATTTCGCAGCTCCCATGTGTCTCTTTCTGGCTTCAGACTTTTGCTGATCATCTTCTTCTTTTAACAAGTTGTGTTTTGAAATATCTTTCTCCTCCTCCACCTCCTTCTTCCAATTACTTTCTCAATCCCCCTCTAAACCACAGTCCCAAGATGATTTACCCATGAGATAATTAAAGCCACAAAACCCACAAATGCATTTAGCTGCAATTCCTTCGTTGCAGCAGGTTGGGCTAGATGACCCTTGGGCCCCTTCCAACGCTATGCTTCTATGATGCTGTGATTTAAAAGCAAAACTGAAACCCTAACAAGTGGTACAGACCCATTTCTCCAGCTGGGAAATCCTATCAGAACAAAAATGCTGTTGCTTCCTGGGCACCTGTTGTATTTTGACCGGGATGCTGTTTCACAGAGCAGGGGTAAAAGGTAAAGGGACCCCTGACCATTAGGTCCAGTCATGGCCGACTCTGGGGTTGCAGCACTCATCTCACTTAATTGGCTGAGGGAGCCGGAGTACAGCTTCCGGATCATGTGGCCAGCATGACTAAGCCGCTTCTGGCGAACCAGAGCAGCCCACGGAAACGCCAATTACCTTCCCACTGGAGTGGTACCTATTTATCTACTTGCACTTTGACGTGCTTTCGAACTGCTAGGTTGGCAGGAGCAGGGACCGAGCAACGGGAGCTCATCCCATCGCGGGGATTTGAACCGCCGACCTTCTGATCGGCAAGCCCTAGGCTCTGTGGTTTAACCCACAGTGCCACCTGCATCCCTGCAGAGCAGGCATAGACACTCTAAAATCCCTTCTTGGATAAAGTTTTTGTCCTCTTGGTTTCTGAGTTTTCCAGCCAGCTTTGCCATCTCAGCATATTCCATCTGCTTGGTTTGCCATTCTTCTCTGGTCGGGACTTTGTCTTCTTTCCAACTTTGGGCTAATAACATCCGGGCGGCTGTTGTTATAAAAGAATGGGGGAAATTTTAAAGTTATTTAGGAGACCACTATAAGCAGATGGAAAAACAAGAGCAGGGTTTGACCTGCTTGTAGTGCTAAAAATATTAAGGACATTATGGTTTGATATGAAAATTGGAGTGCAGATGAATATGCAGTTGTAGATGTTTAAAATAAGACTCCATGGAGGGGATTGAAGGAAGTCTCAAGATTCGGAGAAGCTCCTCACACAGATATGTTCTTGTTAGTTTGTGTTTATTTGTACTTTGTATTTGTAAAACCATTGAAAATTATTTTTAAAAATGAAATAAAATCCCTTCTTGGAGTCACCTCAGAGCAAGGGGCCTCTGAGATCTTTGGAGCTGGCAGGAGAGATTTTCCCACAGACTGCAGCGATCTACCAGGTGTATAAGGAGAAAGTTTTTTTCCTTGCATTCGAGCTAGCACCTGATTAAACAAATTTTAGTTTAATCTGATTCTTTCTTTCTTTCCTTATTACTATTATTATTATTATTATTAATAATACAGTGGTACCTTGGTTCTCAAACTTAATCCGTTCCGGAAGTCTGTTCCAAAACCAAAGCGTTCCAAAACCAAGGCGTGCTTTCCCATAGAAAGTAATGCAAAATGGATTAATCAGTTCCAGACTTTTAAAATCAACCCCTAAAACAGCAATTTAACACGAATTTTACTATCTAATGAGACCATTGATCCATAAAATGAAAGCAATAATCAATGTACTGTACTATAAAATGAATAAGTATTGTAGATGATAAAAATTAAAATTCATTTTTTTTCTTACCTGCACTAATGATAGTCATTGTTCGGATGGGGGGCTTTTATCCATTTCCACAGTCACACTAACAATCATTAGCTGAACTGGGTTCCACACAGTCACAAAAACAAATTAACCGAAAAAGCCTCAAAAACGAAAATGCAAAAGATATAGCAAAAGCACCAAACTTAATCCAAACAAAAGCACCAAACCTAATCTGTTCCGGAAGTCCATTTGACTTCCAAAATGTTCAAAAACCAAGGCGCAGCTTCTAATTGGCGCAGGCGCCCCAGAAACAATAGCTGACAGCCACATCGGACGTTCAGCTTCCAAAAAACATTCAAAAATTGGAACACCTACTTTCGGGTTTTCAGTGTTTGGGAACCAAGGCGTTTGAAAACCAAGGTACCACTGTGTTATTACTTGGATGTATGTTTGTGTGTTTATACCAGAAGCCGGAGTCAAACCATCTCCTCCGAGACGAGTGTGGATGAAGGCGGCATTTTCGAAGGTCTCAAGACGGAAGCTCCCTCCCCGCAGCAGCTTTTCTCCGGACTGGGGGGCATCCCTTCGGGCACCATTGCAGCCACCCCTTTCCAATCCAGCTTAGTCCTGGGGTCCTCGGCGGGAGGCGGGGAGGTGTTCATCCAGATGCCTTCCTCGCGGGAGGAGGGGCCCAGCCGGCCAGAGGGAGGTCCCTTCCACCACCGGCAGCAACCCCACCACTACCACCACAGCCACCAGCGCGGTTCCTCCCTACTGCACATGGCCGGCGGCGACCGCCACGGACACACCGAGGAGGGGCCTGAGGATCAGCCCGGGACACCAGCCCCTGCTCTTTCAGAGCTGAAAGCGGTCGTCTCCTGGTTGCAGAAGGGACTCCCATTCATCATGATCCTCTTGGCGAAAGTCTGTTTCCAGCATAAGCTTGGTAAGGCCTCTTGTTCGACGCTTGGAGCAAATGTAAGAACTTGGTGAATCGAGTACAGTGGTACCTCGGGTTACATACGCTTCAGGTTACATACGCTTCATGTTACACACTCCGCTAACCCAGAAATAGTGCTTCAGGTTAAGAACTTTGCTTCAGGATGAGAACAGAAATCGTGCGGCGGCAGCAGGAGGCCCCATTAGCTAAAGTGGTGCTTCAGGTTAAGAACAGTTTCAGGTTAAGAACGGACCTTCGGAACGAATTAAGTACTTAACCAGAGGTACCACTGTAGTGTAGCAGCAAATCCAGGAGTTCGGGTCCTTCATGGTAGTCCCAACCACACACACACACACCTCTGTGATTATACAACCTTCCAAGATCATACAGTAATCTTACAATACAGTCGTACCTCGGAAGTCAACACCTTGCAGCGCAAATGTTTTGGCTCCCGAACGCCGCAAACCTGGAAGTGAGTGTTCCGGTTTGCGAACATTCTTTGGAACCCAAACTTCCGATGCAGGTTCTCTGGCTTCTGATTGGCTGCAGGAAGCTCCTGCAGCCAATTGGAAGCCGTGCCTTGGTTTCCAAACGTTTTGGAAGTTGAATGAGCTTCTGGAGCAGATTCCAAGGAACGACTGTATAAAAATAGGATACACTGTAATCAATGACACTCCTTTTGTTTGGATAAATATGACAACATTTGAAATGAGTTCATACAGAATGAAGGAGGCTATTGACATCTACATATGTATTAGGATAATAACACTACAGTCGTACCTTGGAAGTAGAATGGAATCCATTCCGGAAGTCCTTTCGACTTTCCAAAATGTTTGAAAACAAAGTGCAACTTCCGATTGGCTGCAGAATGTTGCTGCAGCCAATTTCTTCATGGGCCGGTCAAACGACCTCCACGGGCCGCTTCCGGACCATGGGCCTTAGGTTGGTGACCCCTGTGGTAGATGTACAAGTCATGTTTCTCTTTCTCTCTGTAGGAATTGCTCTATGCATCGGCATGGCAAGCACGTTCGCATATGCAAACTCGACTCTCCGAGAACAGGTGTCACTGAAGGTGAGTTGCGGAACATGGATGCCTCTGGATAGTGGTTGGTGGTTGGCAGTGGGGTGGAAGACTCTGAAGGGAGATCTCTGGACTCCTGGCATAATAAAGCCCAAGGGCTAAGAGGAGTTCCTTTCCTAAGATAGGTTTCAAACCAATAGGAACATCCTCCATAGAAAGGCACTGGGAACAAGCAATGTCAAGATCAGCTGAATTTTGCTGCTTATTTTTCTGTGATTACATAACAAAAAAGTGTGAGGTTTTGTTTTGTTTTACGTTATGAGCTTCCTTGGAACTGGAGAGGATCCATCCCTGCCCCAGGGAGTCTACAGTCTAAAATTCACCACAGGCAATGAAAGCAGAGACAGGGATAAGTAGGTTTAGCAGTCTTGGAGTTCTTTTTTTCATACAGCAAGTTGCTAGTCTTAATGGTGGCAGAGAACTATCTTTGGAATCTCTGGGATTACATATTGGGCTTTTTGTTGTTGTTGTTCTCCTCCTCAGGAAAAGCGGTCTGTGCTGGTGGTGTTCTGGATCCTGGCCTTCCTCACAGGGAACACCCTGTACTTGCTGTATACTTTCAGCTCCCAGCAGTTGTACAACAGGTAAGCAAAATGGCTTGGACCCTTGAGAAAAACAGGTAGCCAGCCGCTCATCAGAAGAGCAAGGAGGGATTGAATGAAAGGGGGAGAAACACTATTTTTTTGCTTGTGTGTGACTGGAAGGGACTTGGAGAAAGCTCACAGCCAGATAAAGAAGGGTGTGAGAACTTGCATCCCTCCAGGAGCTGCTGGACTACAACTCCCATTATCTGTGACCATTGGCCGTGCTAGCTGGCACTGATGGGAGTTGGAGTTCTCCAACGTCTGAAACATTGGAAGCTGCCTTGCACCAAGTCAGACCACTGATTCACCTAAATAATAATAATAATAATAATAATAATAATAATAATAATAAAGCTTTATTTATACCTAGCCAGTGTTTCATTTCCTTCCTTCCTTCCTTTTTTGGTAAAAAATAAAAGGTGTCCCTGTGCTCATATATTGATGAAAATGTGGGTGCCAGCACAAAATGGCTGCCATGAGCGACAAAACAAGAGGTGTGTGATTACTGCCACAAAAAAGGCCTGCATCTCAGCTCAGCATTGTCCACAGTGACTATAGCTGTTCAGGGTGCTGAGAGTTGTTCGGAAGACCCCCTATTCTCCCTTCACAGAGCTACAATTCCAGGAGTGCTTTAACAACCGATCCTTCTTCCCAAGGAAGCTTGTTTAGGGTGCTGAGAGTTGCGAGGAGACGCCTCCCCCGCCGCTGCCATATTCCTCACAGAGCTATAATTCCCAGAGTTCTCTGGGAAAGGGGACTGAATATTAAACCACTCCTGGAATTGTAGCTCTCTGAAGAGATTCGGAGGGGGGGATGTTTTCCTAACAACTCAGCACCCTGAACAAACTACAGTTCCCATGATTCTTTGGACGGAAGCGATGGCTGCTTAAAGCGGCGTGAGGCTGCTGGTGTAGATGGGTTCCAGTGTGCAAATCATAGCATTGGGCTCTGTGATCTAAAATAAGGCCATCTCTTAATCTGGATATTCTGGGCCCTGGGTGACAATCCGCAGGTATGTTTTGCAAAGCTGAGTGATGTTTGGTATCAAATGGAAATTGGGGGGGGGGGTTGCCTTGTGGGAAGGAAGGGTGGTTTATCTTCACCCCATATACTTAGAAAGCACAGACATCAACCTGGATCTTTGGTTGACTTTCTCTTTGCTCAGATTTGCTATTTTGTTTTTGTTTTTCTTTCCGTTTCCCCGATCTAATTTATTTGTGGATTCAGTTGTGTGTGTGTGTGCCTGTTTGCTTTTTTAAAATCAATTTTTTTCATTCCCATCTTTGTGTTGCTGGGTTTTCATTTTGGTAGGTCTCTCATTTTTTTTTTGTTTTTTTTGTTTTTAGGGTTTAATTTCCATTGTGATGTGCCCATATTGTGAGTATTTTGATTTCTGTTTATCCCCATCCATTCGTTTATTTACTTCGCAAACAAGCCCCTTGATGCTCCCACCCAGCATGAAACCATATCCCACAGTCGCTGCCTAATTAGGAAGCAAAGCCAGTGCTTAACCGTCCTTGGATTGGAATGTGATGGGAATGAGGCTTCAGATTGTTCAGTTGCTGTCGGAAGTGTGGGTGCAACTCTGCTTGCAGAAAGGGGTTCGCCTGGGGTTAAAGCAGAGAGAGCAAAGGACCTCCAGACTGTGTGTTGGCAAGGGAGAAAAAAAGGTATCAAATGAGAATTCCCTGGATGCCAAGGTCCAGCTTTGGAGCAAGTACAGTGGTACCTGAGGTTACATACGCTTCAGGTTACAGACATTACATACATACATACCGTATTTTTCAGTGTGTAAGACGACCCCTATTTTTTGAGCCCAAAATTAAGAAATGTATGTACCTCAGGTTACATACACTTCAGGTTACATATGCTTCAGGTTGCAGATTCCACTAACCCAGAAATAGTACCTTGGGTTAAGAACTTTGCTTCAGGATGAGAACAGAAATCGTGTGGCGGCGGCAGCAGGAGGCCCCATTAGCTAAAGTGGTGCTTCAGGTTAAGAACAGTTTCAGGTTAAGAACAGACCTCCAGAACGAATTAAGTACTTAACCCGAGGTACCACTGTACTCTTTAGTGTGAGAAGCCCAGCAGAGATTTAAAACTACAAAATACGCAGCAAAGTAAAGCGTGGGAATATAGGCTGTTGGACTTTTAAAATTTTCTATCAAAATTATGTTCTTCCTACTTTCTTACTCTGCAAATCTCTTTTTCTGTGTGATTCCAATGGGGAGAATTCCCCTCTCTAGCTAGATTCACAGACCACACTCTGCAGAACAATAGACTCTCAAAGCAACACTAATTAATGTCTCATATTGAATGTAGCTGATATATAGAAAAAGCGTTACAACACGAGAAAAGAGACAATGCTCGTACTTTTGTAAACCAAGAAAAACTTAATTAAAAAAAACTGTGGCGAGATTTCAGTCTTCGTTGAGAAGAACGTTCCTTGATTCCTTTTTTTAAAAAATGACAAATTCACAACAGTATCACAAAAGTATTGCATGCTTAAAAACTGATCTAAATATAACTGATTATTCATATAAATAGCCGTTGCTATAATTGTAAGTGATCAAGACATTATCAACAACTTCTTCTAGAAAAATATGAAATTTTCCATCCATGTCCACCCTTTTTATTCTTTTCCTTACTGATCAACCCCTTCCACACCAATCAGACACACGTATACTCAGAAGTAAGTCTCACCAAGTTCAACAGTTTTATTCTAGATAGATAGATCTAGGATTGCTAAGGTCTTTTTGCATTTATTTCCTCTTCTATAGTGTGCCGTCTATGTAGATTTCAGGCTGTTATTTCATTTTTCTACTGCCTATTGGAAAAATCTTGTTTCTCAAGAATTGTGCGATAAATATGTTAGTTCCTGCTTTGCTTTCTATTGCCTTTTACAGTGACTTTGCTGGAATGTCATGATAAAGCTATGTTTTAGCACAGGGGTCAGCAAACGTTTTCAGCAGGGGGCCGGTCCACTGTCCCTCAGACCTTGTGGGGGGCCAGACTATATTTTGAAGGGAAAAAAATGAACAAATTCCTATGCCCCACAAATAACCCAGAGATGCATTTTAAATAAAAGGGCACATTCTACTCATGTAAAAACACGCTGATTCCCGGACTGTCCGCAGGCCGGATTGAGAAGGTGATTGGGCCGGATCCGGCCCCCAGGCCTTAGTTTGCCTACCCATGTTTTAGCATGATGGGAACAAACTAGATTCCTCCCGGAACCCTGCTGCCCAGCAGTCTCATCCATTTCCCCTTCTGTTTCCAAAACATCTGGAAAGGATTTAGAAGCTTTGATGTTCTTGGGTTATCTGAACCGAGCAAACTGCAGTTAATCTTAACTCTGCTTTTCTTGAAACGAGCATATTTCAAACCAGGGTTTAAGAAGCTGTATCTTTGAAAACCGCTTAGTGGACTATTTAAGTGAATTGGTGTGTAAAGTGTCCAAATAAATAAATAAAAGACTCGCCTCTTCCTGTCCTGCCCATTTCAGCCTCATCTTCCTGAGACCCAACTTGGAGAAGCTGGATTTCTTCGATCTGATGTGGATTGTGGGGATCACAGACTTTGTACTCAAATACCTCACCATTGGTTTGAAGTGTCTGGTTGTCGTGTTGCCGAAAATTGTACTTGCCGTGAAATCAAAGGTAAAGAGAGAGAGAGAGAGAGAGAGAGAGTTCTGTTCTCACTTTGGTTGGGATGCAGATCTTAAGATGATTTTATTTTGTTTTTTGCCTCTGCATGGGGAGGGATCTGGTGTTGTGGATCAGGCTGGGGCTCCCATCCTTTTCGTTCCAAAGAGTTTATTATCCAAATGGTTTGTTTATACAGTGGTGCCTCGCAAGACGAAAAGAATCCGTTCTGTGATTCTCTTCATCTAGCGGTTTTTTCGTCTTGCGAAGCAAGCCCATTGACGGATTAGCGGATTAGCACTATTAGCGGCTTTTAGCTGCTTATCGGCTTATCGGATCAGCTGATAAGCGGCTTAGCGGCTTAGAAAGGGGGGGAGGAAAAAAAACCCCGCAGGAACTCGCAAGACATTTTCGTCTTGCGAAGCAAGCCCATAGGAGATTCATTTTGCGAAGCACCTTCAAAACAGAAAACTCTTTCGTCTAGCGAGTTTTCCGTCTTGCGAGGCATTCGTCTTGCGGGGCACCACTGTATTCTGCTATTTAAAAAACAAATAATCACAGCGGCTTGCAACAATTGTACATGAAACCTTACGATAGAAACCATACGGAAAAGTTAAATTCAGAAGCCGTCTAACTATTATGCAAAGGCGTGTTGTTAATTGCCTCCGTAAATCAGACAGGATGGAAAAGCTTTCAGCACGCAGTTGAAACAGAGGGCACCTGCTGGATCTCTAGTGGCAGGGTGTTCCACAAGAGTAGGCCGTCAACATTAAGGCTCAGTTTCTTGTTGTTGTCAAATGAGCCTGACCAATTGGGGAATGACCAGCAATGCTGCTGCAGATGAGCTCCTGGATGACCAGGTTGAGATTCCTGCATTGCAGGGGGTTGGTCTAGATGACCCTTGGGGTCCCTTTCAACTCTACAATTCTATGATCTCTATGTAGGGCTTGGATGACCCCCTGCCTGAAACCTTGGGGAGCCACTGCCACTCAATATAGACCACAGTGAGCTTAAAAAATGTTTAAGTATAACTTTATGAAAAATACAGAAGCTTTTCTACTAGGGATAACGGACACAGGTATAGCAAGAGAAGATCAGAAAATATTCCTCTATGCCACAGGAGCCGCAAGGATCCTAATTGCTAAAAACTGGAAAAAAGAAATTGTGCCAACAAAAACGGAATGGCAAGACAAACTGTTAGAGTATATTGAACTGGCTAGATTAACAGAGGCAATTAGAGATCACACTAGACAAGAGTTTCAAAAAGCACGGGGAAAATGCAGAGAACACTTCGCAAAACAGTGCCCTAAAATACATACCTGAACTTGTTTCGATTAATGTCTGCAGGAGACTTTGTGGATATTAAAGTTATAATTAGAAAAATCTTAATAATTATTCATAAAGGAAACAGCTTATAAGTAAATAAGGAGGCCAGATACAGGATAAAGGAAGTCTTTTATTTGGTTGTTTGTATTGTTGTATGTTATGCTCATTGTATGTTATGTTCATGTTTAATGAGGGTGGTTTTCTGTATTGGGGGGTGAGGGGTTATGTTATGTTGTAAATAAAATTTCCAACACAATGTGCTAGGCAGACCAATGGTCTGGCCCGGTAGAATCATAGAATCATAGAATCAGAGTTGGAAGAGACCACAAGGGCCATCGAGTCCAACCCCCTGCCAAGCAGGAAACACCATCAGAGCACTCCTGACATATGGTTGTCAAGCCTCTGCTTAAAGACCTCCAAAGAAGGAGACTCCACCACACTCCTTGGCAGCAAATTCCACTGTCGAACAGCTCTTACTGTCAGGAAGTTCTTCCTAATGTTTAGGTGGAATCTTCTTTCTTGTAGTTTGGATCCACTGCTCCGTGTCCGCTTCTCTGGAGCAGCAGAAAACAACCTTTCTCCCTCCTCTATGTGACATCCTTTTATATATTTGAACATGGCTATCATATCACCCCTTAACCTCCTCTTCTCCAGGCTAAACATGCCCAGCTCCCTTAGCCGTTCCTCATAAGGCATCGTTTCCAGGCCTTTGACCATTTTGGTTGCCCTCCTCTGGACACGTTCCAGTTTGTCAGTGTCCTTCTACCTACTTAATTCAGCCTTCTTAATTCAGCTATCTTTCTGCAGGGAGGAAGGGTCCAAACTTAGTGGTATAACACCTGCTTTTCATGCAGCAGGTCCCAGGTTCCACCCCCAATGGAATCTCGAGGTAGGGCTGGGGAACATCTCCTCGTCTGAAACCCTGGACGGTTGCTGCCAGTCTGTGTAGACAGCACTGGACTGGATGGACCAAGGGGTCTGGCTCAATGTAAGGCAGCTTCAAGGTCAGAGGCACCAACACTTCTGAATACCAGTTGCTGGAAACCACAGAAAGTGGAGAGATGCTTTTGTGCTCGGATCCTGCTTGCTGGTTTCCCATTGGGGTGCCTGGTTGGCCGCTGTGAGAACAGGGAGCTGGGCTAGATGGGCCACCGGTCTGATCCAGCAGGACTCTTCTTATGTTCTTAATGGAATTAGGAAATGAGAAAACGGGGGTGATGGTGTGGCCGTTCTCCTCCTTTGCTCCCCATTTCACCTTTATTCCCCCCCAGTTTGTACAGAAGCACTTTTGTGCGGGAGACAGATGGGGACCTCTGTGTTAAGCGCACACAATTATCATCCTTCAGCCGGTGCTGAGATTTCAAGCCAGGGGATCAAAGTAATTCTAAATGGGTTTTGCGTGAGTAGGTGTGGTTGGAAAGGTTTGTCCCTAGATGCCGGGGTACTTAAGAAGAAATATTAATTTACCCCTGGCGGTCGTCCAAGAATCTCACCGCCCTCCCCCTACCGCAAGCCTCTGATGATAATGATTATTATTATTATTTTATTTGGGGAGATTAATGGGCTGGGTCATGGCATAATCCAGCTTGGGGAGCGGGTGATGGTGGTGAAAACCCATCCAACATGCAAACGATGCAAATCGTCAGCCCAAGACAAATTGCAGAGCTGGAAGAGGTTCACAGCCTTTGCTTGCTTGTCTAAGAGCCGTCCCAAGTCCTCATTAATCCTTGTCCCAGAGAAGAAAGAGACTGTGCCTGTATTTTTCAACCGCACCAGGAGGCTGGTAAGATTGCATCTGTCAGGGGCCCCCTAATGGCTCACAGCACAGATGCCTCATTCTGAAAATACTTTTTCTCTTTGTCGAGACGCTGATCATCATCTCGAGTCGCCGTCTTTCTTCCTGCCGACCTTGAAAACAAGACCCTCTTGAGCGCTAGACTGAGGATGGTGTCTTAAAACCAGCCCTGCGCTTGTGTGTTCTCAGTGGAATTCGACATTCTAAAACCCTTAGCTTTGTATGAGTTCTTAAAATCCCTTAAAAAAGAAAAAAGAGGCAAGCTTCTAGATCTCATGTCATTGAGAAAAGACAGAAAACCTATGTGTTGTCTCCAGCCCCCTGCTGTTTTGCACATAAGGGCATGAGGTGAGCCTGCTGGATCAGGCCAACGGCCCATCTAGTCTAGCATCCTGTTCTTACAGCGGCCAGTCAGATGCCTGTGGGAAACATGCAATCAGGATTTGAACACAAGACCACACTCTCCCCTCTTGTGTTTTCCAGCACCTGGTATTCAGAAGTGTTGCTGCCTTCAACAATGGAGGCAGAACATAGCCATTGTAGCTAGTAGCCAGGGGCACATCTACAGTGGTGCCTCGCGAGACGAAAAGAATCCGTTCTGTGATTCTCTTCGTCTAGCGGTTTTTTCGTCTTGCGAAGCAAGCCCATTGAAGGATTAGTGGATTAGGGCTATTAGCGCTATTAACGGCTTTTAGCGGCTTATCTGCTGATCGGATCAGCTGATAAGCGGCTTAGCGGCTTAGAAAAAGGGGGGGAGGAGGACAAAAAACCAGCAGGAACTCGCAAGACATTGTCGACTTGCGAAGCAAGCCCATAGGAAATTCGTTTTGCGAAGCACCTCCAAAACGGAAAACTCTTTCGTCTAGCGAGTTTTCCGTCTTGCAAGGCATTCGTCTTGCGGGGCACCACTGTACTATTAAACTAATGACGCTTAATCTTGAGGGCCCTTCATCCTCAAGAGGCCCCAGAAGCAACTTTAGACCACGTTGCTTGAAATTTTGCTCGAAAAAGTGCGTAATGCGTGTATATAACATTTCCAAATTCCCCTAATTTTCACACACACCCTGCCCCCCCCCCATAACTAAAAAACTATAAGGCCAGGGGTAGGCAACCTAAGGCCCAATCGCCTTCTCAATCCGGCCTGCGGATGGTCTGGGAATCAGCATGTTTTTACATGAGTAGAATGTGTCCTTTTATTTAAAACACATCTTTTGGTTATTTGTGAGGCATAGGAATTCGTTCATATTTTTTTTCAAAATATAGTCTGGCCCCCCACATGGTCTGAGGGATGGTGGACCGGCCCATGGTTGAGAAAGGCATAGGAATTTTTTATTTATGCCAGTGACTTTGACATGGGAGATAATCCAGTACAGGATCTTTAGTAAAAATCTGATTGTATGTATGTGGTGATCTGTTGTGGAACTACCCCATTAAAGAAGATGAGGCCTCCTTGCTGGTTGTGAAGCCTTAACTGTTCAGGCTTCAGGGTCCCAAAAATGTAGGTTTGCCACTGCTGGTAGCCATGACCTCATGCACCTCCAAAATTTGCCTAATCTTTAAAAAAAAAAACACCTCCAAATTGGTGGCCATCACTGCCAAGTTCTTTAGTTTAACTCTGTACTGCTGCACAAAGAAGTGCTTCCATTTTACCTGTCCCAGATCTCCCAAAATTCAGCTTCGTTGGACAACCAGCAGTTCTAGCGTTAGGAAAGAGGGAGGAAAACTTTTTCTCTATCTGTTTCCCCCCCTTCACATTCAGAGACTGGCATGCACCAGGAGGAAGAGGAGGCGCCTGGCATTTCCCAAATTTCCATTACGAGTATTTCTGTTGCTTGCCTTAAAAAATAATAATCACCCACACCCCTCAAGCTGTCGCTCCTTAGCGGTGTAAATGAGAACCTGCCATTTGCCGCCCGGACAACAATAGGCGCCTCGAGGAGCCACATGGCTCTGGCCGTTTTAATTTACTTTAATTCGTTTTCTATTGAACCCAAATGGTATCTGCTTGTTGTGTTGTTTTTAATGGAGGGCGTTCGGGAGAGGTGTAGCCAAGGCTCTCTTGAGAGAAGAGAGGGCCGCAGCTGTTTCAAAGCGCTCCAGCGCTGTGTCTCTGGTATCCGTTGGGCTTTTCAGGTTAGGGATAACGGCGGTTTCTGAAAGGTGCGCCAGGGAGGGAGGGAGGGAACGGTTGTTCTCACACAAAGTTCCTTTGCATGCCACCACTCAGCGGAGACTGTGACCTTCAGTACCTTAAGGATCGCCTTTCCCATACGCACCGACCCGGACCCTGTGCTTGTCATCAGAGGCCCTTCTCTCTTTCCCCATCCCAGAGAGCTTCGGAGTATGGCAACAAGGGAACAGGCCTTTTTTTGTGGTGGCTCCCTGATTATGGAATGCTCTCCCCAGAGAGGCTCACCTGGCACCATCATTACATGACTTTAGGCACCAGGCAAAAACAATTCCTCTTTACCGCCACCTATCGCTATTAAATAATCAATGGTTTGTCATAGTGTGGGGAAGAGGACTGTTATTATGATATTTTATTATTAGGCTGTCAGTATGCTTTTTGTTATGTTTTTATCATTGATGTTCTGTCATGTACAGCTGCCATATGTCTGAGATTTCCTGGGCATATCTGGGATTCATCCGTCGGAAATAGCATCCGGGCGGAATATAAGAAAATCGGCAAAAAATGTCTAGGGAAAACTGGGCATGTGACAACCCATGTCGGAAGTGTTGGGTTTTTTTGGTGAATTTCCTTAAAAATAGCTGAAAAGCTTCATTTTGGGGGGGAGATTTTGCTCCCACCCTTAAAAAAAGAAAAGAAAAAGCTCAACAACTTTGCCCCCACCCCAGAAAACCCCCTTAGTGTCTGGATTTTCACTTTTTGGAATATGGCAACCCTGTCTAATGTGTTTCTTAATGTTGTATACCACCCTGGCATCTTCTGATAAAGAGTAGTATATAAATTGAAATGATGATGATGATGATGATGTTACATCCATTGTGCTTCACTGGTTGTGCTTTCTAAGACTCTCTCCACTGGGAGCGAACTGCAGTTCCTTTGGGGCACCCCCATCCCAGTGGTAGGCAGAGCCAGAGGCCAGAGTGGGCAGAGCACCGCTTGTGAGTTTTGACCTTTGGGCAGCAGTTCCACACACGCTTGCGCACCCCTCTTGATCCATCTGGATAAGCAGAGGGCCTGGGAAGAGCTCAAAGACTCAGGGAGAGTGTGAAGCAGGGCTGATGAGAAGGAGTGTAGCCTAGGGAAAGCCCTGAGGGCCAGGTAGAGTGTTCTGAGGGGCCACATTCATACCCCAAGTTTGGAGTCCCACACCTCTAGACCTAATTATGTTAGTGGGGCCCTCTCTTCAGACAGTAGCTTGTGAAGGAAAGGCAGTCACCTTAGATTTTGAGACTCTACTGCTCATTCTGCTGAGCTCCCACCCCCGAGAGCTGCCTCCAGAGTCCTGCCTTGATGGTGCCACTCTGGTTTGGAAAAATGCCTGGCCTGTATGCTTTGTTTGCAAACACTGGTAGAAAATGTGAATTGATCAGCAGGATTGTGCGTACTTCTCAACCGATACAGGTCCATCGTCTCCCAATCCCAGGGTGTGTGTGTGTGATCCTATAAATATGTTCCAGTAATAAAGGATGGAATCTTTTCTCACCTGAAAAACCTGTTCGGGCAGAAGATTTACCTTTTACCTTCCTTAGGTCCTAGGACATCCCTATTTTCATTAGATAAATATTGGAGGGTATGGAGTTATGTAACCCCCGAGCCAAGGAGATAAGTAACTAGACAACCTTTAGAAGACATTTGAAGGCAGCCCTGTTTAAGGAGTGTGTTTTTTTAATGTTTTATTATGTTTTTATATATGTTGGAAGCCTCCCAGAATGGCTGGGGCAACTGAGTCAGATGGGCAGGGTATAAAACTCTTATTAATATAGAATAAAGGTAAAGGGAACCCCTGACCATTAGGTCCAGTCGTGACCGACTCTGGGATTGCGGCGCTCATCTTGCTTTATTGGCCGAGGGAGCCGGCGTACAGCTTCCGGGTCATGTGGCCAGCATGACTAAGCCGCTTCTTCCAAACCAGAGCAGTGCACGGAAACGCCGTTTACCTTCCTGCCGGAGCGGTACCTATTTATCTACTTGCACTTTGACGTGCTTTCAAACTGCTAGGTTGGCAGGAGCAGGAACCGAGCAACGGGAGCTCACCCTGTCACAGGGATTCGAACCACCAACCTTCTGATCTTCAAGTCCTAGGCTCTGCAGTTTAACCCGCAGCGCCACCCGCGTCCCTCTACATCCCTATTTTCATCGGAGAAATGTTGGAGGGTATGCCATTACCTGGTGAGCTGGCCGGACTAGGCCTAAAGGCAAAAGTAACCCCAAAAGACCTGCGAGTCCTTCCTCACTTTGCACCTACAACAGAGGGGAAGGGAGCCGAGAGGACTTTGTGCAGGCCGCCTGCCTTGCCAAACGCCGCTGACAGCCTCCTCATTAGCAAGCAGCTACCCCCTGCAAGGAGCCGCACGCTTTGCTCCAGAGCCTCCCTTCTAATCTACTAAATGGCCTGCGCTTGGGATCTCAGGCTGTTGCCATTACAGATTTGCTCCGTGCGATGGGCCCCTCGGGAGGCGGAGGCGGGGGGCGGCCAGGTCCTTGAGTAAGCGGCTGGCGTGACCTCACTCGCTTTCCCGGGGGATATGAGATCATCCGAAATGCCGAAGCTTTCCAAAGCCCTTCGATTTGCTCAGCGAGAGAGAGAGAGAGCGAGGAGGACAGCTTTGCCGGGTGATCTCATCCTGGGGGACCCCCGGGGGGGAGGGAGGGAGGGGGCCGAGCCTGCTGTTCTCCTCCAGGACCCTAATGGGCTTAATCCCCCTGGTCTTCGCTGGCAGCAAGGAGCCAGTATTGGAGAATGGATGGAAATCGGCCGTGTAAACAAGAGTTACCTCTTTTCTTTTATATGTTTATCAAGTCTACAAAAGGAGCAGTGTGAATAACTCCCCCAGTATATAAATTCAAGCTTCTCCTCTGCTGGTGTGTGTGTGTGTGAGAGAGAGAGAGAGAGAGAAGCCCCCTGTTCTGGGAGGCACAGGGGGACTTAGGAGATTTAGTTTGTGTATTCTGTATGAGAATTGCCTCTTATCCTATGTAATTTTAGCAGATTTGACGGTCTATGTCGGACGCGGGTGGCGCTGTGGGTTAAACCACAGAGCCTAGGACTTGCCGATCAGAAGGTCGGCGGTTCGAATCCCCACAACGGAGTGAGCTCCCATTGCTCGGTCCCTGCTCCTGCCAACCTAGTAGTTTGAAAGCATATCAAAGTGCAAGTAGATAAATAGGTACCGCTCTGGTGGGGAGGTAAATGGCATTTCCGTGCGCTGCTCTGGTTCGCCAGAAGTGGCTTAGTCATGCTGGCCACATGACCTGGAAGCTGTATGCTGGCTCCCTTGGCCAGTAAGGCAAGATGAGCGCCGCAACCCCAGAGTCGGTCACGACTGGACCTAATGGTCAGAGGCCCCTTTACCTTTACCTTATTGTCTATGTAGTGATTGTCAGTGTTTTCGGATGATGCCATGGTCTTTGGCTACTGCAATAAAGTCTACAGTGATGACACAGGGAGCTCTCTGGTCAACTCTGACTGGCAGCAGCTCCGTAGGATTTCAGACAGGATCTTTTTCCAGCCCTGTCTTGGGGGTTGAACCTGGGACTTTCCCCATGCAAAGCGGATGCTCTAGTGCTCAGATGTGCCCCCCCAATAAATGTTCTAGTCCTCATGGTTCTGAATAATATCCATCACCTGTTTTGCCCACAGAAGGTCCCAGGATCTGCCTGGAAACCCCCGGAAATTTAGCTAGCAGCCAGTATGGAGAAGACTGAACTAGATGGACCAGTGACCTGATAAGGCACATTCTGATGTTCTTAAGAGAAGGGTTGTAGCTCAAAGGTTAGAGCATCTGCTTTGCACATAGAAGGTCCCGGGTTCGATTCCTGACACCCCCAAGTAGGTCCAGGAGAGAGAACCGCAGCCAGGCAGTGTCGCTGAGATGCAGGTAGCCTGACTCAGTATAAGGCCTCTTCCTCCTGAGCTTTTGACAGCTGCCCGGTGGGAAATAATAATAATAATAATAATAATAATAATAATAATAATAATAATAATAATTTTATTATTTATACCCCGCCCATCTGGCTGGGTTTCCCCAGCCACTCTGGGTGGCTTCCAACAAAGTATTAAAATACAGTGGTCTGTTAAACATTAAAAGCTTCCCTAAACAGGGCTGCCTTCAGATGTCTTCTAAAAGTCTGGTAGTTGTTTTTCTCTTTGACATCTAGTGGGAGGGGGTTCCGCAGGGCGGGCGCCACTACCGAGAAGGCCCTCTGCTTGGTTCCCCGTAACTTGGCTTCTCACAGTGAGGGAACCGCCAGAAGGCCCTTGGCACTGGACCTCAGTGTCCGGGCAGAACGATGGGGGTGGAGACGCTTCTTCAAGGTATACTGGACCGAGGCTATTTAGGGCTTTAAAGGTCAGCACCAACACTTTGAATTGTGCTTGGAAACGTACAAGGAGCCAATGTAGATCTTTCAAGACTGGTGTTACGTGGTCTCGGCGGATGTTCCCAGTCACCAGTCTAGCTGCCGCATTCTGGATTAGTTGTAGTTTCCGGGTCACCTTCAAAGGTAGCCCCACGTAGAGCACATTGCAGTAATCCAAGCGAGAGATAACTAGAGCATGCACCACTCTGGCGAGACAGTCTGCAGGCAGGTAGGGTCTCAGCCTACGTACCAGATGGAGCTGGTAAACAGCTGCCCTGGACATTTTAGTTGATTTGAGCCCTCCCCACAACTTGAGCAGACTGGGCACCCTCTCTATAAACATCTGGAGGGCCGTAGAGATAGGAGAAGGCTGGGACAAAGGCGAGAGGCACAGCACCCCCTGGGACTGGAAGATATGACGACTGTATTTTTGAGCCGCCTTCCTCTTCCCAGGAGGGCAGCCAGCCAGGAGGTAAACACTGATCTAAATTGCTTTGCAGGTCCCGCAGCGGTTTGCTCTGTTAAAGCCGAGCGCGTCGGGACAGATGCACGGGAAAAGATCCTGGTCCTGGGTTTTCAAAAGGGCCCGAGTCTCGCCTGCCAGGCTGCTGAGCTCCTGTGAGTGGGTGAGGGGGCCTGGGAGTATAGCTGTCAACGTTTCCCCTTTTTAAAGGGAAATTCCCTTATTCCGAATAGGATTCCTCGCAAGAAAAGGGAAAAGTTGACAGCTATGCTTGGGAGCCGAGCAAAGCAGACAGCCGTTCACTCTCTTTATTACAACACTCAGGGACCGATGCTCAGAAAGAAACTTCATACGAATGTAGGAAACAACCCCGATCAAAAGAAAATAGAAAACCATAGCCATGGAATTACTGATAATTGTATGTCGTATTGTACTAGAGGGTCTGGCACAGAAAACAAAATTAGCAGCCCGGGAGGTGAGGGGAACTGAGAAGCAGAAGGCGCATTTTGTTAACTTTGCCGAAAGACAGGTTCCATCCAGTGCCCCCCCCCCCGAAATGTGCTAGCTGGTTAATACAGGAACAACAGTTTTAGAAATGGGTGCCTGAGTTTTGATTGGTGTTTTCTTCTTCCCTCCTTGTTCCTCTTTCCTTGTGTGTCATGTTTTTCTTTTAGATTGTGAGACTGCAGGGGCGGGGACTGTCTGGTTGTAACAGATCATACATAAGCCACCGGGGGAGCCTTTGGGGCTGAAGAGCAGGGGACAAGTACTTTAAATCAGGGTTTCCCAAACTTATGTCTCCAGCTGTTTTTGAACTACAATTCCCACTGGTTGTGCTAGCTAGGGATGATAGGAGTTGTAGTCCTCAAACAGCTGGAGACACAAGTTTGGGAAACCCTGATTTAAATAAACAAAATCAGAACTTCAGATTAACTCCTAGCAAGTTCTGCATACAGGAAACACCTGTTCAAAAGCTCTCTCTTTCCTTAATATGATACGCTTTAAACTTGGTACTTTGAAACCTCAGATGAACCTGTTTATAGTTCAGTCCAGGTTGCTGCAGAGGGGTGTATGTGAACAGTTGGGTGTAATAAAGGAATAAATTAACTGAGCAACCTGGATTTGCTAGTTCTATGGTTCCAGGTGATAGCCTGGAAGTAGCCTTACCTGAGCTTCCCTCTCTCCTACAGGGCAAGTTCTACCTGGTCATTGAGGAGCTGAGCCAGCTGTTTCGCTCCCTGGTCCCCATCCAGCTGTGGTATAAATACATCATGGGGGACGACCCGTCCAGCAGCTATTTCCTCGGGGGGATTCTCCTGATCTTGTACAGCCTCTGCAAAGTAAGTGGCCGGCCTGAGGGTCAGGGGTGGGGAAAGCTTTAGGCCACTTACAGTCTAACCTACCTCAATTTTTTTTTTTAAATCCCATCAAGTCATGAGAAAAACCATTTTCTGCTCGAGACCCTGGAAAGCTGCTGCCAGCCAGAGTAGGAAACATTGGTCTAGATAAGACAAGTAGCCTGATCTGGGATAAAGCAGCATTCTGTGTTCCTTTGCGAGGACGTCAGCGCCCATTCACACTGCGCTAGAGTGCAGGTTTAGTTGCCAGTGTTGGTTTTATCAGCCTCTCAGCAGGCTGCCATTCAACAGGCGAAGCTTTGATCTCGCTTCAGAGAAAATGCTGTCGCTTTCCTTGAAAGACAGAAATAGCACCTCCCCCCCCCCGCCCCCTCATCCTACGGTGAATTTCTACCTCTTTTTGTTCCAGTCTTTTGACATCTGCAGTCGCGTGGGAAGTGTGAGGAAAGCACTGAAGGTCCTTTGCACCCCCCAGGTAGGTCGGCAGCTGCTTTGCTTTCCTATAATTAAGATAATTGGATGCTTCAACAATGGCAAGGAAGAGCATCCATCGGAGCGGCAAGTGACGGACGAGCTTCTCTGCAGAGAGCGTGGGGAATTGCTAGCATTGCGCCGGTTAGGAAAGATTTGAGGAGTCCAGCTAAGTTAGCACATCCCTGGAAATTGCAGGAAATTATTCTTGGCTGTATTTGACCCAAAGCAAGCAATGAAGAAGCAATGGCAGCCAGTGCTTAAATGTATAGACAAAGGCGGGCAGACAGGCTCAAATGTGGCCCACCAGCCCTCTCTACCTGGCCCTCAGAACTCTCCCTAGGCCACGCCTCCAATCCCCAGCCACACCCCTCACCAGCCCTGATTGACAGCCAAGTGTTTCTGCCTGGCTGGATATGTGGCCTTGAACTCTGGCCATGCCTCTTGCCCAGGCATAGGCAAACTCGGCCCTCCAGATGTTTTGCGACTACAACTCCCATTATCCCTGGCCACTGGTACTGTTAGCTGGGGATGATGGGAGCTGTAGTGCCAAAACATCGGGGGGGGGGCGAGTTTGCCTATGCCTGCTCTTGCCTCTCTGGATGGGAGGACCAAGGAGGGTGCGTGGGGAAGCCATCCCACAAAGGTAAAAAATTGTATTTGTTGTACCACCCACCTTTGTCCCTGGCCCTTAGAAAGTTGCCCAGAAGGGAGTGCAGCCCTCAGGGTGTTGTAGGGATGTTTTGCATTGGAGCTACTTTCATGCAGGCAGCTGCCCCTGTGCCTCACATTTGAGAGGCGGTGCGGTATAGCAGTGAAGAGTCCCAAGCTAGGACCCGGGAGACCGGGGTTCGAATCTCCCTCAGCCACGAAGCCCGCAGGGTATCAGGGACTGGACAGAGGAGGAATGGTGGAGACCGCCTCCCCAACTTGAGCCTTCCAGAGAAGAGGAAGACAATACAGTGGTGCCTCTGGATGCGAACGGGATCTGTTCCGGAGCCCCATTCGCATCCTGAGCAGAACGCAACCCATGTCTGCACGTGCGTGGGTCGCGATTCGCCGCTTCTGCGCGGGCGCGTGATGTCGTTTTGAGCGTCTGCGCATGCGCGAGTGGCGAAACCCGGAAGTAACCTGTTCCGTTACCACAGAACGCAACCTGAAAACGCTCAACCTGAAGTGACTTTAACCCGAGGTATGACTGTGTAGATTTACAATAGTGGTTTGTGGGAGGTCATAGCTCAGCGGCAGAGGAGGAGAGAAGCTGGGAAATAATGGCGGAAGAGGAGGGGGAAGCAGAGCTGGAGCACCTGGCTGATACCATATCACTAGAAAGCATCCCAGACCCCCCTCCTCCCAGAACCCGGCGAGCATTGAAAGTAGGAGAGCAAAGGGCTCAGAGACAGATGGCAGAGACAATATTCTCTGTGAATATTGAATTAAAGACCTTGGTAAGAACTCTCCTTGTTTATTTGTCCCTGGCAGCCGGGACTTCCGGGTTAGCGCCATCTGCAATGGCGGAGTTCCTCTGACCGGGAGGAACCCGCTCTGTGAAAATCGGGTCTTGCCGCTGCGGCGAAGGCGGAGACCCTTTAAAAATCCCAGGCGGAGGAAGCCTGGGAACGTGGGATTCGGCTGACACCAGGAGCGCCTCCCCTACTCGCAGGGAAACCCTTCTTTGGGGATCCGAAGCGACGTGGGGTGAGCGGCGCGGTGTTTTGAATCAACTGCTACTTTTACGGAGTGAAGCCGCACAGCTGTTGCCGGAGAGCGCTGACTTTTTCCTGTGGACAATTGGACTCTAAACAAGTACCCGTGAGTAAAACGGAAAATTGGATTAAGAAACATTTTAATTTGGCACTGAAGCGGGAAGGTTCTAATCAGGAAGTCCGCCTTCCGCTTTTTGTAAATAGACTGAAGCAAAAATTTGCAAGCTAAAGTCTGGAAAGTCGCATATAAAGGACTAAATTTCCTTCAGTTATAACCATCAAAACCCCTCTTGGAAGCAGGAGAAAAGGGGGGAATTTTGATTGTTCAAGCCTGCAGGAGAGAGAGTAAAGAAAGATAAATTTCCACCATCTCAAACCTGGGAATGGGGTGTCAGAGACAGAAATTCTTGGGGAAGTTCGTTGACTGTGAATGGAACGTCTTTTGACAGATAGTTAAAAAAGAGAGAGAAACAAACTGATTCCAATGTTGCCTTTTGCAATCAAAAGATACAAAATATATGAAAAATGAAAGTAATTTTCCTTTGTTGGACCTGCTCTCAAAAGATGGATACAAATAGAAATTGTCTCCTCTAGAGGGAGCTTGTTAAATTGTTGCTGGAGTCGATCAGGGGATTTCACAGCTGCAAGATTAGGATCGTGAGACCAGACTCTGGCCTTGAATAAAAATGTGTTTAGAAGAAGTTTTGGTGCTTGCTTTTTGCAAGACAAGCGCTTTGTTGGAGCAGATGCATGAGAAGATGGATTTGATGACTGTTGCAGTCAAAAACTTTGGACAAACGGCGAATACCCATATAGAAACTATTTAGGAACCAACTCAGGAACTTGTTTTGACAGGGCAAGCGCAAGTGCAGAAGATAATGGAGGAGGTCGCTGTTGAACCTCAAGTAACACAAATGGAGAGACCCGAGGCCTTGCAGGAGCATAAGCCGCTGTTCTTGAAGATTGAATCTGGAGTGGGCCAGGGGGGGTCTGGAGTTGTGGGGGCTTTTAATTTTGGAGGGTCTTTGAAACATGCTTTTAAATACTTTTTGGACTACAGTGCTGAGTGTGGGGAATGGGACTGTGGGGAATGGGCTGATCTGCTGAGGGGAGATGGAGATATTTTTGGGTCGGAGTCTCCCCGAGACCTATTCCTCAATGAGAAAGGAAAGAAACTAAGAAAAAGATCAACAGAAGACAAGGTAAAGTGCAGATATGAACAAGAAGAAGATCTGCAGAAGGGGCATGGAAGAGACTTAAGAGCCTTGGACACAAGAGCACCAGGTTGATGGACTAGATGGAATGGACAGTAAGGACTGACATAACCCGAGACCAGGAAGAAGAGACGTTGGATGAAGATTGGAAGAAAGTTTTTTTAAAAAAAAATATTTTGAAAATTAGTGTAAAATTAATGAGTATTAGGAAAAATGTTGGAATGAAACTATTTGGCTTTAGTAGAAATGATATAAGGAGTTATGTATAAATAAATATTAAGTTTTAAGCTTTAAGGTATTTTATGGTAAGATAAGGTTAAAATAAGTTAAGGTAAATTGAATGACAGAACACAGTGAAAGATAGCAAGGATTTGCTGAGTGAATTAATATGTTAGACCGTTAAGATAAATTACTTAACAAAAATTGAGAAAGATGGAAAGAATTTGCTGAAACAATTAACTAAACTAGAATAAAAAAGGGAGGTGTGAGGAGCTCGAGGAAACAAGCAAATGAAAGATAAAGATATGGAGTATTGGATGTGTGTTTTTTATTGTTGTATTGGTTTTTATGTTTTTTATTTTCCTTTTTTATGTATCAAAATGTATGTCTTGTTGAATTTTTTGTGGTTTTCTTTTTTCCTTTTTTTCTGTAATTTCTAAATTTCTAATAAATATCTTTTTTAAAAAAATTGTTCCTGGCAGCCTGCTGTGGGGTGGGTGGCGATGATCGGATTGCCTGACACCCGACATGGGGTGGCTTCGTGGCCCAGCCGGTGTGTCGCTGACTGACCTACTCGCAGGGTTGTTGTGGGTATAAAAGACAGAGGAGAAGGCGGAATTGAAATGTGAAACTGAACGGCGACGTCCTGTCGTTTTGACTGCGCGCTTCTCCCTCCTTTTTCCAGACCTACGGGGTCCGTGCCACCAGCCAGCAGTGCAGCGAGGCTGGCGACATCTGTGCCATCTGCCAGGCCGAGTTCCGGGAACCCCTGATCCTCTTATGCCAGGTAATGTGGACTGGTTGGGTGCAGGGCAAACTGGGCAAAGTGGCGCAGTCCTCACCCGGCTTGCTAAGTCGCCTTCTGGGCTTAGTTTGCCAAACTGGGGGAGAAAATGATCACACAAATTGCAGGTGTCACACAGACCCGCACAATGGCATTTTCCATGAAATCCTGCTCAACATGGGGCTTCAACGCACAACCCTGAGTTTGAGAGTGTCATGCTCTTGATTTGTCTGGGAAGAGTACGCTGTTCGTTCCTAATACTGAAAAGAGGGCTTTTTGTCTTGCAGCAGCCAGTGGGGAGGGCGGCACATTGGAGAAGCTTAGACCCTAATTACTTTTATTTACTTTAGTTTTGGAATGCCTGGGAAGCTATCCCCTCCCCCCTTTTGCATATATCAACACTTTGAAATTCAATTTAAAAAAAAAATGGAAGGAAAAAAGAATTGGGGATAGGGTAAAGATTTCAGCCTCCTTAGAACCAGCCTCAAGCAGCCGCGGGCACCTGCCAGCACCCACCAGCGCTCGTGTCTTTGTGGCTCTCGAGCAGCAAGTTACTAGTCAACATTTTTTTATTTTAAAAAAATGAATTTCCACACAGTGCCACAGAGGGGCGCTCATTCAAATACTCTGGCGCCCCTCCTGGCGGTCCTTTCCATTGCTAAATGCACGCTGCTTCCTGCTCATTATACACCATCCTGCATTTTCAGCTCCGTTCGCCTCTGTAGAAGGTCCTGGGTTCCATAATAATGACAATAACCTTTGCTCCTTTTGCCTATAAAGCACGTCTTTTGCGAAGAGTGTCTCTGCCTCTGGTTTGACCGGGAGAAGACCTGCCCGCTGTGCCGCTCTGTGGCCGTGGAGACCTTGCGGTGTTGGAAAGACGGTACCACTTCGGCTCATTTCCAGGTGTATTAAACAGATGAATAGAATGGCGTCTCTCTCCTTCTTTCTCTTTCCCTTTCCCTTTCTCTTTCTTTTTCTCTTTCTCCTTCTTTGGTGGTGGAAAAAAGGAGTGTTTGCCTGCATGCTTACCTGAAGTCATTGTAACCCTGCTCCCCTCCCATCTTCCTGGAGCCTCGCATCTTCTCTCAGGACCTGCCAGGAGCTGTGAAGAACGCCCTCCTTTCATACATTTGATATTTGTGTTGGCCTCTTCCTCTCAGAGCAAACTAGGCTCTTAAGGGAAGGGAGGGAGAGCATCTGCTTTGAATGCAGAAGGTCTCTGGTTCAATCCCAGCATCTCTCCCAGGAGGGGGCTGGGAAAGATCCCCTCTGTTTGAAACCCTGGAGGGTTGCTGCCAATCAGTGCAGGCAGTATTGAGCTAGGTGGACCCAAGGATATGGGTCAACCTTCTGTTTACCTCCGTCCTTGATTTGGATACATGAGGACTAGAATCTTACACACACTCTCTCTTTTTCGAGGGGAAGAGCCATCGCTTAGTGGCAGAACATCTGCTTTGCATTCAGAAGGGCTCATGTAGAAGTGGGAAAGCCAGAGCGTCACTGTGTTGGCTGTACTGAGCTAGATTGGCCAGTGGCCGCACTTGGTAGAAGGCAGCCTCCTGCTTAATTACAGTCTTCATTTGGAATCATGAGGACTAGTGTCTTCTTTTTAAGGAAAAACTGCATAGCTCACAGCTAATAATAATAATAATAATAATAATAATAATAATAATAATAATTTATTATTTATACCCCACCCATCTGGCTGGGCTTCCCCAGCCACTCTGGGCGGCTTCCAACAAAATATTAAAATACAGTAATGCATCAAACATTAAAAGCTTCCCTAAACCGGGCTGCCTTCAGATGTCTTCTAAAAGTCTGGTAGTTGTTTTTCTCTTTGACATCTAGTGGGAGGGCATTCCGCAGGGCGGGCGCCACTACTGGGAAGGCCCTCTGCATGGTTCCCTGTAACTTGGCTTCTTGCAGTGAGGGAACTGCCAGAAGGCCCTCGGCGCTGGACCTCAGTGTCCGGACAGAACAATGGGGGTGGAGATGCTCCTTCAGGTATTCTGGACCGAGGCCGTTTAGGGCTTTAAAGGTCAGCACCAAGTTGATGGACCAATGCAGTATTACACACCTTTTCATGTTCCTATAAATGTTCGGAAGCGAGTGGGGGATCTGATGGGCATATCACTTGAATTTCTTCTGAATGCCGAGCATCTTCTTTATGTGCAGAAGGTCTCAGGTACTTCTGAGAGAGACTGCAGAGCTGCTGCCAGTCCCTGTCGGCAGTTATGAGCCAGATGGACCCAAGGGTATGGCTGAGTGTTAAGGTAGCTCTCTGCATTCATAATGGAGGCACCAAACACCTTGTTTCCACCTCCCTTACGTTTTGGGTGGCCTAAAGGGAAGGACTTGTTCACAACGGCTCATAATTAACCGAGGGAATTGGCAGCCCCATGCTTCAGCGATGGCCACTCAGTTAATACTGTTTTAAAAGAGGTATTGGACAGATATTTCACAGGGAATATGCCTATCAATTGTCGTGATGGCAAAATGGAGCTTCTCTGTCTAGAGACTTTCTACCAGCCTCAGGGGTACAACAAGGTCTCTTGCCTTCTCACCCTGCTTTATGGGCTTTCTAGAGGCACCTGGCTTGCCACTTTTAAAAATGGGATTGAATCATAGAATAGTAGAGTTGGAAGGGACCCCAAGGATCATCTAGTCCAACCCCCCGCACAATGCGGGAATATACAGCTGTCCCAAGTGGGGATCGAACTTGCAACTTTGGCATTATCACAACCATGCTCTAACCCAGGCATCCCCAACCTTTGGCCCTCCAGATGTTTTGGACTACAATTCCCATCATCCCTGACCATTGGTCCTGTTAGCTAGGGATCATGGGAGTTGTAGGCCAAAACATCTGGAGGGCCGCAGGTTGGGGATGCCTGCTCTAACCAGTTGAGCTATCCAAGCTGCATTGGATGGAGCTTTGATTTGATCCATCCGGGCTCTTTTGTTTGGTCGAGGAATCTGTGCTTCCTACCATATGTTCCCTGGAGAGCTGATCTCCATGAGATTTGGGGAAGCCTGACCACCAATAACCTCTGGCCTGCATGTCCGCAGGGTCAACATCACCCCTGTGTTAGCCTTATCTTCTGAGAAAACAGTATTGGAGACCAGAGTTTCCTTTTCCCCAGGGATGGGCAGCCTGGTTCTTCCTCCAGATGCTGTTGGACTCCAGATCCCATCATCCTCAGAGAGTGTGGCCAGTGGTCAAGGATGATGGGACTTGGAGTCCAACAACACCTGGAGGACCACAGGCTCCCCACCTCTGATTTTTAATTCCTTCAGCGTGATCAACATTGGTCCAAAAGGTTATTTGCACCAACCAGCTAGGTGTTTAGGATTCTAGTATATATAAAGAAGGTGTGGAATGAAATCATCAAACAGCACATCAGAAAAGCTTCTGGGTCCTGAAAGGGTGCAGTTAATCACTCACAAACCATATATTTGTCATGGTGGCTAATGAAACAGAAATTTTAACTCTTATAGCCTAACATCACTTCCTCTGATTAAATGATGCTGTTTTCAAGGTGGCTGTTATTGAGGATCATAAAATCATAGAATTGGAAAGGGGAGCATGTGGGTCATCTAGTCCAACCCCCTGCAATGCAGGAATCTTTTGGCCAACATGGGATTCGAACCCATAACCCTAAGATTAAGAGTCTCATGCTCTTATACCATTTTATAGGAAAACCATCTGGTCCAGGTGATTTCCCATTTCCCATTGTTTCTATTTCATTCTCAATATCCGATACCTTCAGGGGGGCTGATAGCATATCTTTTTTATATTCTTCAATGGTTGGTAGTTTAATATCCTGAGAAAAGTTTTCCACCTCATCCTCTGGTATATTTTCTGGCCCTTCATATAGCTTTTTGTAGAATTAAAAAAAATTGTTATTTACGGTATATCTGTTGATGAGGTTGCTGTGATGTTGTTTTCCTTTCTTATTAAAGGTATTATTTTGTTCGTTTTCTTCTGTTTTAGACGATTAGCTAGAATTTTTGTCGGTCTTTCTCCCTGTTCCCAATATGTTTGCCTTAGACATAATAAGCTGAACTCAATTTTTTGAGCTAGTATCTTATTCAGTTCTAGTGTTTGTTGTTGTATTCTTTCATATGTAGCCCTGAAGCTAAGCGATGGTGGTACCACCCTTAAGTTGAATCCATGATTCCAATATGTAAGCTCTCTGTTAATATAAGCAGCATTTCCACGGAACTTCCACAAGCTTCTTGCCAATGGACTCACATTAAACGAAGCTTGCTCCATTGGATGGGGGCGTTGAGTGTCCTGCAAGCTACCTCTGTGTGTGGATTTCAGTGTAAATGGAACTTTGTACCGTGTGTCTGTGTCAGGGTCCCTTCCCATCTAGCGTCTTGCCACACACTACTGCTCTATTGGCCCAAGACTCCCTGCTCCTCTCTTGCCTTTCTCCTCATTCATGTAGACAGACAGACAGACTCTGTAGAGTTGGAAGGGACCACAAGGGGTCATCTAGCCCAACCCCCTGCAATGCAGGAATTCTTCCACCCAACACGGGATTTGAACCCACAACCCTGAGATTGAGAATCTCGCGCTCTACCGACGGAGCTATCCCTCTTGTGATGCACCAGCTCCTGCATGAAGATCCTGGGAACTTGTAGCTTAAAGGGAGTACTTTGCAAAGCTAAACCGTGGAACTTGCTCCCAACAAGGTGTTGTGATGGTGGCCAACTTGGATGCCTGTGAAAGGTTTATTAGGCAAATTTGTGGAGGATAAGGCTATCCGTGGCTACTAGCCACAGTGACTGTGTTGTGCCTCCCCTGTTGGAGACAACCTGTTTGGCCACTGTAAAAACAGGATGCTGGATGTCTTTGGCCTTTGTGTTCCAGGTGTTTTAACCGAGGTTAAGTCTGACTTCCCCAGACTCTGGTCCACATCCAGAGTTTCATAAGCCTACAGAGGTACCTTGGTTCTCAAACACCTTGGTACTCAAACAACTTGGAACTCAAAGACTGCAAACCCGGAAGTGTGTGTTCCGGTTTGCAAACGTTTTTCGGAAGCCAAACGTGCTTCCGTTTTGAGTGTTACACTGAGGTCTGTTTTTGCTATTTATTTTGTGTTTTTGTTTTTGCAGCTCTTTTTGTTTTGTTTTTGTGACTGTGTAGAACCCAGCTCAGCTATGATTGATTGATTGTGCGTCTGCAGTACATTGTTTATTGCTTTCATTTTATGGATCAGTGGTCTTGTTAGATAGTAAAATTCATCTTAAACTGCTGTTTTAGGCATTATTTTTAAAAGTCTGGAACGGATTAATCCATTTTGCATTACTTTCTATGGGAAAGCCTGCCTTGGTTTTGGAACGCTTTGGTTTTGGAACGGATTTCTGGAACGGATTAAGTTTGAGTACCAAGGTACCACTGTAATAGTGACTATAATGGAAATGGAGCTTGCATCATTTCCCCACCTCCCTATTTATCCTCATGACAACTCTGTGAGGTCGGCTGAGAGGCAGTGATGCTTTCCCTTTCACCGTGCCTCTCCTGTTAACCCCTCCATCCTAATCCCTCAAAATGCAGTTCTGTAAAAACTTAAAATATTGCGTTTAGAATGAATCACACTGGTGACATTTGACATACGAACCTGTATTGGAAGCGCATTTGCATTGGGCAGTTCTGCTTGGTTCTGTGATCATGGTAGTGTCACACATGGTTTCTGGGCCCTACTACCCCGATTTAGCTCTAGGTACACTGGAAAATAAGTTTGTGTGTTGTGCCTCCATGTTTGTCCAAGTCTCGGTGTGTGTGTGTGCACTAGAATGTACCCTCCACCCCACTGGAAGTAATTGCCACACCTCAACAAGGATAGGTCTCCAGATGGCTTGGGATTGATGGAACAGGTGGTCAGTCTAAGGCAAGGTTTTCCAAACTTTGGCCTCCAGCTGTTTTTGGACTACAGTTCCCATCATCCCTGACCACTGGTCCTGCTAGCTAGGGATGATGGGAATTGTAGTCCCAAAACAGCGTTTGGGAAACCTTGGTCTAAGGTCAGGCTAGGTTGTGGCACTCCAGATATTGCTTGACTGCCATCATCCCTGGCTGTTGGCCACGCTGCCTAGGGCTGATGGGACGTGGAGTCCGGAAACATCTGAAGGGCCACAGGTTCGGCACCTGTGACCCTAAGGCAGTGGTTCTCAACCTGTGGGTCCCCAGATGTTGTTTGACTACAACTCCCATCATCCCTCAGCTCTGGCCATGCAAGCTAGGGATGATGGGAGTTGTAGTTCAACAACATCTGGGGACCCACAGGTTGAGAAAGGCTGCCCTAAGGGATTGCCTTGCCCTCTCTGTGTATCTGACCACTCTGATCTGTGGAACTTGCACTCACTGAAATGTCACAAAATGCATATCCCACAGTATTGAAGTTTGGGCTTTAATGGTGGGCAGGGATTGGCCCTTGGTGGTCAGCTGACGGAATGCCCAGGCAAGCTTGGAAGCCCAGAGCTCAGAACAAAGTTGTCTGTTGGTGCAGGAGGTCAGGGTTCCTTGCTCAGCACCACTAAGAATAATGCACAGCAAACAGGCAACATGCACTCCTGATGTGCATTGGACTTCCACACACATTTCCCTCAGCTGCACAATCTGTTGGAAGGAAAACATTTACAGTGACCGATCTTGGAATATTTTGAAGACAGGACAATGGACACACAACTTGAATCACTTTCCCTTTCTTTACTTTTTTAATAAAGTCAATATAAATATGTACAAAGTCTCCAGCATAGGAAATTCCTTTTACAAAAGGGCAAGAAAAAGCCACCTCGAGCCGCAAATGAAAGTTACAAAGTGACTTATTAATGTTCGTTCTGTGTCTGCCAGGAGTCGATCTTTCAGCGGAATTCCCTGCTGATTTGACATTCGGCAGGCAGCCTTGCGATATACTGTTTCAGACCCCTGTTAAAAACTTCTTTATTCCAGCAAGCCTTCCAAGGCATATATGATTTCATTACATATACTTCTTATTCTCTGATTTTTCTGCTGATTTCCTCTGTGAGCCGTTGATAATTGTTTTATACCATCTTATGTACATTGCTTGGAGGCTTTTTTATTTATTAAGTGGTTTATAAATTTATCTAAATACAAAATAAAATAAAATATTCAACGTGCCCAGACAGGCGTCTTGCAAGGCAGCAGCGCACGACTGGGTGTGGAACTGAGAAGAACTGCGAGGACAATTTTTCGTGCCTGCATTTTCGACCCAAAGAACCACTGGATATCTTTGAGCGATGGCGTGGCAATTTCATGACCTCAGCTTTGCCCCTAGGAAAGTTGAGCGCCGTGGCGTCCTTTTGACAACAGCTTAGGTATCAACTCTTAAATTTCTTGAATTGTTTCATGGAATTCACCTCCATGTACAAAATGACACAAAACTCATGTTCAGATCACATTAGAAAATTGCAGTCTTCCCTGTTACAAGTACCCAAAAACTACAATTACCCATGACTCCTTCCACATTTACTTGAAATATTTGTATCTTGCTTTTTTATTTATTTTGCAAGTATTCAAAACAGCTTACATACAACAGGGCTGGGGAACCTTTGGCCTATGGGGCAAATGCGGCCCTCCAGTTCTCTCTGTCTGGCCCTTGAAACCTTCCCCAGGCCACGCCCCTTGCCCCGTGTTTCTGCCTGGCTGGAATGAGCCCTTGAACTTTGATAAGGCCTCGTTTTCCCAATGGAGGAAAGAGGTGTGTGTGTGTAAAAAAAACCCCACAACCCCAGCCCACTGTACAAAGGTAAAATTTACATTCATTGCTCCTCCCACCACATTTGGCCACACCCACCACTACCATGTGGCCCTCAGGAGCTTACCAAGAAGGAAAGGCGGCCCTCGGGCATAAAAGGTTCCCCACCCTGGTGTGAAACAACAGAGGGGAAGCACTCCAAATAACAACAATATGAAATAAATAAAAAGATGAAACTGATGGATAAATAACTAGAAAGAAGCCAAGCAGTCAGTTCCTTTTGCCCTCCAGAATTTGTTGGGACTCCAGCTCCCATCAGCTCTGGCCGGCATGGCCAATAAGTAGGGATGGTGGGAGTTATGTTTCAGCAACACCAGAGGGTCAAAACTTCCCCCTCCATGCTCTGGGGCAAGATCCCCAAGGCCTGCTGAATAAGGAGCAGAGTGAAATGGCCGTATCACAAGCCAAAAGGATTTGTCTCTCTAACCTTGTGTTGTCTGCTCTGACTGGCAGTCGCTCTCCTGGGTTTCAGACAGAGAGGAGCCTATCCCATCGCCTGCTCCAAGAGACACAAAGGAATTGAACCTGCAAACTCCAGCGCACAAATCAAGAGCCTTTCCCCATTTTTCACAGCCCTGCCAAGCAAAAGAGGGATGATTCCGTCGTGCCAGGGGGGAGTTTGTTCTAGAGCTTCGGGGCCACAGCTGTCAAGGCTCTGCTTGTTGCAGAGGGTATACAGCTCACGTACAAAAGTGGTAAAGGATGCAAGGCCTGTCTTAACACACAGGGGTGGTGGGAGAATTGGTGTACTTTGCACGAGAGCACAAAATGGACACAAAGAAATCTGCAGGTACGGCAAGCGGGTGTGGCCATTTACAGGCGGGCATTAGGCATGTTGCAAGTAATAAAAATGCTGGGACTCAACTGGTCTTTTGAGAAATGCGGTATGCAGCTTGCAAGCTAGCAATTGGTGGGTCAGGGTCAACTCTGGCGTCCTGAGTAATGCCATCCACTAATATTGCAGCCCATTATAACTGCAGGCAAAGTAGGGACTACAGCAGATAGGACCTGTGGAAATGAGACCTGACAGGAAGTAGAGAGCAGGGGTGAGACATGCGACTCTCCAGACTGGTCCTCTGCATAGCTAGAGCCCGTGTGGAACAGGGGTTGGAAGTCGGGGGTTCAAATCCCCATTCCCACTCATAAATGATCTCTCCGCCCAAGCTACCTCACAGGGTTGTGGTGAAGTTAAAATGGAGGTATTGGAAGGAGCCTCCAACATATTGCCTCAAGGTCCTTGAATGAAGATGGGGGGTATTAGTCAGAAAATGAACTAATAAGCTAATATCTGAGCAAGGCCCTCAAGAGCATCTGAGCCCTTGAATCTGGGGGAGGGGGGAATCAATATTGATCACCCCAGCCCCCATCTACTGTTACATTAATGTTTGAATAAAAAGAGGGAAGAAAATATACGCGAGCTGCATTTTCTTGCTCTGGAAATCTACACATAGGGACAGAAAAGTGTCTTGCAGCACCATTAAAAATTATTGGATTCAATATGGTAGAAGCTTCTGTTGAATGCGTCATCAGCCGGCAATGAGGGCTGCGTTTGCCAGGCGAGTTTGCCATAACAGACTGACAAAGCCACCCTTCTGGAGTTTGTGACTTTGGAAACACAGTTCTCAACACGTTTCCTGAAGCCATATGTTCCTTGATGGCTGGGAGCCTCACTCTAGCCTTTGGAATGCCATACCCATCAAGAAGTTAGGAAGACAGGAAGCTGCCTTATCAGGTCACTGGTCCTTGTAGTTCATTATTATCTCTGCTGACTTTGCAACAGCTCCCTATGAGTCTCGACCAGGAGCAAACTTCATGGTGCTCTCTCAATGTCATGGGATATCAACTTCCATCCAGGCCAGCCTGCATGGCTGATGGTCAGGGATGATGGGAGTTGCAGCCCGACCTGGGACCTTCCGCATGCAAAAGGCATGTGCTCTGCCGCTGAGCTACAGTCCTTCCAATGTGGAGTTTGGGGCAATGATGTCCCTCCAGCTGCGTGGTGGAAGCCTGGAGCCAGTCTTAATGGAGAAATGATCAGGGAGATCTTAATAGCTCAGGACAGCAATACCCCAAGGACTGCCTCTTTCCATATGAACCTACCCGGACCCTGAGATCATCTTCTGAGGCCCTCCTTCGTGTGCTGCCTCCTCGAGATGTCCAGAGGGTGGCAACACGAGAACGGGGCCTTCTCTGCAGTGGCTCCATGTCTGTGGAATGCTCTCCCCAGGGAAGTTCACCTGGCACCTTCATTATACACCTTAAACATTCCTCTTTAACCAGGCCTTGGGCTGACTGACATCCAATGCCCTTTTAAAATGTGTTGGGGAAGTGGGGGGGGGTGTTACTGGGTTGTTTTTGTTTTTATTATGCATTTTGTGTTTTCATATTGTGATTTTATGTTGCAGCCCCCCTGAGCTCTGAGCATTGGGCGGTATACAAATTTAATAAATAGTAAATAAAATAATAATAATCTGGGAGGGGGCTGAAGATCAAACAATCCTTTGAGGAGCATTTACCCTCTTTGGGAGGGAATGTGACGCAGGATTAGTAGCTGAGCTGTCTGCTGCAGGAATGCATCCTGCCTCCGCTCTGCAAATCTCACGCTGTTAAGTCTCTGGCGCTGCCTCTCATTCAAAGGAAACTAACTAACCTCTGCAACGTTGACCCTAGATTTCTCAGTGCTCGCAGAAGTCTAGCTAGTAACGGAAGTAAAGGGGGAGGCTGGGATCATTCTGAGAAGAGAGAGGTCTGCTATCGGCCTTGGGAAGCAGAAACAGAGAAGCATCAGGCCAGAGTCTGGAGAATGACATCATAACCAGAGCTGTTGGGGACCGGCTTCTCAAAAACCTTATGCCCCTGCTACTTGGGAGGTGTGAGTGCAATGCCTGCGCCTTCAAACGCTGCTTTAAAAATTAATATGATGTTCCTTCCAGAGCGCATTATGCAACGCTGTGGGCAGACTATGATCTCATAATCTTCTCCGGACGCCTTAGCGCCTGGTGCCTGCACCAGCGGCCACTCGCTAGAAGGTGTCTCTCTCCCCTTCGGTTAGAGAACATCCCCCAGTCATTGCAAAATCTGCCCGTCATCTCTCATCTCGCCTGCTTGCGGGTGGGGAAGGGTGTTACGGGGGGGGGCCTTGTGCGGTTCGGTACAAAAACTGACCCGCCCACCTCAAAAGAGGGCGGACAGAAGATACGAGAGGAACCCTGTTGCAAATACCGGCCGAAAAGTAGCTGGTGTCGGTTTGTTTTTGTTAAAAAAGCGCTCCCTCCTTCCTAAAAAACGGAGCAGCCCAAGAAAATTGACTGCCCTAAAAAATGTAAGGCATCAACAACTATACATCCGTGGGCAAACCGCAACATTTTATACAGCAAACGTGGAGCGTCTTGACTGTCTCGGAAGCAGGAAATTTACCAGTGCCCGTGAAAATCTCTTCTCTTCTGCTCTAGGCAAAACAATGTGCTGTAAAACTGACACCGTTCCAGCGCCCTGAACTCTTTGTTCTATGAACTCTATTTATTAAACATTTTAAATTTGGGGCACTGGGAGCAGCTACATGTTGCCATGTCATGCAAATGGAGGGGGTGTGGAATTATTTTCAGGGGACGGTCAGTGGGCCAAAAGGGGTTTTCCGCCCTTCCATACCTACTGATTAAGAACGTAAGAATTGTCCTGTAGCTGGAGCATCCTGGTCTCTCAATGGCCAGCCTGCTGCCTCTAGGAAACACACAAGTAGGACCTGAACGCAACAGCAATTCTCTCCCCCTCCACACACACACACTTGCAATTCCCAGAAACTGACCCTCACCTTATTCTTGACTTTACATCCCCTGCAGTCAAAACTGGACTCCAAGATCAGATTTTTAAAAAAATAAATATGTGCCTTGCCGTTCAAGGCCAGAAACGCTCCCAAGGCAGCTTATACTTAGCTCGGTATTGTCTTCTGCTAACTGGCAAAAGCTTGGATAGCTCAGTTGGTTAGAGCATGGTGCCTGAGAATGCCAAGGTTGCAGGTTCGATCCCTGTCTGGGACAACTGTATATTCGTGCGTTGTGCAGGGGGTTGGACTAGATGATCCTCAGGGTCCCTTCCAACTCTACAGTTCTATGATTTTAAACAAATTAAAATCAAGAGATGTTGGGTTAAACACACAAATACACCCACCTTCGTGCTTAGGAACATAGGAAATTGCCTTATACCGAATCTGAGCATTGATCCATCTAGCTCACTACTGTTTGCACTGACTGGCAGCAGTGTGGCAGGGCTTTGGGCAGAGGACATTCCCAGCTGTGCTACAGCCCCTTCCCTTCCTTAACCAAAGGGGTCCTGGCATAAAGGAATGCTTCTATCATTCTGTTCTGACAGCAGAATATCTGATAAATCCTTACGTTTCCTAAATGTGGACTTAGTTTCAGAATAAAGAGATGAAGCGTACACTTGCTTTTGTGTGTTAACGGTTCATTAACACACACACACAGTGACTGAAACATCCGCTGACATCCTGGCACATGTGAAATGACAATGTTGGCTCAGCTGAGCCAGCTGTTATGGGCCCAAGGGATGAGCTGATGGGAGAAACTGGCCAGATAATCCTTTTTTTTAATGTGGGAGCAGCTCCGCTTGTTCAGATATGAGTCGCAAGGTGATATGTTGCTGTTAAATCAAGAGAAAGGTGTGCATTTTTGCAGGTGTGGACTGGCAATAAATTCCGTGGCAGGCTGGCAGCGTAACCAAAGTCCACCTGGGAAATATGTAATGGCATGTTCTATGCCATGAGTGGGGTGCCTCAGATATGGGGCCAAATAAGCCCCTTCCTGCAAGCCTCTCTGTCTGGTGCTAAGGAGCCTTTCCAGGCCACACCCCTTCTCCCCAGGCCACACCCCCTCACTGACTCTGCTTCACATCCTCCTTCAGTGCTTTGGCCTGGCTGGAACGTGTCCTAGAATTCTGATCATGCCTCTTGGTTGGTTGGTTGGTTGGTTGGTTGGTTTGTTGGTTGGATGTATGTATGATGGAGATGGTTGTGTGTGCAGAAACTAGCCTACAATACAGAGATAAGGGTTTGCATTTACTGCTACACCCACTTTTGCCTCTGGTCCTGCCTCACGCCTGACATGTAGAACCCTGGAAGGTGACGCTTGCAGGATCAGGCCCAAGGTCTCTTTGTCCCAGGGCTTCCCAAACTTGGGTCTCCAGTTGTTTTCAGACTACAGTTCCCATCATCCCTGACCACTGGTCCTGCTAGCTTGGGATGGTGGGAGTTGTGGTTCAAAAACAGCTGGAAATCCATGTTTGAGAAACTCTGATCTAACCCAGTATTCTGTTTGCAGGCGGACAGATGCTGCCTGGAAGGCCACAAGCGAGGCATAAAGCCATTTCACACCTACAAAGCGGTGTGCTCCAATAAAAAAAAGAATGTTCCCTGCTCCCTGCTATTCTCACATTCCGCCTTCATCGTCTGTTGCGTTCCTGCAATTCTACACATGCACCTGTATTGGTCAATTCCCGCACAACTTGCATTCTAGGAAATCTGGAGAACTGCACTGTAGAAACGACACTGAGAATTGCTAGAAATCTGCATTCTAGAAATGGCACTCAAGAAAATCCAGATTCTAGAGAATCTCTCTAGATTGTATTATTATTATTATTATTATTATTATTATTATTATTATTATTATTATTATTATGGCTACCTGTCTTGAGGGTGGGGGTGTGCCTTCTTGACTTAAGTCTTCCACTTCAAATGCCCCTCTCTCACGCCTAGCCAAAAATCATCAAAAGCTCTGGATCAGGAGGGAAAATAATCACTGAGCACGTTTTCCGCAAAATATCAGCTATTTATTTGGCAGCCTATCCATGAATTCAGGCCTGACCTGTCAAACATTGGCTGGCTTAAACTCCTCGGGGAAGGGAGCTTGTCCTCTGTAAAGCCCACATGCACTGATGGCATTATAATAATACATTATAAATCCTAAATCAGTGGTTACTTCATGTCATCTCTCTACAACCTACACAGTGCACCAAACTCATCCATGGAGGAAATTTGTTTCAAACTTGCAGGGGGTGGGCAGAGGTTTATTTTAACCAGGGGAGCCTGTCGCCCTCCAGAAGTTGTTGGAATCCAGACCCTACCAGCCCTGGCCAGCTAGTGGCTAATGGCCAGGGGTGATGGAACTTGTAGTCTAGCAAACTGGGGCAAAGGCTGTAGCTTGGGGCAGAGTGTCTGTTTTGATTGCAGAAGGATGCCCAACATCCTCAGAGATGGCTGGGAATGCCCCCTACCTGCAGAGCTAGATGAGCCAAGGATCTGTCTTCTTATGTTGATTTTTCTGAACTGTAGCTCAGTGATGGGATACCTGCTTTGCATGCAGAAAGTCACAGGTTTGCCCTCTAGCACCTCCAGGTATGGCTAGGAATTGCCTGAAATCCCGGAGAGAATCACACAGTTGGAAGGGACTCTGAGCATCATCTAGTCAAGGTTTGCTTCACCTGGGACGGCTCATTCCCATGGAGATCGCTCTGTGGGCCGGATTGCATCTGCACAGATATGGTTTTTGGCATCTGCACAGACGCAATTTCTGGTGCTGCGGAAGCGAGTCCCCGCTCTGCAATGCACCGGTTTAGCACAGCACAGAGCAGGGACTTGCCAAGTGGGCGGCTCAGTTTGGGGGCGGCTCGAGGGCCGTTTAAATGATCCCCGTGGGCCACTTGTGGCCCATGGGCTGCAGGTTGCTGACTCCTGATCTAGTCGAACCCCTTGCAATGCAGCTGACCCTTATGGGAATTGAACCTGCAACCTGGGCATTTTCAGCACCACCTTCAAACCAACTGAGCTACCCGAGCTGCTGCCTGTCGGTGCAGGCAATACTGCGCTAGGTGGACCACAGGGATCTGGCTCAAGTTTCTAGTCTCTCCACTGCACACAACACCACTCCCCATCTGAACTGCACCCTTCTGCACCTCGTCTGATGAGGATACAACTTCTTCCATGAAAAGTGGGGGTGGGGGATATTTTGCTAAAGAATTCTCAGGCCACGGGATCAATCCTCGGGTGCTGTTTTGTATCGCGGCGACCTCCTTTTATCTACAGCTCCTTCCGCACAATGGAGACTTGTGTTTGACATCATCCCTCAGCCTTTGTAACCATGCTCGATTTCCATGGCAACGCATTAGGCACGCATGTACACAAACACACACACTTATGCAAAGTCTGTTCACGAGCAAGGGTTCTCTTTTCACCTGATCAGGAAATAGCCGGGGTGGGGGCAGGGAGAGGAGAGCAGGATCTAAAGGGAGACAGTTTGCTGCAAAACGAAAAGCCATCTATCTGCAAATGATTTATTTGCAAACGGAAACTAGACTGCTTCCTCGGCTCCTCTCGGAGGGCCATGGGCTGCCCTATCCCTCCTTCAGCACCTCACCCCAAAGTTTTGCACAGGGAGGCAGGCAGCCTCTCCAAAAGCCCATCCCCCCCCGCACGCAAATGGTCTATCAGACCCTGCTTGCTTGCCAACCCAGCGACTGAACCCAAAGGCAGACTTACAGTTCAACCTATGGACTGTGCAGAAACTCAATGCTACAGTGTCGACAATGAAAGCACTTATGGTTTGGACTTGCTGCCCATACAATACAAGCAATGGCTAGGCTTCCATGGTCCTTATTCAGATTTCTAATACAAATAACCTATCATTGATATACTTCATAAAGGGGGCTTTTTTTCCCTACAGAGCTGATAAAAACAGCTGTTTCCTAGTGCCTAAAAGAGTAGTATTCTGGCTAATCAGTATTTCCCTTCCTTTTTCTTTCACAGATCCTCCCCTTCACCTTTATTACTCTAAAAAGCGGGACCAAAAGGAAATGGGGCCAAAGCCACACCCATCTCCCCAATTTTCTCCGTGTTATTATTTGGGAAGTTAATTCCTTTAACCCCCCCCTGCCCGCTGTATGACACAACACAGAGGCATAAAGACTCAACCATGCTTGGACCTCCCCACTCCAGTAATATAGAGGCTGGCTGTGGTTGCAAGGAGTTGGCAGCAGAGGAGGAAAGGCACTCTGTATATACTCAGAGGCACTCCTGACACAGTACTTCAAAGCTCTGCTGCACCAAACACAGATCCCGAAGCTGAGATCGTAAACCCCGTGCAACAGAATCAACTCCAGCCTTTAGAGTGACCGTAAACTGGGGATTTGTGTCATCTGCATGCTGCTTTCCTGTAACTGGAAAAGCAGCGCTTGACTGCGAAATTCCAAATAAATAGAGGATAAAGGGTGGGGTGGTACTGAAATTATCCATCCTGCAGCAACATCTGGAGGTCTGGAGGCTTCTTTTAGCATCCTTGGGTATCACTTCTAATTTTTGGCATTACTCAACGGCTGCATCCCTTAGAAAATGAAGTCTAAGGGAAGGAAAAGAGCAAGGCTTTTGCACAGAAAACAGCTGCAGCAGTCTCTCTCTGGCTACATCCATTCAAAGCGCTGTTGTGCCACTTTCAACACTTTCCCCAAAGGATCCTGGGGGCTGTAGTTAGTTAAAGGTGCTGAGAATTGTTAGGAGACCATCCCCTCCCCCATTCCTCTCCCAAAGTTACAATTCCCAGAATCCCCCGGGAAAAGGGATTGATTGTGAAACCACAATCTGGGAATTGTAGTCCTGTGAAGGGAATGGAGGGGGGCTCTCCTAACAACTCTCAGCCACCTTAACAAACTACAGCTCCCAAGATTCTTTGGGGGAAGCCACACTTGTTTAAAGCAGCATCATGTGCTTTAAATGTATGGTCTGACTGTGCCCCCTCCCTTCTCAAAATAACTATTACCTTGGTTAAACAGTACCTTCCCTGCCCTTCACCTGATCCATGCATATCATTGCTGTGATTTATTTATGGTGATTTCCCCCCAACCCTATGTAGGTCACTCTGACTCAAGGGGAAAGCAAGCCGCATTCTCTGGGTGAACCAAACCACCCCCCCACCTCCACCTTTCCCCCTTTTCTTTTGCATCCAAAAGTCCACCCTATACATTTTAAAGCACTCTTACGCCACTTTTAACCCCCCCCATTCAAAGAACCCTGGGAACTGTAGTTTGCTAAGAGCACTGAGAGTTGTTAGGAGACTCTTCCATGGAGCTACAATTCCCAGCACCCTTAACAAACTACAGTTCCCGGGATTCTTTGGGGGAAGCCCGTGACTGTTAAAGTGATACAGGAGCACTTTAAATGCACATTGTGGACATCTCTGTCCATTCAGTTACAAAAGTGGAGGCCTTCCCTTCTCGGTAAGCATGCAATGAACAAGAGAATGCTGTGTGTTTGTGTACATTGTTTCGCTGCAAATACTACCTAAAAAACCCCGCCCTCCAATATTGTGGGTCTTTGCTCAGGTGTATTCTGCAACGTGCCACTGACGCACTAATAGTGCATTAGTCATGGATCTATGCTGGGCTGTTCAGTCCATTTTACCAGTTGTTCTGCGATGTCCCCCCAACGTTACTGCATTATTGCCATCTGGAGGGGGCCCTCTTGCCCTACAGTGCAACAAAATCGGGACAAAAAATAAAAATAACCGGATATCATCTGTGGTATCAACAAGGTGACATGATTTCAGCAGGAAGTTATGGGACGTGCACTGATTGGAAATGAAGCAGTGTGTCCGACCCAAAACTTTTGGGGATGCAAACTGTATTAAAAGTAGAATCGCATATAACCGCTGTGATTCCAGTGGACAATCTAAAAAAGAACGTCCGCAGGGCTGGATGGGCCTGGTAGTTCAACAGAATATGAAGTGGGTGACGATGTCATCTTCAAACAGCACCTTTGAAAATCTGTACTGAGCACAGCGGACAGGCTCGATTAAAGCTATCAAACTGGTCTGGAAGGACGGACGTAATAAACAGAGCACCCCCTCCTTCCTTTCCTATAAATATGAACAACCTTAAAAAAAAAAAATACACGTTGCTTGGTTCCACACGATACGATCGTTTGCTCGCTTGAAAAACAACCACAACATAGCACCATGGAGGCAGCTCCCCTCCAGGAAAACCTTAATTGGTAGCACCAGCAAACTAAAGGTACAGAGAAGTCTTATTTTGCCCCTCCTGCCTAGACCTTGTAGACAGAGGTATGTACACCCCCCCACCCATATGTAGAGAGATATAGAGATAGATATACACCCACGCAGGCTGCATCTCGGCAGGGGCTGCTAAAAAGACCCACATCCCTATCGACGGGCCGGTGCCCAGCAGCAGCAGGCCAGAGTGGCTTCCGGTTATGCCAAACTCAGGGCGCCGCCACTCTGCCGCTGGAAAACGGACAGCCACATCCCGTAGCCGAAAGTGGCCCACAAGGGGATGGGGGTCGCTAAAGCGGGCGACTCACACGCCACTCCGACCTCAGCTGTACAAGGCATGCAGGGGCTGCCCGTGTCTGCACACGGAAGGGTTACATTCTTCTTCCTCATCATCTTCATCTTCTTCATCTTCTGTACAAAAGTGCGTTTCACGTGCACGCCTGCCGGTTTCGCCGCCGGACCGCACAGCAGCTTTCCTCTTCCGCCTCACTTTCTGCATCCGCTGCTCAAGGACTGCAATCCTGCAGGAATGGGGGGACTTCCCAAGCACCCAGATCTTCCTTCATAGCCTACAAAAGGATCGGGGGAGAGGGACAGAGAAAGAGAGAAACGTGTAAAAGAGGAGGGAAAGCTTTGCTTGAAATGGATTGTTACATTGGATGGGACATTCCTCCACATGTGGTGGACATGCAACAAAAAAAGCTAAAGGCTTTTGGGAACTGATATACAACGAAATGAAGAAAATGTTTCAATGGGCTACCCCCAAAAGACCAGAAGCTTTTCTTACAGGCATTATAGGGATGGCTGTTCCAAAGAAGATGGCTAAACTATTTATGTATGTGACAACAGCAGGTAGAATATTACATGCACAGAAATGGGAAGAAGAGGAGGCTCCAACAAAAGAGGAGTAGCATTTGAAAGTGGTGCAGAAATGGCAAAGCTGACAGCGAAATTAAGAGATCAAAATGATGAACTTTTTATAGAAGAATGGAGGCCTGTTAAAAAAAACATTACAGTCAAATGAAGTTGCGGGCAGGATTCGAGATAAAAGCAGTGGAAGAAAAATGGCAAAATCATTGTAATATGGATAAAGATATAATGCAGGAGAAAAGGTTTGAGTAAGACACCTTGGAGGTGAGGGTGGGAAGTCAACTTATGAAACACATGGTGTTAACCCCCTCCCCTTCCGTTGGATCCTCACAACTACCTTGTGAGGTAGACTGGGTTGAAAGACAATGACTAGCCCAAGGCCACCCAGTGAGCTCCAGGGCTGCCCATCAATATAAAAATATAGAACCATGTAATTTAGCTCAGACCCAGTTAAGGGTGGCATCTCAATGGCAGAGCATCTTCCTTGCATCATGCAGAAGGCTGTGGGTTCAATCCCTAGGTAGGGCTGGAAGAGACTCCTGCCTGAAACCCTAGAGAGCCGCTGCGAGAGAGTGTGGACAATACTGAGCTAACTGGACAAGTTGTTGGGACTTGGTTTAAGGCTGCTCCCTATGTGCCTATATTCCTATTATCATTACTTATCATAATTATGTCATTTACAGATTGCTTCCCGCAAGGGATTCTGAAGTGATTTGCAATATAATATTCTATTGATCAGCTGCACATCATCCAGGGATGCTCCTGCAGACCCCAGTGTACAGTATCAATCTCTCCTCCGCCTCATCAGTCAACATGACCACACACACACACACACACACACACACCCTCCATGCTAATAAATGGATTTGGCGATCTTAGGCTCTGCATCGCCATTAACCGGAGCCTCCATTGCCAGGATTTGACTCACTAATGAGACATGCTGGCAGCAAGCACTGGTCCCATTTGCAGCGCCTGCATCCAGCCAAAGCCTTGCCATCTCTCAGAATTTAACAGGAAGAAACTTGCAGTTTGGGATTACGCACTGAGCAGGGGTTTCGCCAAGGGGGTCAAAGCACAGGATTTAAATGCCCTGTACAAAAAAGTACCAGGCAGCCTGATGGTTTCTTGAAAGCCTTGTATCTCCTCTAGGGATGGAGGAGGAATCCAATTCAGTTCGCACTGGAAAATGCATTACGTTGGGAGAAACTGCTCCATGAAAAATGCGTTTATTGGGCAAAGTTGCATACAAAAGCATGGATGTCAGGAGAAATTTGCACTAAAATGCCGGCAGGTTTTCACAAGGACGTTTGGGGAGGAGGGAATTGCAAATTGATGGGGAAATGTGGAGATCTGAACTTAAGACTGGGGGGAAATGAGAAACTGAAACTGAAATTCCCTCGCTGCAAGAAGTGAAGTTACAGGGAACCAGGCAGAGGGCCTTCTCGGTGGTGGCGCCCTCCCACCAGATGCCAAGGAAATAAAGAACTATGCAACTTTTAGAAGTCATCTGAAGGTAGCTCTGTATCGGGAAGTTTTAAATGTCTGACATTTTATTATGTTTTTATATGTGCCGGAAGCCGCCCAGAGTGGCTGGGGAAACCCAGCCAGGTGGCCGGGGGATTATTATTAACAACAACAACAATGGCCCCTCCCAGTTAACCCAATACATGCAACCCAGAAGGAGCAAACCTGTCTTCGCGGTACCAGCAGCTGACCCAAAAGCAGGAGCGTGGGAGAGAAATCCCGCAAGCTTCCTGTTTATCATGTTAAAACATTGCTCGCTGCTGAGTCAGCTGGCCAAGCCCCATCGCGAAGGCGATGCCTCCAGCCTTTGCCTGGTTTTGGGGTTGGGTGTTTTTTTTGGACTTCTGCACTGCCCAGCACGAGATGCCTCCGGAAATCTTATCAGTCCAATTCCGAATGCAGATAATTAACTCTGCTGAAAACGTTGACTGCGCGGCCCCACGTCGGCCCCAGCAGCTGACAGCGGGGAAAAGGTTTGGCAGCGCTGATGGCGGTGGTCCAAGCTGGCAGTGGGGCTGGCAGGGAGAAGCAGGGCTTTAATTTAACACGCTGTGCCACGTCTAGGCTGGTAGAGCAAAAGGCAGCCGGCGCCAGGCTGGCATAAGACAGGCTGGCTGGGCCTTTCAAGGTGATGTCAGATTGCATATTTAACAGCTGCAATCTGCGGAGGCCTGTTTCCTCAACTACACCCAACTTCCTTTCAAAATCAGAGATGAAAGAGGCCCAGCGGCACAGAGGGGTGCATCCTGCGTGGCTCAGAGTAGACCCACTAAAATTCATGGAGGTGGCTAGCCATACCTGCGAGATCGCCTAACCCAGGTTCGCTCTCCAGCTGTTTTTGGACTACATCTCCCATCATCCCTAGCTAGTGAGACCAGTGGTCAGGGAAGATGGGAACTGTAGCCCAAAAACAGTTAGAGACCCAAGTTTTGGCAGCTCTGGCCTAACCAGTTCTATGCCTTCTCGACCACTTCAATTGACAGAAGTGGCTCTGTTACAGGTGCCACATGTGCTGCTACATGTGCCGTTTTAGCTGTGACCTTCAAAGTGAACACAAGTTGCCCATCAACCGAAACAAAGCGAGACAGAGACGGATTGCAAAGATGCAATAATAAGTCCGAGGCGGAAGAAATGATATAAATTAACACAGCTGGTGAGGTGGGGTGGGCGGGCGGGCTCTGGGCTGCACGAGCTGTCTAGTTAATTATCCCACCATACGGTTTCATTCGCATCTGTGCCCCAGCCTTGGAACTTCACCCAGAAGAGTTTGGACGGCTTCGATCTCTCACTGTACAGCCGCCGAGAGACGGCACAATCTCTTCTGGCTCGGACCCCCCACCCAAGCACCTTCAGCACCTACAAAAGTGGCCTGAATTGTTCCTGAAAACAGCCTCCCTCCAATATGGAGGTGGTGGGATCCTTGCAAGGCAGTTCAATAAACAAGAATGCTGCCATGTACAGTGGCACCTCGGGTTAAGAATTTACTGGTAATTTGTTCTGGAGGTCTGTTCTTAACCTGAAACTGTTCTTAACCTGAGGTACCACTTTAGCTAATGGGGCCTCCTGCTGCGACCACGCCACCGCTGTGCAGTTTCTGTTCTCATCCTGAAGCAAAGTTCTTAACCTGAGGTACTATTTCTGGGTTAGCGGAGTCTGTAACCTGAAGCATATGTAACCTGAAGCGTCTGTAACCTGAGGTACCACTGTAGTTTTATCCCCCTCTTCATTACTCAGTGCCTTCTTGCTGTTGCTAACTACAACTCCCATCAGCCCCTGCCAGCACAGCTGGGATGATGGGAGTTGTAGTCCACAGCAGCGGAAGGACTACAACCTTGGCTATCCCTAATCCAGTGTTTCCCAAACGTTTTTGGGCAACGGCACACCTGTTTACCGGAAAAAAATCTCGCGGCACACCACCATTAAAGCCCCGCCCCGTGACGTCAGCGCGCAGCGTCACGCCGGGAGGGACGCACAAAAGTGAACGTTTTTTCCCTTCCCCTTGCCGGGGTGGGAGGAGGCAGCAGAGCGAGGGACTGAGGGACGGCGGCAGCTGAGGCGGCGGCGGCTGTTGTGGTGGTGGCGGCGATAGCGGGCGGAGGAGGAGCCGTCGCCGGGAGTTGCTGCTGCTGCTGTTGCTGCTGCTGCCCGGACATGCCGGCCTCCTCCTCCTCCGCTGTCTCGCGCTCCTCCCTTTTGCGCGCGCTGCCCCGCCGCTCGGCACCACCACCGCGGAGCCGCCCCCGGCTCGACGCGGATCCTCGGCGCCGCCGCCTCTCGCCGCCCGACTCGGCCGCCTCCCTCCCACGGCACACCAGCCGGTGTCTCACGGCACACTAGTGTGCCGCGGAACACCGGTTGGGAAACACTGCCCTAATCAAAACAGCCATTGTTCCCTGACTCAGAGGTAGCACCTGACTTAACTAAGCTCCCTCCCATCGCTATAGCACACGACAGCAGCTAAGGGGGTCTAACACAGACGTTCCCAAATGGTCCATGGGGATGGTCGGGGGAAGTGGAACATTTGGTGTTTTTTTTAAAAGATATTTTATTGAATTTTCAAACACAAAATAAAGAATAAACACACAAAATCCCTTCACCAAAAAGATAACATACAAAGAAATGGATACAAATATACCAACAAACAACATAGATAGAAGAAAATAAAAAATGTAACTAACTGGACTTCCTCACATCTCCCTTACCTTGCATTATTTATAATAAAAAAATACCAGCAAATTATTACCTTGTTTCATGCCTTATTTTGTACTTTTCAAATGTTATCTTTCTAAATTTAAAGTAGTTTTTTCCCCCAATTATTTGTACCTTAAATTAAGCATAATATTACTTTAAATTTCGACCTTTTCTTACTTATAACTTAGTTTTCTGTATCTCACAATTAAATTACTGGAACCGTGTTTTTCAAAATCGTGCAATTTCTTAACATTCATACAACTTGTATTGTTTTTGTAAATAGTCCTTGAATTTTTTCCAGTCCTCTTCCATTATTTCTTCTCCCAAGTCTCAGATTCTGCCAGTCATTTCGGCCAGTTCCATATAGTCCATCAATTGCGTCTGCCACTCTTCCAGCATGGGTAGATCTTAGGTCTTCCAATGTTTCGCAATGAGTATTCTTGCTGCTGTAGTTGCATACATAAAAAAGGTTCTATCTTTCTTTAACACCCCCTGGCCGACAATGCCCAAGAGGAAGTGGAACATTTGGGAACCGCTGGTCCAAAACGAAAGGGAACGGAGCCAGCCATTAGCCCCCTTAACTCAAGCGCTCCACTGCCCCCATCGCCTGGTATTCCAAGATAGAGTGCCATTGAGCTTGAAGGCTCAGTGATCTTCTCTCATCTCATCTGTGAGCCAAGCTGCACATGAGACAACCCAACTTCTCTTAAAGGCTGAAATCATGGTTGAAGGTTGCCAGTGGTGGTGTACAGTGGTACCTCGGGTTACAGATGCTTCAGGTTACAGACACTTCAGGTTACAGACTGGCTAACCCAGAAATAGTGCTTCAGGTTAAGAACTTTGCTTCAGGATGAGAACAGAAATTGTGCAGTGGCGGCGCTGTGGCAGCAGGAGGCCTCATTAGCTAAAGTGGTACCTCAGGTTAAGAACAGTTTCAGGTTAAGAACGGACCTCCAGAACAAATTAAGTTCTTAACCCGAGGTACCACTGTACTAGTTACGAGTGTTGGACTAGGACATGAGTAGACAAACTGAGGCCCAGGGGTCAGGTCTGGCCCAATTGCCTTCTAAATCCGGCCCGCAGACGGTCCGGGAATCAACGTGTTTTTACATGAGTAGAATGTGTGCTTTTATTTAAAATGCATCTCTGGGTTATTTGTGGGGCATAGGAATTCGTTCATTTCCCCCCCCCCAAAAAAAAAATATAGTCCGGCCCCCCACAAGGTCTGAGGGACAGTGGACTGGCCCCCTGCTGAAAAAGTTTGCTGACCTCTAGAATAGGACCTGGGAACTTGAGTGTTTATCTGTTCTGTGCTTGCTTTTTCTTCCTCAGTCAAAATCTACCCACTACGCTGTTTGACCTACGTTCCCTCCCCTTCCTTCACAATCACAAATCTCCCATGTAATGCACATTATCTAGCCCCAAGTCCCTGGCCAGATCCAAGTTTTACAGTATCAAACTCCTGCTTGCAGCAAAAATAACCTGGAGAGCTCTGCGGGCAGCAAATCAATTTTCTAGGTTAATTATGTACTGCCTGAAGACTTTCCCCTTTAATTTATTTTTACGTAACAAAATTTAAACGCCACTTGATTGCAATAAAACCTCATTGGTCACTCCCCTAAATCAAGTTCAGGAGAAAGAAATATTCCTGAATTTCTGAACCAGTTGGAAATCCTGAAATGTCTTCATCATTGTAGCTGGAAGCCTGAAATCAGCCTCTAATGTTCAGGCCCTGTTTTAGGAAGAGAGGAAGTGGCCATCTTGAGTCAGACCACTGACCCATCATCTATGCCAGCTTTCCCTAAATTGGTGCTCTTCAGGTGTTTTGGACTACAACTCCCATCATCCCTGGTCATTTAGTATAAGAACATAGTAAAGACCCTGCACAGGATCAGTCTAATGCAGAGCTTTCCGACACACTTTTTTAAACATGCATCATTTTGTGATGCAGTAAGTCAGTTTTACTAGCAAACCAGAGCTTAAACTTTTCTCTGCTAATAATTTTTATTAGTTTTCAATTGCAATCTAATAGTAGCGTCATTATAATAATACCAATTTTTAATACAATTATTAATACTAGTAATTCAAATATCAAATTATATAATTTTGTGCTAGAATTGATGGCTTGATTAGTTGTTTTATTTCTGTGTTCCAAAATCTTATTAATTTCCATTACGTTCCAGTCATAATAATACGGTGGTACCTTGGGTTAAGTACTTAATTTGTTCCGGAGGTCCATTCTTAACCTGAAACTGTACTTAACCTGAAGCACCACTTTAGCTAATGGGGCCTCCCGCTGCCGCCGTGCCGCTGGAGCACAATTTCTGTTCTCATCCTGAAGTTCTTAACCCGAGGTACTATTTCTGGGTTAGCGGAGTCTGTAACCTGAAGCGTACGTAACCCGAGGTACCACTGTAATCCTTTATACAACAACTGCAATATTAATAACTTCTATCCGTGTTGACACATTAAATGATTTATAAAACCACAAGTGAGGAACTCAAACTATATCCTCGTTCTCCCTGTGTGTGGCAATTATTCTGTCCATGTTGTTTCTTCCTGTCCTTGTAAGATGTTATGTCTTTCTTTCCCCTGGTTGTTGCTGTTATCCATCATGCCTTGGGCAAAGCTGATCTTTGTTGTTTCAAAAATTTATCCATTGCTCTGTTTAAGCTCCATTTAACCAGAGGTTAAACTATCCCCTTTGAGCATTCGTGCGACACACCTACACACTGCAGGTGTGTAACTAAAGTGTCGAGATGCACAGTTTGGAAAGCTCTGGTCTAATGGTCGATCTAATCCTGCATCCTGTTCTCAGGGTGGCCAAGCAGATGCCCGTTGGAAACCTGCAAGCAGGATCCATGCAGAAGAGCTCTCTCTCTCTCCTGTGGTTTCCAACAACTGGCATTCAGAAGCATTGCTGCTTCCAAACTGTGGAGGCAGAGCATAGGGCAGAGGTCAGCAAACTTACTGCACCTCGGGCTGGTGTCTCCAGCGCCGATCGCGCGGTGGGCCAGAGGGCGGGGAGCGCGTGCCCATACGCGTGCGCACACGCTATTTCCAGCGCACTTCTGGGTCGGAGGAGCACCGGAAATAGCTTGTGCCCTTGTGCACAAGCCTCCTCCGACCCGGATGTGCACCGGAAATAACACTTGTGCATGCACAAATAATGCTTGTGCATGCGCACAAGCTATTTCCAGTGCTCCTCCGACCCAGAGGTTGGCAGCCGTGCAGCGCAGCACCGGTAAGAGCGGGCGGCGGCGGTGGGGGTGCCACGGTCCCCTTTCCCCCTCCCCAGGAATCCAGCCTCATGAGTTTGGACACGTAAGTCTGCACCCTTGAGCATGAATAGAAATTGTTTCTGTACTGTTATCTGGCACTCCTGGCGCCATTCCCAGGGTCTGTGCATCAGTGGAGTCAGGATAGTTGCGACAGGTAAGATAAGTTGGATGCGCCATCCCGTCTCCACTCGGGACTGACAAGGCCATCTATTACGCCTTCATGGACTGAGAAACAGAAGTGTAATGGGTATGAGTTACTCGTGCATAAACTGGTGCCTTTCTCGGTTAATTTGCCTTGTTAAAACTTTCTGACTGCGCAGCCCCTTCTCATGGTGGATGCCTCAGTCACTGGCAGAATCCGTCAGTGGGCATTTCTTGAACCTCTTCCAACATAAAAGTTGTTTGACACCCAGTCTCCTCCTCCTCTCACTGCGCGGGAGTCTTCTGCGCAGGGAAGGCGTGGGTAGCGGAGGACCTGGGCTCTCCTCACTGATGTCCAGTGAAGAGTCCTGGAGCCCTCTCTCCACTTCCCCCCATCTGCCTCCCTTTATCCCCGGTGTTGCGCTGATTGGCTTCCCCCTCTACTGAGCTGTTTCTCCCCCTGCTGCTGGGTCCTTCGCCAGCATCATCTGGGAGCCTCCCCTTCGCCTCTCGCTCCGATGTCAGTTCCCTGACAAGAAGGCTTTGTTTATTCAGCTAGTTTGTGTTATACAGCTCAAGTCAATGCATTTTAAGTTTGCATCTTCAAAGAAAGAATTTGGGAAGTTTTGGGGCCTAGTTGGGGTGACAACACAGTCAGGTTTGGATAACTTGTCCCTTCAGGATAAACGAGTCCCTCAGGCCTTATCCGGCCCACGGGCCTTAGTTTGGGGACCCCTGGCATAGGGAATGTGGCCCTTGAGCGCCCCAACAGTTCATCACCCCCACCCTAATTTTTGAGCTGACAGCTTAGAACGGATACTTCTTGGGCCACCTAAAGGGAGCGTTCTGACTCAGCGCAAGAAAGCTTTGTCTGTGTGTGGCGTGTGCAATTATTCCGCATGTTCCAGGACCGATCCCCCAGCGTTCAGGACAAGGTTCTGGAACTTACATTAAGTCTAATATACTTAATTAGCTGTAGGGATAAATAAATAATATAGTAATTACAGGACTGATGGCGTGCCACCTGTGTTCCTCGATCCTGCAGGGATCGCGCAGGCAGACAAACACCACACAGTATTTATCACTCCGAGTTGTAACTGCTGCGTGGCGCCCGGGGAATACTTCCAGGAGGAGAAAGCAGCCACGTAACCACCAGCATTTAAGGAAGAAGAGCAACACCATCTTGGAATAATGGCTTCCAAAATTTACAGCCCATTGACATTGATGCTTTTGGTGACCAGCAGGAGGCGCCAGAGATACTGGCGAAGCAGGGATCAGGTGACACAAAGGGCCAATGGGGTTCCACCTGGTCCTATATTACCGTATTTACGTGAATCTAATGCACCATTGAATCTAATGCCCACGTCAACTTTCAAAACCTTGTAACTAAAAAAAAGTATTTGCTAACGCCATCCAATCTAATGTGCACCCTAACTTTCACGACGTTATTTGCCAAAAAAGGTGTGCATTACATTCAAGTAAATACAGTATAAAGCCTAGTCTCTCTGCCAGTGTCTCTTCATTTTTACACCAGTTTCCGATGGGAGTATAAATAATAAAATTCTTCTTATTATTATTATTATTATCTGCCTTGCTTCCTAGCCTGTCTTCGGACAAGCGGCCATGACTAACTTAGCTACAGTGTGTGTTTTCTACAGTGGGGAGGGTGGGGGAAATGGCCTTTTCCTACATTCTTTCTCATATAAGCAAAATTTATTCTATTTTATTTATTTCTTACTTAGCAAAAGGTATGTACTGCTTACTCAGCCTCTTAAGCTTACCAGGAACAATAAAAAAAACCCCGTTCATTTAAACCATACGGATGAAAGCAAAGCATTAAAAACCAGTTGACGTGTTATCCAAAACATAAATAAAATTGGTCGTTTTGAAACAATTATGCATGATGAAATTGCACGTTAATAATTGCACGTTTACAATCACATGCTAGGATAAAAGGAAGAAGAAAAGGTTTTGGCAGGCACCAAAAACAATACAGCAAAGGCACCTGCTTAATAATGTCAATGGGCAGGGAGTTCCAATGAGCAGGTGCCACCACACCGAAGGAGTTATTTCTTGCAAGAGCAGAAGAAACATTACATGGCACTTGTAAAAGGCTAATTCTGCAGACTGAAGCGGTCAAACAGGTGAGCATCATTCCTTCTAAGGCCGCATCTGCACTATGCACTTAAAGCAGTACAATACAACTTTAAACCATCGTGGTTTTCCCCAAAGGAATCTGGGAAGTGTACCGTGGTACCTCGGGTTCCAAATGCCTCGGATTACAAACACTTTGGGTTACAGACTCTGCTAACCCGGAAGTAGTGCCTCGGGTTAAGAACTTTACCTCAGGATGAGAACAGAAATTGTGTGCCGGCGGCACGGCAGCAGCGGGAGGCCCCATTAGCTAAAGTGGTACCTCAGGTTCAGAACGGTTTCAGGTTCAGAACGGACCTCTGGAACGAATTAAGTTTGCAACCAGAAGTACCACTGTAGCTTGTTAAAGGTGCTGCTGAGAGATGCTAGGATAACACTCCAGTCTCCTCCCAGAGCTGCAATTCCCAGAGTTCCCCAGTAAGAAGAATTAATTGTTAAACCACTCTGGGAATTGTAGCTCTGAGAGCAGAAAGAGGTTTTCTCACAACTCTCAGCACCCTTAGCAAACTGCTAAGAACTGTGAACATTGACTGCCCTGCAAGGAAGCAAGTCTATGTGGCAACATTTTGTTGCAGGGCCCATTTGGTTTGTGCATGTGACAGAGCCTCAAAGATAATAATGAAATCATGTTTTTTTAAACAACGCTTCCCTGGGCAGGCACAGAAGGCTATTAATATAAAGGATCACACAGGCTCCCTCCTGCTCCCCCAGCCCCCCCAACCGAATTCCGCTGTCCAGATGAAAGCAGATAACTCTTACGAGAGACTGCTGTGCCTTGTCGGAAAGATTTGGGGGTGCAGAGTTTTATTTTACACCTTTATTCATTTAGGTTTGACGTCATTTTATGTAAATAACGTCAGTAAATCCATTTCGTCTTGTCTCTCATTTGCCTTATTTCAATATTCATTAAGAGGAGAACATATATTCCTTTTTAAAGAGGCGTGATGCAAAAAAAATGGGGGCGTTTCATGTTTGCTGATGTGGTAGGTGGATTGGAAGCTGCCTAATCATTCATCATGACGAAGGCTGGGCTGGATGAATCCCAAGCCGGAATTAAGATTGCTGAAAGAAATATCAACAAGCTCAGATAAGCAGACGACACAACTTTGATGGCAGAAAGTAAAGAACTTTTTAATGAGGGTGAAAGAGAAGAGCGCAAAATATGGTCTGAAGCTCAACATAAAAAAAAAACTAAGACCATGACCACTGGTCCCATCACCTACTGGCAAATAGAAGGGGAAGAAATTGAGGCAGTGAGAGGTTTTACTTTCTTGGGCTCCATGATCACTGCAGATGGTGACAGCAGTCATGAAACTAAAAGACGCCTGCTTCTTGGGAGAAAAGTGATGACAAACCTAGACAGCCTCTTAAAAAGCAGAGACATCACCTTGCCGACAAAGGTCCGTATAGTTAAAGCTATGTTTTCCCCAGTAGTGATGTATGGAAGTGAGAGCTGGACCGTTAAGAAGGCTGATCGCCAAAGAATTGATGCTTTTGAATTATGGTGCTGGAGGAGACTCTTGAGAGTCCCATGGACTGCAAGAAGATCAAACCTCTCCATTCTGCAGGAAATCAGCCCTGAGTGCTCCCTGGAAGGACAGATCCTGAAGCTGAGGCTCCAATACTTTGGCTACCTCGTGAGAAAAGAAGACTGCCTGGAAAAGACCCTGATGGTGGGAAAGATGGAGGGCACAAGGAGAAGGGGAAGACAGAGGACGAGATGGTTGGACAGTGTTCTCAAAGCTACCAGCATGAGTTTGACCAAACTGCGGGAGGCAGTGGAAGACAGGAGTGCCTGGCATGCTCTGGTCCATGGGGTCATGAAGAATCGGACACGACTAAACGACTAAGCAACAACAAATACAGAGCCTCAATCTGCCTATCTCAGTATTGCCTACCCCAGCTGGCAGTGGCTCCCCAGGGTTTCAGATAGGATGCTCTGCCAGCCCTACCTGGAGATGCTGGGGATCGAACCAAGGACTTTCTGCATGCAAAGCAGATGCCATTCCACTGAGCTACCACCCCTGAAGTGGACCAGGGCTAACTCAGCCTGAGGTTACCGCGGAGGACCTTCACACTGCCAACCTTTTTGCTTCCGATAGTCTTTGACGACTAGGTGCAAATACATAACAAACCTGATTCTGCTGCCTTGACACTGCAGTGCGCTTATCGTTCCCTGCACCGCTCCCTGGCAAAAGCAACAGACTCGTTAACTCCTTTAACGTGCTGCAAATTAATTGAAGCGTGCACTTTGGGAAAAGTCTGCTTAATGAGATGTGGTCCATTCTTTGCTGCCATGATGCCTTTTGACAAGGAAGGCTTGATGGAGATCCTGTGTTGTGGGGAAGCTCATGGCCTTTCCTGTTCCTGATCGAGCATCGTACCCCCCCCAAAAAAGGGAGAGCAGGGGAAGATGCTTGGATCAAGGCGGATCCAAGAGAGAGACAGAAAGAGCTGGAAAAGGTTCAAAACCACCATCCAAGCAGACATTTAGGAGGAGGAATGATCTGATAAGAGGATGGCATGCCTGCTGCCCAGCGATATCCACAGGCACTTCCACACAGCACTGGCAGCTTAGCCTTCAATAGCTTTGGGGGTTATTACACTAAAAGGTAAAGGTCAAGGACCCCTGGACAGTTAGGTCCAGTCAAAGGTGACTATGGGGTTGCAGTGCTCATCTTGCTTTCAGGCTAAGGGAGCCAGCGTTTGTCCACAGACAGCTTTCCAGGTCATGTGGCCAGCATGACTAAACCTCTGGTGCAATGGGACACCATGATGGAAACCAGAGCGCACGGAAATGCCGTTTACCATCCCACCACAGCGGCACCTATTTATCTACTTGCGCTGGTGTGCTTTCGAACTGCCACGTTGGCAGGAGCTGGGACAGAGCAACCGGAGCTCACCCAGTTGTGCGGATTTGAACTGCCGATCTTCTGATCAGCAAGCCCAAGAGGCTCAGTGATTTAGACCACAGCGCCACCCGCATCCCTAACATGAATTGGCCTTGAGTCAGGCCACTTAGACCACTGAGCCCGGAACTGTCAGCTCTGAATGGCAGCAGCTCTCCTCGATCTCAAGACAGACAGAGCAGCTCTTTCAGGGTTTTGCTCTCCAAGATCTTTTCTCACACATTTTTATTTATCAATCCATGACATCGCAGTGTCAAACCGTACACAATGACATGAAAGGATGTTAGCATAACCATAACAACACAGGGCCCGGCAATCTGCTACATGCTAGCAGGGAAAATTTGCAAGCACACAGAATACATCCATTTCAGCCTTGACCATCAGGAACTGCTTTTGCCAGGGAGGTCGGTGCCGCAGTAACGAATCTAACCAAAACAATTTTTTGGGAAAGTGGAAATTGTATTACACCTCAGTGATGGGCCATGTATTGCTCTTCTTTTTTTCAGCTAGGCAAGAGACCAGATTTTGGACCACCTTACAATGAGAACTGTGTGGAGTCCTTATAGCAATCGGCTACCGCTAACCGGACCGTAGCTATCAAGCAGAAGATTAGGACTTTGTACAATAAGCCATTTGTGTTTTGCAGAAATATCGAGAGAAGGGCTAAACCAGGGCCAGGATAGCTAATCTGGTTAACAATGTTTGTGGTCTACTGAAACACACCGAGGTCTTTTTTAAAACTGGAAATGAAAGAGAATGAAGTCAGGACCTTCTGCCTGCAAACCACTTGGTCTATGCACTGGTGATGGGCATATCTGTCAATTGCAGTTTATCTAATTCTTCCAAGCTGGATTTTTCCTCTCCCATTTTTCTGCATCAGTTTTCCCATTTTCCCATTTCCCACATCAGTTTTCCCCCCACAAATAATCATCAGCATTTTGGTGCAAATTTCTCATCATATACACATGTTTTGTGTACAATACTGATTCAAAGGCACACTTTTTGCAAGCAATTTCCCTCCAAAATACAATGTACCAGTATCTTTGTATATTAGTTTCACTAATGTATGCATTTTCAGGCACACTTTCCCATAACAGATGCATTTTTTTTTCTGGACTCTGTTTGGAGACATGCACCCCCAAATTCAGAGGTGTGGATTTCAAAGGACGGCTGCTTTTCATTTGGTGTTTTCCTTCTGGAAATGTAAATGATGTGAGCCAAAACCAATTTTTCACAACACATCTACCACTGAGCAAAATCTCTACCAATTCAAACAGGACATCCACGTGGGCACCCTTTTAGAAAACAACGAAAGTTGTCTTCCTGCTCATACAGAGAGGAACAGGCATTGCAACACTGGAGAGTTAAATCGGGCTTGATGCAAGAATGCCCATGACCTGCCTTTATTTTTCTTACTATAAAGTAGCTGCAAAGGATTCTGATCTTCCTCAGATCAACAGTGCTGGCAGCATAGCTGTCAACTTTTCCCTTTTCTTGCGAGGAGTCCTATTCGGAATAAGGGAATTTCCCTTTAAAAAAGGGAAACGTTGACAGCTATGGCTAGCAGCGAGGGAGGTTAGTATTTAACCTTCCCCACCCCATCTAATTTAACCTCCCCCAAACAAAAGCACACCCCACTCTCTAAATTGGTATCAGTTCCTCAGAGCAAAAAAAAAGGAAATGCATTCTTCCACCCTGAAAATATTTTCCTCTCCACTCTCCACCGTTCTGGACCAGGACTAATCGTAGCTTAGAGGGGAGTGGGCGATTTAGATTGGGGGGAGAGATACGAGAGGAGAGGGGTGGACACCCACCCTCTCCTAATGCTGCTGCTCTAATAAAAAGGGAACCAAAAACCCCTTCCTGGGCACTTTAAAGTGGGAAAAATCCTCTAGGGAAATCCAATTGTCAATTTCCTGCTTTAAATCAGTTTCTGCCCTCGTATCAAGAAGAAAGAGGGTTTTATTTATTTTTATTGATAAGATTTCTTATCCGCCCTTCACCATAAGGTCCCAGGGCAGGTGGTAACAGTACAGCACAGAGTTATAAAAGCAGATCGAACCATTGCCATTGCAGAACAAAGGAAACCGCTTCAAAGGGAAGGTGCAGAGTGCAGAACTTCAGCCCAAGAGGCAGGTCCTGCAAAACACAACACCTCACAAATGCCCAGGGTAAAGAGGCTGTGTCTTTCAGCATTTAGCAAAGATGTCAGAGAAATCCCTCACTCCATCCAGCAAGGGTTTCCAGCTTAGAGTAAGGCGTTCAAACTGTTACATTCAGGATGCTGATCTGTTATTGGTTTGTATTTTCTAAGGTTTTGTGTTTTCTTAAAAAAAGAAAGAAAATATCTGGTTGGCAGTCTTTGGGTGAAATTCGAACCCCAATCAATTCAAGCAGAGCTTTGTCTAGTTTTGATGGAATTAGTGTTTCGGCACATCAGAAGGTGCCTTACACCAGCTCAGATTTCTTGCCAACTCTGTTTTAAGATCTCATGCAAGAGGGCCTTCCTATCACTTGATCCACAATCCTGTTTGAGGAGGTTTTCCCAGACTGTTTCCAGTTGCATCCCAGTAAAGCCCTGCTGCGCTGTTGTTGGGGGGCCTGGGGCGACAAACCCATTTCCCCAAAAGATCTGACTTTCTGCAGTAAGGAAAGCGAAGGGAAAATGGACCGGAAGGCACTGGATAACTCTTGCTCTGTTGCCACTAACCTCTAACCCAGTGTTTCCCAACCTTGGGCCTCCAGCTGTTTTTGAACTACAATTCCCATCATCCCTGACCACTGGTCTTGCTAGCTACGGATGAGTGACTGTTGAATAAGTACGACATTTGATCACCCCGCAAACATAATAAGCCTATTGGAGCAAGAAACATCTTCAAACTGCTTCCGAAAAGTGCAGATAGCAGGAGCATCTGCCACAACCCGACTGCAATGCTGCTCTATAGAAAAGGGGCAGCCACAGAGAAGTCCCTGCTATGAATTACTGCAAAGTGGAGGTGTTTCTGAGATCTTTGGAGCATGCACGAGACATTCTCCCGCAGACCTTAGTGGCCTAGTGGACAAATAAGGGAGAAGACGGTCTCTCAATTAACCTGGTCCTGAGCTGTTTTCTGTGCTGCTGTTTTTAACTGCATTTCATTATATATCACGTTGAGACGTGGGTGTGGAAGGTGATTAATGAACCAATCAATAAAAAAATAAGGATGAGTGCTCAGTAAGCAGGTCAGCTGGAAGTATCCTCAATAGAGGTACTATTTAGAGACCTTCTGCAGAGCACTGTTCCTGAACTATGCCCCTTCCATCAAGCCCCAGAAACAGAGGAATATCTTATACTGAGTCAGGGCATTTGACCCATCTAGCTCTGTATTGCAGATACAGACTGGCGCTGGCTCCCCAAGATTTCAGGCAGGAGTCTCTTCCTGTCCTACTTGGGACAGCTGCATATTCCTGTGTTGCGGGGGGGGGGGGTGGACTAGATGATAGGGTCCCTGGCAACTCTACAATTCTGCTTGGAGATGTCAGGGATTGAACCCAGGACCTTTGGCATGCAAATGATGAGCTCTGCCAATAAGCTACGGTGTGTCTGTCTCTTCAACTTTCGCAATTGTGCATCCCTTTCCCTCCCTTAGGCATGCATGTGTCTTAGCTCACAAGGCTTGGCGCTGGCTGCCAACAGACACACCTGCCTGGGAGAGCTTGGGTCCTGCATCCGCCTCTCACCCAAGTTTCCTCCCACTCGGCCAGCCGAGCCAACTGGGAATTTGCACATTAAATGGGGCAGCCGCTGGCAGGCAGGGTGGCTGGAACAGGTCCCTGGCTTAGGGTCAGAAGCTTCCAGCTACGCCAGCTACTGACAGCAAACCCTCACTTCTCTATCCTGGAGCTGCCACCCTCACTGTACCCTCCTTGGTCAGTTGCCACTGGCACCTTAGAAAGTTACTCTATATGTGATCAGGCCATCGGTGTATTGAGCTTAGCATGGTCTGCACTGACCGGCAGCAGCTCTCCAAGGTTTCAGGTGAGGGATCTCTCCCAGCCCTACGTGGAGATGCCGGGAATTGAACTCGGGACCTTTGGCACGCTAAGCATGCCCGCTACCCACTGAGCTACAGTCCTCCCCAGTTCTGTGTTAAAGATCCCACCTGCTATCTTTAAGGGCAGGAAGCAAAGGTGAGAAAGCAGATCTTGCAAAAGGTACCGTATTTTTTGCTCTATAACACGCACCCGACCATAACACGCATGCAGTTTTTAGAGGAGGAAAATCCTTAGGCATGCCACCCATAGGCATTCCCTCCATAACACGCACAGACATTTCCCCTTACTTTTTAGGAGGAAAAAAGTGAGTGTTATGGTGCAAAAAATACGGTATCTTGTCACTGGTGATGCTGAGTCCAACACCTCTCTTCGAAGGCAATCTACCCATGTCTCATCTGTAAGGCACATCAGCTCTGGTGAAGTTTACAGGGAAGGTTGGACACTGCGCACACACAACATGGAAAAGGGGATCAGACCGCCAGACTGGCTGGTCCTCTTTGCCACAGTAAAAGCCACAAGCAAGACATGAATGCAGTCACACTCTCCTGCTCCTGTTTCCCAGCCACCCAACAACTGACACTCACAGGTTGAGTGCCTCTGAATGTGGAGGCTCCACCTAGGCACTGTGGCCAGCAGCCAATCAAAGTCTTTTCCTCTGTGGATGTTTTCCTAAGGCCCTTTCCATTTACTTTCTTAATTAAATCTGCATAGCCGCCCATCAACAAATACTCCTAATGTAAACATATTTTTTAAAGTTGTTTAAACCAATTGCCCTTTCCGTGCCTCATGGCAAGGATTTCCACAAACTATTTGTGCATTTTATATTGGAGGGGGAGAAAGGAATTTAATATTAGGTCACATCAATGCAAGCATGCCATGTTATATATGAAACTCATCATCGCCATCTGACTTAACACCTGTCGAGCGCTTTCCAGGGCTCAAAAGGCTTAATGAGCATTTTCTAGCTGTGATCTTTACAACAACCCTACCAGATAGATCAGTATCATTGTTTCCAGGTGTAAACGCTAACTGAAAACCACCTAACATGTTTGATGCAGAGACAATATCCCATTTAGGAAGCTTCCTCATTTGTAGCTCAGGGAACTACCCCACAAATGAGATATGCCACAGCACCCTTCAACCAACCATGGCAGCGCTGATGGGAGTTGTAGTACAACAACATCTGTCAGATCCCGAGCTGGTGAAGCCAGTGCAAAAGAAACACGGTTTTAGATTACTATCAGAAGATGTTCATTGCTATGTTTTCAAAAGGGGGAGAGTCCTGCCAGCTTCTTGGAGACAAAGAGTCCTGTGTGACACCTTCAAAGACTAACAAAACATAGAATCATTTCACATCGCCAGCTTCCGTGGGCTAGAATCCCCCATGGACTCTCGTTCAGGAAAGCTTGTGTCACAATTAACTTTGCGAGACTTCCAGGTGCTACTAGGCTCTCCGATGTGGACTCCTGCCCTGTGCTTGCGCCCCCACTCATTTCATAACATGGGAAGTGGCTCCAGCTGGGGGACCCAACTCCAATAATTCTACAATCATGCCAGGAAAGGTTAGACTTAGAGGAACATAGGACGTTGCCTTAAGCCAAGCTGTTTTATCTGGCTCAGTACTGTCTACATTGACCGGCAACAACTCTCCGGGGTTTCCGACAGGGCTGTCTCCTAGCTCTACCTGGAGTTGCAGGGATTGAACCTGGGTCCTTTGGCATGCAAAGCAGATGGTGTGCTACCACTGAGCTATGGTGCTTTTGGCAAAAATAAAAGTTTCTAGTCCTCAATGCTCTGGATAAAGGGCTGAATTAAACATGGGGAGTTGCCTTACACCAAGTTAGACCATTGTCCACACTGACTGGCAGACGTTTCAGGCACAGAGTCTCTCCCAACCCTACCTGGTGATGCTGGGGATTGAACTTCGGGCCCAAGCAGATGCTCTAACCACTGGGCTGTGGTGCTCTCCACATAAAAAGTAAAACAAGCGTCCAGTCTTCAAGGGTAATGAGCTGAATGAAACAGGAACAGGGGGAGCAGCTGTCTTCTACCCATGGCCCCTCCAGCTCAGTACTGCCGACACGGGCTGGCAGCTGCTTACCACTTGGAAACGGGACCGAGCTCCCCAGATTCCCCCTCCCGCTGCCTGGATCCCAAAGTCGTCCCCGCCACCACGAGCCTCGCCGGGCCCCTCACCTACCGCCGGTGCCGCTGACTCGCCGGGCCGCCCGTCGAGGCGCCGTCGCTCCGCCGCACTACACGCGCCCCCGGCGGCTCAGCCAGGCCAAGGCGGCCAGCAGCGCCAGGGACGTGGCCAGGCCGGTGCCGGCGGCGGCGGACGCCCGGCGGCCCCTCGCCGCCTTCCTGGCCGCCGTCCGCGCTTGCAGCTCATCGCCGATGGCCCGCAGGCGCGCCGCCGTGAGCTGCGCCCCGGAGACGCGCGCCCGGCCCGGGCTGCTCTGCGCGCAGAAGCAGGCGGCGGCCGGAGGGCGGCCGGGCAGCGAGGAGGCGCACGACGGGCACATGGTGGCCAGGCCCGGCGCCCCGCCGCCCTCGCCTCCGCCGCCCTCGCCGCCCAGCCCAGCGCCGCTCGCCAGCCCCGAGACGCGCCGCCACGCCAGCCGATGCGCCGCCGCCGCCGAGGCTGCTGCTGCTCTTCCCGCTGCTGCTGTTGAGGCTGCTGCCGCCGCGGCTGTCAGTCTGGCGCGGAGCGTGGCGCGCTCGGGCGTCACATGCTGGCTGAGATCATCCTCCCCGACGGGGCGGCCGCAAGACGGCGGCGAGGGAGAGACGCGGCCGAGGAGGGAGGGAGCGAGCGAGGGAGGCTTAACTCTTTCGGGGCAGCCGTCTCCTCTTCTCTCTCTCGGCCATCCTTCTTTTTTCCTTTCTTCCTACTCTGTCTCTCAACTATCCCCTTTTCTTTCTCTTACCTGTCCTCCTGCTCTTACACCTTCTTACCACCTTCCTTTTTCTTTCCCTCTCACTGACGTCTGTGTTGCTCCTCTCATTTTTTCCTCTACAGGAGCCAACTTCTAGGGGGCCGAAGTCCCTTCGCCCCGTCAATAAAATATTTAAGGGGCGCCCCCCAAAAGTTGATTTGCATTGCCATTCAAACGGTGTGGATGCTTCCCATCATGTGATTGATTATGTGGGGAGGGATTTACCTGGGCACCCCAAAATTTTCTTCAAGCTTGCACCCTTGTTTTTCTCTGTCTTCCTTGGCTTTGCCTTTTCCTCTAACTTTTCCTAATTTCACTTTCCCCTTTCCTTTCTTTCTCTTATCTACTTTCTTTAGTCCTTCTTTCCTTCTCTCTCTCTCTCTCTCTCTCTCTCTCTCACACACACACACACACACAAAAAAAAACAAAACCATTTTGTCCATTCCTAAACTTAACTTCATATTAACTGAAAAATAAAAACACACTCATCCTTTGTTTATTCTGCTTCCTTAAATTCCTTTCTTTTATGTCTCCTCTGTGTTGAAATAAATTAAAAAATTGTCCAGTAGCACCTTAGAAACCAACTAAGTTTGTTCTGGGTATAAGCTTTTGTGTGCATGCGCACTTCTTCAGACTTCTTCAGACTTCTTCTCAACTCTGTGTTGCATTTACGATAGTAAGTGCCTTGGGGCAGAGACCTTCATAGATGATTAACCACTCATGGTGTACACAGTAGTGAGCTACATGGATGACTCTCCCAATCACCCAATCAATGTGGATTGTAATACAGGTGGATTCTGTTGCCTTGCAGATTCATACCCCTCATGAACCTCAATTATTGGAGGCAGAAGCTACTATGTTTAATTTATTTTATTTATTAAATTTGTATATCACCCTTCATCCGAAGATCACAGGGCAGTTTACAACATATCCCTGGCATCTCCAGGTAGGGCTGGCAGAGAGCCTTTGAGATCCTGGTGAGCCGCTGCCAGTCAGCACAGACAATAATAAACTGAATGTGTCCTTGGTCTGCCTTAGAATGAGGCAGCTGCCTCTGTTCCAGTGCGAAGCAGAAATCAGGCTGCTGAAGTTCAGTACCACGGAGAGCTCCCCACGGAGCAAGTTTCAGGAATACTGGATGAAAATGTTTCCGTTCAGAACTTCAGGGTTCCAGACTAGAGGGTCCTCTGCCTGCGTGCTGGAGAGGCACTGCCAGTCAGTGTAGACAGTACTGAGCTAGAAAGACCAATGGTCTGATTCAGTATAAGGGAGCTTCCTATCCTCCTATGGGATGAATAGTACTGGGAACATGTTATATGAGAGCCTGGGTTCCTGGCCCAGTGTCTCCTTGCTTATTTGGCTCCTGTTCAGATTTAACAAAACACACGCCTACACCATGATTTTTTGTGTGTGTTGCCCTTCGTTTCCTGTGATGTGTGAAATGAACCCTCTTCCTGCAAATCCTCCATTTAATACTGAACCTGAGGTTGCTGTTCTGGTTGCTCCTGATGGGCTTATCACTATGGTTTGGCCTTGAAAGTGTTGCCCAATTAGAGAAAAGAGATTTGACAAGTGAATGTTAATGTTCCTTTAATAGCTGTGGATGGTCTCCCTGAATGGGCAATTCACCTGCTGGGGTGAGAGAGAGGTGAGAACTTGGCAGGTTGTGTGTGTGGGGTGGGAATGGCTTTTGCAATGGGGGGGGGGAGAGAGAGAGAGAGAGAGAGAGAGAGAGAGAGAGAAGAAAGGAAGAAAGGAAGAAAAGGGCAGAAAGCCCAGGGGAGAGAGCTGTGAGTTGGTTTAAAAGGTGAAATACATTAGAGGGCAAGGATTCATTATCTCTTGGGATCTGATGCGGAATAGCCATAGGTTATGGATAGCTAACCTATAGCCCTCTAGAGCAGGGGTAGGCAACCCAAGGGCTGTGGGCCAGATGCGGCCCAGTCGCCTTCTCAATCTGGCCAACGGATGGTCCGGGAATCTGCATGTTTTTACATGAGTAGAATGTGTTAAAGGTAAAGCTAAAGGGACCCCTGACTGTTAGGTCAAGTCGCTGATGACTCTGGGGTTGCGGCGCTCATCTCGCTTTATTGGGCGAGGGAGCCGGCGTACAACTTCCGGGTCATGTAGCCAGCATGACTAAGCTGCTTCTGGCGAACCGGAGCAGCACATGGAAACGCCGTTTACCTTCCCGCCGGAGCGGTACCTATTTATCTACTTGCACTTTGACGTGCTTTTGAACTGCTAGGTTGGCAGGAGCAGGGACCGAGCAACGGGAGCTCACCCCGTCATGGGGATTCGAACCACCGACATTGCTTTTATTTAAAATGCATCTCTGGGTTATTTGTGGGGCATAGAAATTCGTTCATTTCCCCCTCCCCCCCCAAAAAATAGTCCAGCCCACCACATGGTCTGAGGTTGAAAAAGGTTGCTGAACTCTAGAGAGTGATGAACTCCAGGCCCCATCCCATCAGCCTGTCAGCATGGCCCATAGTCAGGGATAATAGAAGACCAGCAACATCTCGAGGGTTAGAGGTTCCCCGTCACCATCTGTACTCGGAGCAAGCGTTTTCATAGAATATGTCATGGTGTGCGCAGCATAGACATGGTTGTCAGATGCTATATGGCAGTTCTTAAGCATAGGTTGAACTGCCATTTGTCATGGATGCTTCAGTTGAGATTCCTGCATTGCAGGGGGTTGGACTAGATGACACTCAGGGTCCCTTCCAACACTACAATTGCAGTGGTAGAGCATCCTCCTTGCAAGTAGAAGGTCCCAGATTCATCCATATATCTCCAGGAAGGGCTGGGAAAGATTCCCTGCTTGACACTCGCACAGCCATTGCTATACGAGCTAGAGGGACCATGGTCTGACTTAGGCTCTTTCTGAATCATAAAATGAAAGAAAACAGTAAAAGACACTGCAGGTGTCTCTTTCCCCCAGAGGAAATTAAACCTGTGTGTATAGTGTTGTCCACACAACTCAGAAAAACATGGGTGTGTATTGCATAATGTTTATCTGGTCCTTAATGTACAGTTTCCAGAGTATATACCCAACAAGGAAAATAACAAAGGAAGAGGAAAGAAAAGGGAACTGAGATAAACATTTTATGGCTGTGTCAGTTGCACCAGATTAGGCTGAGTTGCAATAGGCCATAAATATAATCAGCAGTAAATAATAATGTATAATTTGGTAGGAAAAAGTTACCACATGATAAGAATAAAAGGCTACCTTCGGTAAAGTTTTATTTCATTCCCTGGAGCAGTAGTACCCAAGAGCCACAATAGCTCTCACAATACCTCTCAGCCTTACCAATTAAAACTCTGCCTCACAGTTAAATCCTCCGATAGGAACAATAATAGCATTTACCAATTATGCATCACACTTCAAAGCAATTGACTTAATAGGATTATATCCATTTAGGTTCTACTAAGAGTAGCCCCACCAAAGTTATCTTAGTCTGATTAATTTCAGTTGGCCTACTTTTAGTAAGGTAATAGATGATAATAATAATAATGATTTTTGGGGGGTGGGGTGGGGAATATTGTTATTTAATTTCATCCATGTAACCAGTGTTATTTTTCTAGAAAATGAGGTACTGGAACTCATCATGAACACCTCCCTTGTTCTGTATAATGGCAACGGTGTCCACCTGAGAGGTGCAGGAACTCAGTTCCGGTGAATTCTGGCTAGAAAAAAAGCCGTGAATGTAACCCAAATAACAAAACGATACTTTATGAGATAATAATAATATATTTATACACCGCCCATCCAGCTGGGTTTCCCCAGCCACTCTGGGCGGCTCCCAACAGATTAAAAACAGAATAAAACATCAAACAATAAAAACTTCCCTAAACAGGGCTACCTTCATAACTAAATAACTAAACGGAACCAAACCAAGGCTGGCATGGGATGTTATGCCCACAAGAAGAAAGGATAAGACTGGTTATCCAGATATTTGCGAGGAGACGGGTAAGCGGAGAGTGCCATCATAAGAAATGAGAGGTGTGGAGCACCTGACTTGCAAGATATACCCATTATAATGGCAACGGCCACGACAACAACAACAACAACGCATAGTATTGCAGTGCAACGCTTTAATTATATGGCACAAGCACCAATTCAAAATAGAGCAGAAACACGAATAAGAAATTCGAAGCGGCGTGTCGGTTGCCGGAGTGGCAGGAAATACATCGCTGCTGCTGCTTTATTATCTATACGATTCTGCGCGGGGAGAAGATGCCGCAACAAAGCGCGGTTTGCAGAGGAATCTCTCCGAACCGGCTCTCCGTGGAACTCGGAGCTGCTCCCGCCCTCTCCGCCGGCGCTGCCTTCGCTGATTGGCCGAGCGCGCTGTTCCCCGACGACGCGGCGGAACCCCGAAGCGGCAGCCTCAGTTTCCGCCCGGGCTGCTGTCGCCAGCGGACCTAGAAACCGGAAGCGGACGGGTCCGGTGTCAGCCCCGACAGAGCCCGGTATCTCTGTTCGTGTTGCTATGGACGACGGAGCGGGCGAGCTGGAGCTTTTCCGCCGCCGCTGGCGGGCCGAGCTGACTCCGGAGGGCCGCAGGAAGAGCAGCCGAGGGCCGGCGGGCAGAGGCGACCGGAAAAGGCAGCGCGTCGGGGATGGCGGGGCTCCGGAGCCCGTGCGGGGCTGGGGCTGCTGCGGAGGCGTCGCTCGGTGGGAGCCGGAGCAGCAGCCGCCGCCGCCGCCTCGGAGGCCGCCCCCCAGCCCCACCGCGCCGGACTGTGATTTGGGAGCTGCCGCCGAGGCTCGAGGAGGAGGAAAGGAGGACCTTTTGGAGCAGCTCATCCTGGACTTGGTACGGGGAGGAACGAGGAGTAGGATTCAGAGCAGTATTGAGTTTGTTTGGTTTTTTACCACTAGTGGCTACGGGTCAGGGGGAAGCGTTATGTTTGTTTAATATAATAACAGTAATGGTAATAATACAGTAATATATTATTTTTACCCCGCCCATCTGGCTGGGTTTCCCCAGCCACTCTGGGCGGCTTCCAGCAAAATATTAAAATACAGTGGTACCTCGGGTTACATACGCTTCAGGTTACAGACTCCACTAACCCTGAAATAGTGCTTCAGGTTAAGAACTTTGCTTCAGAATGAGAACATAAATTGTTCTCCGGCGGCACGGCAGCAGCGGGAGACCCCATTAGCTAAAGTGGTGCTTCAGGTTAAGAACAGTTTCAGGTTAAGAACGGACCTCCGGAACGTATTAAGTACTTAACCCGAGGTACCACTGTACAACAATCCTTCAAATATTAAAAGCTTCCCTAAACAGGACTGCCATCAGATGTCTTATAAAAGTCAGATTGTTGTTTATTTCTTTGACATCTGGTGGGAGGGCATTCCACAGGGCGGGCGCCACTACCGAAAAGGCCCTCTGCCTGGCTCCCTGTAACTTCGCTTCTCACAGTGAGGGAACCACCAGAAGGTTTTGCATGCAGAGGGTCATAGAATCATAGGGTTTGGAAGGGATCCTGAGGACCATCTACTCCCGTGGTAACCAACGTGGGGCAGTTTTATTTTTAAGGGGGACAATTTGATAATGAGTTATTAATAAATAATAATAATGAGAATTTAAAAAAAATTATACCCTGCCCTCCCCGGCCAGAACCGGGCTCAGGGTGGCTAACACCAATAAAATTGCAATAAAACGTAAAAGAAAAAGAAAAAAACAGTTAATTAAAATATGGGTTAAAATACGGGTTTAAATAACAGTGAATAACCCTTTAGGCTTCCTTCAGGTGAATAGTTCACTTTTTGAATAATAAGAATTATATGTCACATATATGTTTAGAGATGCTTAGATGGGGCATGGCCAAAAAAAGGTTGGGAACCACTGATCTAGTCTAACCCCTTGCAGCTGTCCTGTACAGGGATCGAACCTGCAACTTCAACAGTACCACTTTCTAACTACCGTATTTTTCGCCCTATAGGACTCACCGGCCCATAGGACGCACCTAGGGTTTTATTTGGGGGGGGATAAAGAAAAAAAATTATTTCCCCCCCCAGCCGCGGGAACTCCCGCAGGGCTCCCTAGGCTGCGGATAGCTTCCCGAAGCGCGGGGCTCTCTGATTCAGTGTGCCCCGCCCTCGGGCAATCAGGCTGCTATCCGCAGCCTAGGGAGCTCCATGGGAACTCTCACAGGGCTCCCTAGGCTGCTGATAGCTTCCTGAAGCCTGGAGAGAGAGAGGGGTCGGTGCGCACCAACCCCTCTCGCTCTCCAAGCTTCAGCGAAAGCCTGCATTCGCCGCATAGGACACACACACATTTCCCCTTCATTTTTGGAGGGGGAAAAGTGCGTCCTATAGGGCGAAAAATACGGTAACCCCCAGGCATCTGCAGGAAGATCTTAGAATGCCCCACACCCTGTCTGATATTCTAGAGAGCGGTTGCCAGCCAATATTGGCAATACCAGCCAATATTGGCAATACTGGGCTAGATGGATGCAACGTACCAACCTGGTATGGTGAATGGCTGTAGATCGGTGGTAGATCATCTGCCTCTCAGGCAGAAAGTCCTCTGTTCAGCCCCCAGCATCCCCAGGTAAGGCTGGGAAATACTTCTCTGAAATCCTGGGCAGCAGCTGCCAATGTAGACATTACTGAGCTTGTGGGGGGGGGGGGAATCAGTGGTCTGACATGGGATAAGGTAGCTTCCTATGTTCCTATAAGTCACCAAAACAGGGTGACAGAGCCCATACCTAGTATGCAAGAGGCCTCGGATGTGATTCTGGGAAGGTCTCTGTCCTGCTGCTGCCTGTCAACATGGAGCGGCCTTCCCCAATGTGGTGCCCTCTAGAAGCTTTGGACTCCATCAGCCCCAGAAAGAGCCAATGGGTGGACCAATGGTCTGGATAAATAGAAGCCTCTAAGAGGGAAGCCTCTAATAAAACTGCCAGTACATTTGCAAAGCTAAGCAGGGTCTGGTATGGTTTCAAATTGGATGGGGTCTGTGTATTGAGATTCCTGCATTGCAGGGGGTTGGACTAGATGATCCTCAGGGTCCCTTCCAACTTCACAGTTCTATGAGTCTTGTGGGGAAGCATCATAGCTCAGTGGTAGAGTATGTGCATTGCATGCAAAAGGTCCTTTCCCTGCACAATCTTGTCTTAGGCTGTAGAGGCTTTTCTCTTACTGGATTTGGACGAAGAAACAAAAACCAGTACAGGGGTACCTTGGGTTAAGTACTTAATTCGTTCCGGAGGTCCGTTCTTAACCTGAAACTGTTCTTAACCTGAAGCACCACTTTAGCTAATGGGGCCTCCTGCTGCTGCTGCGCCGCCGGAGCCCGATTTCTGTTCTTATCCTGAAGCAAAGTTCTTAACCTGAAGCACTATTTCTGGGTTAGCGGAGTGTGTAACTTGAAGCGTATGTAACCTGAAGCATATGTAACCCGAGGTACCACTGTACACTGCATAAGATAAGTACAACTCCCATAACCCCGACCATTGGCCATGCTTGCTAGGGCTGATGGAAGTTGTTGTTCAACAACACCTGGAGAGTCGTAGGTTATCCACACCTAGCTTAAGAGAACAATTGTGCGGTTGTGGTAATGGGAAATTCTGCAGCAAGTTGAGGCCCTAGGTGGGAGAGGTGTCTCTTTTGCTGTCCCCGCTTTTGGGTTTTAAAAACAGTATTTTCCTTCCATGAACTCCAGTGTAGATACTCCAGGTAAATGCTATGCCGGCCCTAGGGCTGTTGTGGTTTTAGGTCCGCAAGGGAACCCTGCTTAGAATCCCATGGATTTGTGTACACACCATCCTCTGCCCAGTCCGTGGAATAGTGTGGCTGCACGCTTCAATTGACACGAGGGGTGTTGTTGCCAATAGTGGAGTAGCCCTTACACTGCTTCTAACTGCCCCTCAGCTGGCCTTGGGCTGACTTTACAGTCTTGTAAAGTACAGTGTGGTGGTTGGATTTACGTTACTTAAAGATTTAGGGTTCTTTCCAGCTAAACCAGTGTGCATGTGAAATGACTTACATGAGTGCAATGGACCTCTCCAACATGTTTTGTGAGTCCCCCCCCCCCCCATTCCTGCAGAGAAGATTTGGAGATGGGTGTGTGTGTGTAGAGACAGGAAGTTCAATTGCACTCAAAAGTTGAGCCACACACACACAACTATTTTGTTGGATACAACCCTTATATACCCCCCTTCAGCACAGTGTCCATTGCTACGGTATGCAACAAGAAATTTAAAACTTCTTCCTGCATCTCTGTCTGGCTTGCTAATCTTAAAAACTTTCAGTTAACACAAAGGTTAGAAGAAGCTTGTTCCTCTCCCTTCTGGTTAATTACGTTGTTTTGTTTTGTTTTTTTGTTTTAAAAGCACAGATTAAATTTCTGATGGCAGTAAATTAATCCATTTAGTGAACCAGAGCTCCATTAGCGCACTGGTGTGTAAATGTGTGTCTCCAAGGAGCGGATGGCGATGTTTGTCTTTTGGATTCCTGATAAAAGCTACAGCTAGTTTTGCAAGGGGATCTTTTTCTTTTAATGTGCTCTGTATGCTTTTTGATGATGGGTTATTTCGTACTCAAAACAGCCTGTAAAGGTGAAGAAATAATTGTGCATTACTTTAAGGATTTCTTCCCTCAAATTGAAGGAATAGGATGCTTCATCTAACAGCCTTCTCTGAGGCAGGATGTGTGTTTGGTAGAGGCAGCCTATTTTGAGTAGTCATTTTCTTCTGCCTTCCTGGGCTCCCTTTTGAATCAGGTCCAAGGGCCAAATGAGAAGAAGTAGCCTGTTTCTCTGCTCACTTGTCTTTCCATTTCATGTATGGAGCTGAACAATAATTTTGTGCCAGGAGAGTGATCTTGTTTGGATGCTCACTAAATACGGAGCTGAGCAAACTTCGTTCACTCACACACAACCTCTGTCTTCTTAGCATTACCATATTCAGAAATATCAAGTTACAGTATAGGAAAACTGGTGCTATTAACAGTAATCCTTCTAGTTGGTTAATTGGTTCGGCAGCTTCCAGGCACATGACGTGCGATGCAAATTATTTGCCGTGAGAGTTAATGATAACCAATCAGAGGCAGCTCTGTCAATCCCAGCAGGTATATAAGAGGACGACTAGGCCTGCGGCACTGATAAATGGGTTTGGAACAAATAGGCTTCAAACCTTGTTCAATCCCCAAGTAAAAGGTTCGGTAGCAGTGGGTGGAAAAGAGCTGCTTCCAGGCAGAGCTGTTGAGCTAGGGGGACATATAGGATTGTATCCAAATTAGTTCTACTCAGAGTAGAATCATTGAAATGAATGGACCTTCGTCATGTCCATTAACATCAGTGGGTCCATTCTGAGTACGGCTGGTATTGGGTACAGATGGTATAAGGCAGCTTGTATACCTGGGGGCACCGCATGCTCTTAGACACCCCTCTGGTGGCTGCTGAGCTTTCGTGCCCCTCCCAATTTTTCCTTTTTTTAATGAGGGGTTTTTTTTGGCACTGTTTGAGAATTTGCACAATTTTTTATTAGTGCTTGTTGTTCATGTTGCTGTTGTCTGCTTTTTTTGACTATTTTGTTTTGGTGTGTGCCTTAGTCGAGGCTAGCTTAGGCCTGTTATTTTCAATAAGTCTGCTCTGATTAGCCTTGGTTATAACTCTATGCATGTAGCTGTGTTTGGGATGGTTGCGGGCTCTGTGCCTTGCCAGTTTTCCTTCTGCAAAATAGGTACATTACTGTGCCCACAGCTCCTGGGTCCCCAAAAGTTAAGGGCTCCTATTCTACGCCAGTTCTTTATAAGATTCTTTATCAGAAGGAAGTCTGTGAGCTCGTACATGCAAAAAAGCAGACCAGCAACTTGTGTCTCTTTCCTGTTCCTTCTAGGATGTGGAATAAATAGCAATACAGTATTTTATTTTAACTCCTGTCTCCCACTTCTTCTGACTGCTTTTCAGAATGAAATAAACGAAGTTCCCTTCTTTGACGTTCAGCTGCCCTATGAACTGGCGTTAAAAATATTTCAGTTCCTCGGCAGGACGGAACTGGGGAGATGCGCTCAAGTAAGTCTTTGCCAGGTTTGCTGGTGCTTCTCGCTTCCTTTCTGAATGTACTACTTGGATGTAAACGCCATTGGGATCAGTGGGCTGTGCCAAACTGAGTGGTAATAATGCTCTGTAGTATTATTTATTATTGCAATTTCAAATCTAGTCCTCCATCATGTCTGAGCAGAGAGCAGCCACATCTCTCCGTCTTGCAGGGAAGCTGGAGCACTCTGGCAGCAATTAACACTTTGACAGCCCCCATCTCCCAGCCACTGACACCTTGACTGCTTCTTGACCACTTCCCGAGCTACATGCAGCTCCCAGGATTGGCTGTGGGGTGGGGGGAAGAAACTTTTGAGACCAAAGTGAACCAGATATTGATGGAAAGAGGTGCTAGGTTACAAAAGGAATTGAGAGGCTAGAGAGAAGAAATTTCAGGAACACTCTTTAGAAAGTGATAAAATATTGACATAAAACGTTTAACAGGTTCCCCAAAGCGGTCAATATTGACTCCCTATGAGTGATGGGTCTCTGCTGGGGATGAATAAAGACCTGGCTGGTTGTGTGTGTCAATAATAATAATAATAATAATAATAATAATAATAATAGTTTTATTATTTATGCCCTTCCCATCTGGCTGGGTTTCCATCAAGCATTAAAAACCTCCTGATACAGGGCTGCCTTCAGATGTCTTCTAAAAGTTGTGTAATTCTTTATCTCCATGACATCTGACGGGAGGGTGTTCCACAAGGCAAGCACCACTACCGAGAAGGCCCTCTGCCTGGTTCCCTGTAACTTTGCTTCTCGCAGTGAGGGAATCAGCAGAAGACCTCGGTGTCTGGGCTAAGTGATTGGGGTGGAAATGCTCCTTCAGATATACTGGGATTTAAAAGTCAGCACCAACACTTGGAATTGTGCTCGGAAACATACTTGGAAGGCTTAGGAGTGGGAAATAAGTTTTACAATGCATAGTTTTTCAAAAAGTTCGGAACCTCGCCTCTACATAGTTCCATCTTTATTTCAGACATTGTGATATATCGGTATGTTGCAATGTTTAGCTGGTGATCTATTGTGCTGTTGAAAGCCAGATATCGCCCAGCCTTACTCTATACTTAGTCAGAAGTTTCCGTAATACAACAATGTTCTCAAACCTTGCTGCTTTATTGCTTAAAAAAGGATTGTATACAGGTATTTCTTGACTTTGACATTTTTTAAGAATTTGGGTTGGGATCGATGACTACTTTATAAGCTCATCAAGGGGTCAGTGTATGTGGGCAGTATAGAAACCTCTGACTTCTGCACAGCTGAAATGTAGCCCAATGTACAGAGGTAAAGGTCCCATCTGCCGCTCCAGCCATTTTTGCTTCTGGCCCTCCCCACCTCTGTCATGTTTCCCCGAAGGGTTGCCAACGAGGGAGTGCTGAAAAAGCTCCCTCACCCTGGCTTGCATTAACAGCCTCTTCTGATCAGGAAATCATCTGGGTTTTTTATTGGAAGATTTTCACCCGTTTTTAACTCAGAGTGGTATGCTTTAACTGCAAAGAAACTCCCGAGCAGAAGAAATGGAAAGGATTGAGCAGTTCGCATTGGGGACTTCTAAGCAGGCAATAGAAGTTTATAGTTGTAAGGGTTTTGTTGCGCCGGGTCATTCCTTTCTTTCAAATCACTCTGTTGTAACTTCTGCGATGGAGATTTTACACTGAAATTGTACCCCAAAGTTGCCCAGGCCAGTTGCTTGGTGCAGTAAAGTGGCCTTGACTCTATTCTCCCACTTAAAAGAATATATATTAGGATCTGCTTTTATTATGCTCTCTTCTTGACATTAAGCAAATGGTGGACTTCTGAAGCCATTCTTGAGAAGCAGTCCCAGGATATTTAGGAGGCAGCTGAGCAGCTGAGTTCTGTGCGCTTTACAAGGCTTTTGGAACAAGATGGATGGCCAAAGCTTTTAGTCAGCTTCTAAAGCGATCAAGTAAAAAGCAAAGCCATAAAAAATAAAGACCGTTTTCATTTTCCTCCCGGTGCTTTTGATTTTATTTTTTTGGCTGAATGATGGAAGACCTCTTCTGTTAAATGGAATGCCATGCTGCTTTTCACAGCTGTTCTGTTAGCGTTTGTTATTACTATTATTACCATTATTGTGATTCTTATGGGCGGCAGAGCAGTTTGAGAGTCAGTGAAGTTGCATTGGCTAGTGTGGACTGGCGTCATGAGCAATGTGAACTCGAAAAAATTTGTTTAAGTTGGGTAAGAATAAAAGACCTGGATCCTTCTAAATAAAGTAGGAAAAGGAGATTTAAATTTAATTAATTTAACTTTAACGTTAAAAGATTAGAATGTTGACAGAATTACTAAACTTTGGCAACAAATTGATTTGTCTACTCAGGTCAGAGTCCTAATATGACCAGCAGATGATAATGAAATATGTCAAGGACCAGACATATTTTGACCCAATAAATCATTTTCAGTGATCAGAAGGAAACTATTGTATACAACCTGGTCACAGAAAATTTGTCCACTGGGTTAGACTGTCTAAATGGTTTATACCAAGTTAGGTTACTGTTCCATCTAGCTCAGTATTGCCTACACTGACTGGCAGCGATTCTCCCAGATGCTGAGGATGGAACCTGGGACCTCCTGCATGCGAAGAAGATGCTCTGTCACTGAGCTGTAGCTCTTCCTCATGAAAGTATAAAAGCATTAAATAGCACTCTACTCAAACTTGCTCTGGTTCCCTTTTAGGATTCAGTTAATCACTAAAATAGCTATATATGTGAGATTATATAACACAAATTTCTTGCATATTTGTATTTAGCTCTTGGATATTCTGCTGGTAAGATTCGGTGGAAACCTGGGAAATAACTCACTGACAGTGTTTGAAACTCCCATTGTTGTAGGCACATTTTGGGACAGGGAATTTCATCTGCGTGAGCAGTTTATGAGCTCTAGCCACATTACTGCACCTAAGATTTCAGATTAAAACTGCAGAGTGGAAGGAAAGGAGAACCTTTTTCTGTCCCCCACTTTCAGCTCCTCTCTGAAGTCTGGAGAAGACACCCTCTTAAGAATATTAGGGAGGTGGGCAGGGGAAGGACTAGACCATGTGAAAAATGAACATAAGATTTTAGCTGCAGTTCATTCATTTTCAGCTTTGTTTTCTTGTTATAAAAAAGTGCAACTAGACATTCCGTTGTTGCTCCCGTAACCTAGGTTTCAGCTGCCATTTAGCTCCTAGCTTTCATATATCAGTTTCTAACACTGCTCACACGTTTAATTATTTTTATATTAATAAGATGCTCTTGAGTGGCTCAGCTTAGCTTTCAGCAGACAGGCCTCCCTCTCAATAAAATCAAGGGTGAAATTTCTTTCTCTCTCCCTTTCTCTTTTAGGTAGTGGGGGGAAGTCTTTTTTTCTTTTTCTTTTTAAAAAATCTTTTGGCCTCCAGTTGCTCACCTGTACCCTTAACTCAAGCTGAGCTAGGAAGTTTGAGCTGGAGCCAAATGCTGTGTGTGTTTGCCTGGGCTTTAAATGGGAGCAGCGCTTGTAAAGCAGGAGGCTCGAGATGCTTTTTATTAGCGGTTTCTTGCAGCTGTGCCTCGCTCAGCGAAGCTTTTACTAGGCTTGGCAGTGCCAGTTCCTGGTGCATTAATGGGGGTGCCTGGCCGTAGGGCCCCTCCTTGGAAAAACCCAGGTTTATAAGCCTAGTGGGGCTACAAGTAATCTGATTAAAATCACAGTGGGATAATATTTTTGTTATGCTTTTCCCCCTCCGCGAGTGTTAAAAGGACCTCTTGGAACCTGAGAATCCACTTAGGAGCATCTGTGCTTTCTAAAGCAATGTTTTAACTTAGATTTGGCAGTGGTGCTACAAATGCTTTCTACGTTGGCAAGCCTTGGCTTTTGTTTTCCACCCCTCTCTTCCTTACCTGTCTTCCTTCCTTGCTTGCTTCCTTCCTTCCTTCCTTCCCCACCCCATCCTTACTTTGAAGCTGGCAAAGCTTCATTGTGTTTACTTCTCTCTCTTGTTCAGAAGCCTCACCAATGTCAGCAGCTTGCTTTAGCTAAAATGGAGAGAAAAGTTTAGCATGATTTATTGCTACTTCCATTTATAGACTGCTTTACTGCCTGAAAGACCTCAAAGTGGTTTACGCGCACACTGAGTATCTTTTTTTTTTAAAGTCAAGTGATTTGCATAGCAAAATACTCATACCATATCCAATCCATAACACAAAACAAATAAAATTGGAGAAAAGTACAAGGCAGTATAAATATATAGTTCCAAACAACACAACATAAAATCATTCATCCAGTCTCGCTCACCATCCATTTCACACAACCACTGCAGCCATTCGCTACCTCAAACGTCACCTCTGTCTGCCACTCCTACGTGAACCACTCATATTCAAGAATATTACAACCCACAGGCAAAGGTTCACAGCCAAGTGTACACTCATAAGAGGCATTCCTGATATCTGAAGCAGTACTGGACTCTGGACGATCTCTTACTCCTCCCATTTCTCACCTGAGAGGAGCCCAGATCCCTAGTTGAGAAGGCTCTCTCTCCCTGGAGGGCATAGAGCTATTTCCATCTACTCCCAGAATTATAACATGCACGGAACTGCAAAATCTCAACATTTGATAAAGAAGCAATCAACTAGGGTAGTTTTCTTTCCCTTTGCTAGAGCATTAACTCCTCCTGGCAGCTGTCTTTGCATGTATGCCAATGTCAGGATTATTATTCTTATTATTAATTTTTCTTCCTCTCCTCCTTTCTCCTCCTCCTCTTCATAATACAGTGGTACCTCAGGTTACATACGCTTCAGGTTACACACTCTGCTAACCCAGAAACAGTGCTTCAGGATGAAAACAGAAATCAGGCTCCAGCAGCGCGGCGGCAGCGGGAGGCCCCATTAGCTAAAGTGGTGCTCCGGGTTAAGAACAGTTTCAGGTTAAGTACGGACCTCCGGAACGAATTAAGTACTTAACCTGAGGTACCACTGTAATAAAAATAAAGAATTATTGCATTTATATCCCACATTTTTCTCCAAGGAACTCAAGGTGGTGTACATGGCTTTCCACCTCCTCATTCAGTCCCCCAAACAACCCTGCGGGGTAGTTGTGACTGAGAGCCAGTGAGCAGACATTGATTTTAAAGAGAACAAGAAAGCGGGGGGAAAAAGCATTGTCACCAACTCCTGAGTGCATTGCAGACGTGGTGGAGAAGGTTGGGACAACTGTAGGCATTTTTGGACGATATGGAATATCTAGAGCCATTTAAATCTAACTTTAGTCTGGGCCACGGGACCGAGTTGGTCTTGGTCACTCTGCCTGGAATGGCCTCTATTAATGGGGCAAGCAGGGCTGATCTTGGTCCTTCTCAAGCTTTCTGTGGCTATTTAATATTGTTGACTGCCATATCCTTCTGGACCAACTATGTGGGATGGGATTTGGGGGACCTGTTACTTATATGACCTAGTCCAGAGAGCAGCATTGGGAGAGTGTGGTTTGGGGGGTTTTTTGGTCTCTCGGTATTTATGCTATGGGGTGCCATAGGGCCACTGTGATGTCTTGGGGTTTCTTATGGCACACAGAGAAAAGGAATTAATGGTATAAATCTTCCTATTTCATAAGTTTTCCCTGAAGAGATAACTCTCCCCTTTCCTTTTTTTCTGAAGACTATTCAGTCATTCAAGAAAGGGTCATAACCCATTGGTTTGAGCACCTGCTTTGGATGCTAAAGATCCCAGGTTGAATCCTCATCACCTCCAGTAAGGACTAGGAATGTCCCCTTTCTGCAACCCTTCAGAACCGCTGCTGGTCATCGTTGGCCATGCTGAACTAGCTGGACCAACAGGTTCCTGTGAGCCGCTGAAGCCTGAAGCAATCCAGCCCAGGCACATGGTGGGCAAGGTCCCAGTGATCAATGGGCCTATTGTTGAGTCATGTTAGCTATCCTTACCATCTCTGTGGGCCTTGAAGCTCAACCTGCCAGGGGAAGGCTACAGCTGGATATCAGTCTCCATGGATGGGCGCAGGGAAACCTACTAGGACAATCGATTCTGCAAAGAGAAGACTGTGTGCTTCTTGCATGTAACGATGGGCAATTTCATCACCATTGTTGGCAATTACATCACCCAGTTGCGCAGTTACATCACAGGAGAAGCAGCAGATGAGGAGGAAGCTATGGTACTGCGGGAACAGGAATCGGAGTGGCTGCGGGAGTGGCGGCAAGTGGAGAGGGCGGAGCGGGAGTGGCAGCGGCTGGAGTTTGAGCGGGAGCAGCAGCGGCTGCTGGAGCAGCAGCGGCGGGTGACGCAGCAGCAGCAGCAGGCGTTGCAGCAGCGGCAAAGCCAGGTACAGGAAGAGGAGCAGCGGCAGCAGGAGCTGGCGCGGCAGCAGGAATTCCGCCGGAGGCTGAGCTCCCGGAGGAGCGACCCTGCTCAGGAGGAAGCGATACGCCAGCGGCAATTGCAGCTGGTGGCGCAGCACTGGGACCACTTGGAGGACAAGGACTCCCGCCTGTTCGCCGCGCAAGAGCTGTATCGGCACTCGTTGCAGGACCATCAGGATAATGCCAACCTGCGCGCGGATCGGCGGATGGAGCACGAGCAGCGCCGGCTGCGCCACAGCCTCGACATCGCGCGCCAAGACACGGAGAGGTGGGTGGAGCGGGAGCAGCAGCGGGTGGAAGCGGCCCTCAGCCATCAGCAGCAGCTGGCTATGCTACACGATCCACATGGCTTCTATCAACCCTTCTAACTCAGCGATACACCGCAAAGCATCGCCGGCAGGGGGTTGCATCCATGATATTCCTAGTCGTCCTGGGTGCTGCGTCGGCTGCAGTTGCATTGAGGGTAGTGGAGACCGAATGGCCATTTGTATCACCCAGATGAGCAGCAGGCCATCCTGGAAGGAAGATGATCACCACCGCTAATCAGAGGGTGCTTCTGGGAGAACCGCGATGCACATGTTGAAACTCCATTGAGGAAGGAACTAACTCTCCGTGATACTGCCTTTTGGAACCTTGCCTGATAGGACTTGGGACTGGGAATTCCTTTAGCCGTCACCCCTTTGAGACTGAATTAGAGGAGTGAAGCTCATGTGGCCCACCATTCCTTCCTGTCTTCTTCCCAGTGTTCTGCGCCCCTCCCGTCACTTGCCATGTATCCTGTGACCTCATAAAAGCACACGGAACGGGCACGACGTCCATTTATCCACCTTGGATGATGAGGATTTATTCATCGGCCGCTTCTTGGCCCCCACAAGGCCCTCAAAAGTGGTGAACCCTTAAAGCAAAGTATACAATAAAGTACAATTAAACAAGCAAAGCAAAGTAAGCGATAGAATGCAGTGAAATGATATAGGTCAGCTGGCTAGCAAAACAGTGTAAGGCAGCACAGTGGAAGTGCAGAAAAGTTGGGCCTTCCCAAGCTAGAAGGCAAGTGTGACCTCAACAAGCATACATCCCTCATGCTTGAAAGCTAGTAGCACCCCAGGACAGGGGTTGCTATCGGAGCCAGTGTGGTGTAGTGGTTAAGAGCGGTGGTCTCGTAATCTGGGGAACCGGGTTCGCTTCCCCACTCCTCCACATGCAGCTGCTGGGTGACCTTGGGCTAGTCACACTTCTCTGAAGTCTCTCAGCCCCACTCATCTCACAGAGTGTTTGTTGTGGGGGAGGAGGGGAAAGGAGATTGTTAGCCGCTTTGAGACTCCGTAGGGTAGTGATAAAGTGGGATATCGAATCCAAACTCTTCTCTTCTTCTGTGAGATTCCAACACCCACCAGCTCAATCCAGCATGGCCAAAGGTCAGGGTTGAGAAGGGGAGTTTCAGGTTCTACAACCACTGCCTTAAGATGTCCTCTGAGTGCCCAAAGGAATCTGAGCTTAGCTTAAAACAGTGGTTCCCAAAAATCCCTGCTCCCAGTGGGAGACCTGAAAATTGCAGATTTCCTTGGCTTGCCCCACTTCGTGATTTTTCTGCATGTCGAAGCAATTGTAAGGCGCTGTGCTAGTTGCCGTGCGATTTTTAATCATACTTTTCTTGCTGTTTTTATTTTTTCTGTTGTATTTTATTGCATTAGAATTCGCCTTCCGCAGAATTCAGATTGTCAAACAGTAAAATGCAATGTAAGAAATATATTTGAATATAAGCCGGAATTTTAAACATGCAGTTAAAAACCAGTGTATTTAATGCAGACATGGCACAGCCCACCAAATTGAAGTTCATGGACCACGGTTTGGGACCCCCTGGCCTGCAACATCTGGCCTTCTCCATGAGAGATTGCATCATGATTTTGGGAGTGCTTCCCCCCCTTTACTTAGTTTTATGATTAGTGTCATGAACGGAGCCTTAAACGGCTCAGAATGTCAATACCTCAAGGACCCCATACGAATCGACCCGAACCCTGCAATCATCATTTGAGGCTGTTATTCATGTGCTCCCTCTACGAGAGGTCCAGAGGGTAGCAGCATGATAGCGAGTCTTCTCTGCGGTGAGATTTCTTGTTGCCTTTTGCATGTATTTGGGGCTCAGAGCAGCAGGAACAGGCCCACATTAATCTCTCCTGCTGATGGAGAAGGGCCGTAGCTCAGTGACAGAACATCTGCTTTGAATGTAGAAGACCCCAGGTTCAATCCCCAGTATCTCCAAGGTGGGGCCGGGAGGGAGCCTTGTCTGAAACCCTGGAAAGCCCCTGCCTGCCTGTGTTGACAGTGCTGAGTTAGCTGGACCCATAGTCTGAATCTTAAGTATAAGGCAATTTTCTATCATCCTGAAAACCAGAGTGGGCCGAAACATGGCAGTAAAACTGGGCAATTTAAAACAGAAAACACACACACATGGTGGAAAAACCATAAGACAAATCAGCCTGTCAGGCAAAAGGCCTGTCTGAATCATATCTGGTTTTTAAAAAAAAGACATTTACTTGTTCTTTGGAAGGTTTCCAGAGAGGGTTAGACAAGGCCTTGTCTCAGAAAAGGAACTCCAAAGCACAGGAGCAGTCAGTGAGAAGTTATTCTTTGCTTCCCCCCGCAGGTGTGCATCATGTTCCTTAAACCCTGGGTAGCCACCATCCAGATATTTCTGGAGTGCAGCTCCCATGACCTCTGACCCTTGGCTGTGTTGGCTGAGGCTGATGGGAACCCTAGTATAGAAAGACCTGGAGCGTGACACGCCAGCTAGATTAAATGCCCCCCCCCCGGTCTGATTCAGCAGAGCATTTGTGTTTTTCATATCTCTACAGCATGGGTAGGCAAACTAAGGCCCGGGGGACAGATCCGGCCCAATCACCTTCTAAATCCAGCCCGCAGATGGTCCAGGAATCAGCGTGTTTTTACAGGAGTAGAATGTGTCGGAGTAGAATCTCTGGGTTGTTTGTGGGGCCTGACTGGTGTTTTCACATGAGTAGAATGTGTCCTTTTATTTAAAATGCATCTCTGGGTTATTTGTGGGGCATAGGAATTCGTTCATCCTCTCCCCCCCAATATAGTCTGCCCCCCCCACAAGGTCTGAGGGACAGTGGACCTGCCCCCTGCTGCAAAAGTTTGCTGACCCCTGCTCTACAGCATATGACATGACTCAGAGAGAAAGAGAGAGCAGGCACTGAGCTGCAATTTAACTAAAGTGGCCGATAAGCCGACGTGAAGGTTTATTCTGGGGGAATAACAGCAGAGAGGAACAAAGGGACCTTATGCTGCCTTCTGTATAGACCTCCCTGAATGTTAAGGTGGGGGTGGGGTACTGTTCTTAGGTGACACATAGCAGGGCCTTCTCTGTGTTGGTATCCTGTTTATTGAACTCTCTCCCTTTGGAGGTGTCTCTGGTACCATCATTTTACTTATTTCAACCATTGGGCAGGATGCATCTCTTCACCCAGGTTTTGAGGAGCCAATGAATTATTTTAGATTGGGTTTTGTGCGTCTTCTCCCTTCCCCCCCTTTTTTGCGCTGTCATAATCTTTATGCTATAATTGTACTTTTAAGCCAAGAGTCCTCAACCTTTTCAGACAGGTGACCCACCTTTAGCCCAAACATGCATTTGGGAATTAATTTTACACTGTATAGTTCTACTGCAGTAATGTTGCTGCTCTGTCCCCCTGGAGGGTCTCTACCCCACTGGCTTAGGTCTGATGGTCAGGGTAGAAAAGGAATCGGAATTGGAGGGAAAGGAGAGCAAGTTCGTTTTCCAGTAGCATCAAGAGCTGCAATGAATAGGCGTTGGAAGGGTCAAGATCTACACAAAATCTTTATTGAACCACTTTTATTAAATCTGCCAGAATGATCAGGTGCATCTATCACTCTCAGTGTTGCCAAGCAAAACCCACCAAGAACTGACCCCAGACACTTTGTAATTTTCCTCTTTGGAGTTTGTGACATGACTACAACTTTTAAGATGTTGGTGCCCTTGTTACTCTGTGCTACTTTTATTTATTGTTTTCAACGCTACTAGACCCATCTGGACAACATGTTCCATACACTTCTTATTTTGCTTCTTTAATTCTGGTCATGATCAATAAAGATTTGATTTGATGTGCTTTGGAAGGATTTCCAGTAAATGACCTTGCACCTTGGTACCAAAAGATGGTGCGTTGCTTTATTAGACAAGCTCACACAAGGAGTGAGACTTGCTGGATGTGTTTGCAGCTGTATCCCCTTGTTTTACTGAGTATGCAGGAGTTAAGTGCGCCTGACTATCCCTCGCCTGCAGCATATTCTCATTTGTAGTTTCAGTAAAAAACTTTTGGTTTGGGAGGGAGCAACAAGTCAGCCCAGAACCTGTAAGGAAGCGGCTTATTAATTTGAAACTGCCAGTAAACAAGTTTGTATTTACCTGTCTCTTCCATTCTTCCAATTGACTGTGGAACAATCCTAACAATCCTTGAGTCTGCTTTCTAAGAACATAAGAAGAGCCTGCTGGATCAGGCCAATGGCCATCCTAGTCCAGCATCCTGTTCTTACAGTGGCGAACCAGATGCCTATAGGAAACCTGTAGGCAGGATCTGAGCATGACAGCAACTCTCCCGTCTCAGGTGGGGAAGAGAGACCATTATAACACAGCACAGCCAAACTTCACTTTTAACTCCATGCATGAAGATGCTGCCAGCCTCCAACAAACGTACTGTCTGGCGCTGATACCTGTCTTGCTGCTTTTAGGTTAGCAAGCCCTGGAAGGTCCTTGCAGAAGACCAGCTCCTTTGGTTCCGGTTGTGCCAAAAAGAAGGTTACCTGCCCAACAGTCAAATATCTGATTCTCCTTTCTGGAAAAGGACCCTCCGGGAATGTCGGGAGAAGGAGCAGGTTTTAAGAACCAACTGGAAGGTAAACTCTGCGGGGGATTCTTCTTTTGGAATCCATTATGACTATTAGGCAGGGGTGGGGGACCTGTTTTAGCCTGAGGGTTGCATGCTTGTGACAGGCTGGGCCAGGGGCAAAAGTCAGCAGAGTGATGAATGGAAATTTTAACCTTGTATAATAAGCTAGTTCCTATAAAGCAAGAAAAGGGGGGCCACTCTTATGCTACCCTTATGCTATTCATATAATCAGTTATCAGTAATCAATATATGCTCACATATAACAGGGCTTACAGTGAATTTTATAATCCATTTTGAATCAAAGGAAAGCTTTGCCTAAGCTAACTGCAAACTGCTTGGAACCGCAAGTCCAGAACCGACCTTTCACCTAGTAACATCCTGTACCCCGAAGGAAAGGGGAAGACATGAATCAGAGACACTGGTACAAAATCCCCCTCAAATGCAGGCTAAAATAGTCCACAGAACAGGAAGGGCCAAACCACAAAACTTGGGGGAGGTAAGGCCAGGAGATTCCCTGAGTCTCATTTCCTTGTTCTGTCCGAACTAGGGAAAGGGTCAGTCTGCGCATCATTTGTGCAGACAATGGAAAGCAGAAGTTAGGGAGTGAACTCTGCGCAAGGCTAGGAGCCTGGCAGATGCACGCTAATTGGTTATTCTTCGCTGGCGTCCGTGACTGTCTCATGACTGTCTCATGATCTGTGATTTGCTCAGGTATAAAGACCTCAGGATTTGTATGCTTCGGGGTCCCAGTCTTTTGGAAAAGATTCCAACTGGGTCCATTATTGCTCAGCAATAAAACCTCACCTTCTTTTTCTCCAAAAGCTGTGTCTGTCTGATCCTTGTTTCACTCTAAGTGGGTACCACTTTACTTTCACGTGCTACACCTACACACACACACACACACACACACACACACACACACAGGATCATACATCCCTTTCCATCCAGGCAAGCAAAAGGCATAATTAGAATTCAAGAATGCATTATTGCCAGGCTGGTGAGAGGTACGGCTCAGGAGGGTGGGTGACCTAGGCAGAGGCATATGATGGGTATCAACTCTCAATGATTTCAGACAGAGAACTTTCATAGCCCTATCTGGAGGCACTGGGGGGCAAGCTTGGCATCTTTTGGGCACAAAGCATGTGCCCTGCTATTGAGCCTTCCCCTGCATACAGGAGCACAGGAAGCTGCTTTCTATCAAGTCAGACCCTCGAACCATCTACCTTAGTGTTGCTGGCTCTGACTGGCAGCAGCTCTCTGTGGTTTCAGACAGGAGCCTTTCCTAGCCTTACCCGGAGATGGTCGAGATTAAACGTGGGGGCCTCCTGCATGCACAGAGCTATGACCCTTCTGGTGATGGGGAAGCAGAATGGTTGGGATTGCTATGTGGCTGATCAGGGCCAATGCCGCTCCCTTGTCTTCCTCTGCAGAACCGCATTGGCGCCGTGAGCCAGCTGCAGTACGAACTTGGGAAAGTTCTGTGCGATGTGCATTCTTGCGACGGGGTGGTCATTGCCGGGTAAGTACATGGTAGTTGGCTTCCTGATTTGCGGACTGAACACTTCCTGTTTTGGCTTCCTGTTTTGCGGACTGAACACTTCTCCCACCGGCAGCCTCGCTGGATGTTGCGTGGCCAGTGCAATGGGCTGTATCCAATGTAGCTGTGAGTTAAAGTCGCTTAGCTGTATATTTATTGCGCTGGTGGAAGGTTGTTGCACAAAGGGAAATGCGCATTCGTATTCAGAGATTGTTGGGCTGCAAGAATCAGCTGTTGCTCAACAAGCTTATGCCAAAACAACTGTTGTTCTAGATTCCTTTGTTGGCCAGCCTTTAAATTCTGCCATCCGCTGGAGCAAAGGTTCTTGTGCTAAGGGTCCGAGAATGTTGAGTGTTGCCTAGAAGAATTGAATTGACAGCCTAATTGAGCTTCTCAGGGGAGGGGAATTTTTTCAGGCACAGTTGCATGTCAGGCTAAAGGAGTACAGCAGGTTCAACAGAGAATGTTGGATACAGTCCACAGTGACCTCCTGGTGTTGCCAGACTAATTATACTTCTCATCATCCCTAACACTTGGGGCTGATGGGAGTTGTAGACCAAATATCTGGGGGACTACAGGTTTCCCATCCTTGCTTTAAGACTATAAAGTTTTATAAACTCTCAAACACAGCTCTACAAAGTAGCCATCTTCCGGGCTCAACCTGCTATCACAATCAATCATTTTTTGCTCTGTGTGTGTTTGCATCCAGTCTTTCTGGCCAGTTACACAGATCTTACAAACTTAACCAGAATAGTATCCATAATTCAGATAATTTGCTAGCAACACAAAGGTATCACATCTCTTTTGCTGTTGATTTACTACATATCTTAGAAGTGGCAGCCAAAAAAATTATCTGTTTTTTTTCTTGTAAGATTTTCCTTGTTTTCTGTAATGGGCTAACATGACTACGCCTCTGAAAATTCCAAGATGTAATACATGGGTAGGCAAACTAAGGCCCAGGGGCCAGATCCGTCTTAATAGCCTTCTCAATCCAGCCCACAGATGGTCTGGGAATCAGTGTGTTTTTACATGAGTAGAATGTGTGCTTTTATTTAAAATGCATCTCTGGGTTATTTGTGGGGTATAGGAATTTGTTCATATTTCCCCCCAAAATATAGTCCGGCCCACTACATGGTCTGAGGGACAGTGGACCGGCCCCCTGTTGAAAAAGTTTGCTGACCCCTGATGTAATACATTCAAAATAAATTCTGAAAATCCAGATGTGTGTGTGTGTGTGTGAGAGAGAGAGAGAGAGAGAGAGAGGGGCCATAAAACTTGAACACCAAAAGCCAGCTGATTTCAAAATCTTGGTCTTGGCTTCAGGAAAACGTTCCATACATTGACAGTGGCATATCTAAGCAGCTCATGGGATCTCCACTGAGAAACAAATGGCTGAATATCCATGCAGGTCCTAATATCCACAGCATTTGATTAAGCATACTGGTATTTCAAGGAGATGAATCACTTAAGAGGTTTCTCTGTTAAACTTGGGGATTCCAGCAGAAACCCTGGAGGGAGACTTGTCTGCCTGCCTGCCTGTTTGTTTGTTTTATTTAGAGCATTTGTGCACCATACTTCAGCTCCCAGAGTGGCATAAATACTATCAGTTAAAAATAATAATAGGCAGTCTCCAGTCTCAGGTTTATGATTTTGAAGAAACCCTAAAAATGACATAAGGGGAAAGAAGGGAAGAGGGGAAAATCAAACTTGGGTGTGTTAGGTATTTGCATGATGAGTCACCAAACACACATCTTGGCGAAGAAGAAGAAGAAGAAGAAGAAGAAGAAGAGGAAGAGGAGGAGGAGTTTGGATTTGATATCCCACCTTTCACTCCCCTTCAGGAGTCTCAAAGCGGCTAACATTCTCCTTTCCCTTCCTCCCCCACAACAAACACTCTGTGAGCTGAGTGGGGCTGAGAGACTTCAAAGAAGTGTGACTAGCCCAAGGTCACCCAGCAGCTGCATGTGGAGGAGCGGAGACGCGAACTCGGTTCCCCAGATTACGAGACTACCGCTCTTAACCACTACACCACACTGGCTCTCGAAGAAGAGAGCAAGCCAGTTTTGTCCTGTTAGGTTAAGACATGAAATCCACTATCCTCTTTTCAGAGTGGCTACCCAGGACCTGAACACAGAAGCACTATTACCCCATGCCCCTATGGTTTCCACCAGCTTGAATTCAGAGGCATTAATAACACTGGAGGCAAAGTATAGCTCTTGTGGCTTCCAGCCATCAATACCCTTATCTTCCATTAGTTAGTCCAGTCCTCTTTTAAAGCCATCCAAGTTGGTGGCAATTGCTGCCTCTCCTGTGGGAGCGAGTTCCAGAGTTTTAGCACTGCTCTTCATGAAGAAGTCATGAGCTGGGCTGCAGCTGGAGCTCTTAAGGGAGCTGAACACTGGTCCTTATGGGAGAGAAGTTGACAGGACAGCAGAGGTGACCAAAAGGGAAACAGGAGCCTGAATCTTTGCTTGAGAAAGTTACTGTCTAAGTAACTAAGTATGCTAGAGCTGAAAGCATTGATTGATCCACGGATTGTGTGTGTGTGTGTGTTTTTAATTGAAGACGGTCTCTGTAAAACAGTGTCTGTTGCTGATGTTACTTACTTGGGGCTTAGTCACTTATTTGCCTAAAAGGGGGCTTAGAAATTTGAAACCTCTCAAAACACTTCTTTTTTCCAGAACTGGCTGCTCAAGGGGGTGTTGGGGAGGTGAACTCATTTAGCTCAGTGGAATTTGAGATTTTCTTTTTTTTAACCCTCTCCCCCCGCCAAGAGCCTCGGCTCGTCTTTGGATTAAGAGCCTGACTGATGTATCCCCAAACCATAAAACTGAATCTGTTATTTAACAGAGGTAAAACTTATTATTGTGGCTTTTAGCTGAAATGCTGGGGGGGGGGGGAGGCAATGACAGTAGTTAAAAGCTAAACTCTGCTTGATACCCTTTCTTCATGCCTTGGAACGGGGTTTGTACTGGAGTGCCGAATGTCTCCCCTGGGCTGCATTTTCTGAACCACCCGAGAGAGATTTGTCCACTCCCACAACGGCACATCGTTTCTATTTATCACCACAATTGCTTTATCTGCAATGCAGAGTTGAAAAGGTTTATTAACGCAGGTCTTTTAATGCCCTGAGCCTTATTAATTCTGATCCTACGGTTTAAAAAGGTGGGGGGGCAGTGGCTTTGAGAATGATTGTCCCAGGTTAATCAGTAATCTTACCTTGACCTAGACTGGAGTATATAGATCAGGTAGAGTCCCTCTCTCCCTCTCCCACCCCCCTCTCTCTCCTCACCTCCTCCCAGCACGCCCCCCCCCCCCGCTTTCCACCCTCCCAGTCTTTCAGAAGCCACCAAGCGGGCGCTCAGTAGAAGTGGTGATGTCATACAAACTGTGAAATTGGCTCAGCCCTGCCATAAATCAATGTATGGTATTTTACAGCAACGCTTCGTTTTAATGATACATTTTTGTAGAGTAGGATTAGAGTCAATTGTCTGTATAAAATAAATATATATCTCCTGCTCCATTAATGCCAGATTCTTTGAGTGGCGGAGATGAAGGCAGCTTGAACTAAATTCAGGGAGTAGTTCTTCCCTCCGCTTTTCTTTTTCTTTCTTTTTCAGGATGAAATGTTGAGAATTGATTGCCTCCCACTAATAGCTATGTCGGTATTGACTGTGCCCCTTCAAAGGTCTTAATTTTTGCAACCCACCCCACCTCCCTTTTTCAAACGTGGCTTCAGATTGCAGCTGGTGCGAGGCCTCGCTCAGGTATCTTTGGCAGAGGGGCTCGTGACATTTTGAGGACCCCAGGGAGGCGGATGTTTGCGCAGATTCGGGCTAGCTGGAGAGCTGCTGATATCTGAAAAGACCATTTCTGGAAGCAGCCAAGCCACACGGCAGTTCAGCCACTTTTGCAAGCTTTTTTGGAGGGGGTCTAATCTGACATCACCCTAAGCAGCATCCACTGTGGTTTTGCTCCCCCCTTTTTTTGGGGGGGGTATGGGACATAAAATCAAAATTAGATATGGTCATCATAAGACCAGTTCTTTTCTGAAAAGCAGAGTAAACGTTATTGGTGCTGGCCACTGCTGGAAGCATCATGCCTCTGAACAGCAGTTTCTGTGAATCATCATTGGTGAGAGCGCTGTATCACACAGGTCTTGCATGCCACAGTTCTGGCAGGTCTTGATATCTCGACTGAAACTAGAACCCTTCTTACCTTGATCTTAGAAGAGCCAGTGTAGTATAGGGGTTGGAGTGTCTGACTAACACCTGGGAAAGACCAGAGTTTCTATTCCCAATCGGCCATGAAGCCCACTGGGTGCCCATCTCACAGGGCTGTAGTGGGAATTAATTGGGATGGGGAAGAACAGCTTTCAGAAGCCACCTGAAGGCAGCCCTGTATCGGGAGGTTTTTAATGCTTGATATTTTTATTATGTTTTTAGATACGCTGTAAGATGCCCAGAGTGACTTAGATGGATAGGGTATAAATAAAGAAGAAGAAGAAGTTGTTGTTGTTGTTCATGTGTGCAATTCTGACTTGCTTGGAGAAAAATGTGGGTGTATATGCAATGCAGAAGCAAGGCTTTTGTGGCTCTCCCTGAGTCAGCATTGAAGCGCACAAATCTAGCTTCCTAAGAGCCTGCCGGATCAGGCCAGTGGTCCATCTATTCCAGCATCCTTTTCTCACAGTGCCCGACCAGATGCCTCAGTGGGAAGCCTGCAAGCAGGGCACAAGAGCACTCTCCATCCCAGTGGTTTTCCAGCAACTGGTATTCGGAAGCATTCCTGCCCCCCATTGTGGAGGCAGAGCAATAGCTATCATGGCTTATAGCCATTGGTAACCTTCTCCTCCAAGAATTTGACCAGTCCTCTTTTAAAGCCTTCCCAGTTGGTGGCCATCACTGCTTCCTGTGGGAGAGAGTTCCATAGTTTAAAAATGCACTGCTTGAAGGCCTTCATGTTTCTGGCTGTGGCCAGTTGCATTTCTCCAGGAAGGATACAAATAGGGTGCGAAGGGAACAGCCCCTGTGCTTTGCCCTTCTCCTGGTCCCCAGCCATGCTCCAGAAGTAGTAATGTAGGAAAGCTGCCTTCTCTCCAGCCAGACTCTTTACCCAGCTGCATTCAACACTTTCTATCTCTCTCCACGCAGTCCCTTTGCACCTCTGTGTCCCCAAGAGAAAGAAAAGCCCAGCAGGGAGGCACGGCCCAGCCATAGAGGGTGGCATCCCTACATTGTCATTGTCAGTCACACATGCCACCTAACCAAAGAGTTCAGTGCCCAGAATGGCATAGCTTGGCCGTGTATCCCTAACTGCTTGCCTTCCTGCCAGCTCTTCTGTTGCAGTGACACAAAGGTGTGCTTTTTTGCGAGGGCCTTCCTTTAGAGAAAGAAGCTGGGTTTTAGAAGGAGACTGACTTTTGTCCGTCCGTCCGTCCCCCCTCCAGTCCCCTCCACCCCAGGTTGTCTGAAACAGAAGAAATGATAACCTAATCAACAGGGCTAATTTTAGAGCGCCGCTGTGGGAGTCGAGGCCCCCAAGGTGTCTTACGCATGTTAGCTGCCTTGACGCCCACTGAAACCATGTACAGCAATCATCCTGAGCCTCAATTTACCCAATAAGAGATGCATAGAAAAACTGGTCTTATCAGAAGCAAGCTCTCTCTCTTTTTTTAAAGGAAACTTTCCTGTTCCGTTGTGTGTTCTTGCTATTCCTAATGAGCATGTGAATTTTTAAAGCAAAGTACTGGTCGTTCTAACCCCTAGGGAGGGTGCGGGAACTGTGGCCCTCTGGGTATTGTTGGACTACAAATCCCATCAGCCCTGGCTGCTGGCCATACAGGCTGAAAGAGGCAGCCACTGGCCCAAAGTCGCCCAGTGGGCTTAATGGCCAAATGGGGATTTGAACCCTGGTCTCTTCCAGGTCCCACTACAGCACTCTAACCGCTACACAACACTGGCCACATATTCATGGTACAAACATTTGAAATCAATGGGCTTAAGTTAGTCACAGTGATTAATTTCACTGGGTCCGCTATGAGTACATCTTAACTAGCCGCAGCCCATAGCATCTAACAGTTCTTATATATTGGTTGACTTAACGTCAATAAAAACCAACCGAAGAATTAGAGAGAAGGATGAAGATGACTGGGGAAGGGGATGCATTTCCCCCCCACCCCACCGGCTAGAGATTAGTGGAGTTGAAAACAGATCGATAGTCTCCAAGCCAGCTACTCATTTCTCTAATCTGGAATTGTTCCTTAAGGCAGAAGAGAATTTCGACTCCAGAATGCGATTCATAGAGGAACAACTTGAACTCCCCATCTGCAGATACTTGCTATTCTTTTTGTTTAAACAAAAAATCTGCTGTATGCTAATTGTCTACAGCACCAAGTGTCCTTGAGAAGTCTGCATTTTGCAGTGCCATCTTAGCGGCTTTTTTTGTAAGCCTGGAAAGAAGGAGAGGGAGGGGAGAGGGAGAGGGAGAGAAAGAGAAAGAAAGAAAGAGGTCTTTGCATTGTTTTGAAACCGGAGGCCCACGTGTCACAGGCTCCTGTCGCTTTAAGCTGCGCATCTGAGACACGCAGCCATAGAAAAGGCTGGTTGTATCCAGCATTGATTAGGGGTGAGGTAACCGCAAACATCGCAGCCTCCAAATGAAAAGGAATCCAAGGTCTGACCCAGAAAACAAGCATCGTAACCGCCGCAGCGCAAAGTGCTATTGATAAACACGCGCTTGCCAGATTGAGTTCTCTGATGTCAGGCCATAAGCACGGGGCTCTTTAGAAAGGCGAGTGACGAGAGAGCAGGCGCTCTCGGGCCCCACAGCTCAAGTGCCTATCAATCAATCTCCTCGGATGACTGAATGGGAAGAGAGGTGAAATTGAAGGGTTCGCCCCCCCTCCATAGACGAGATGAAGCCATCTTAAGGGGGCTGTTTTCTTCCACGTCCACTTCCACCTGGCAAACGGTGTGTTCCATGCTACCATTGCCACCTATGCAGTGTGGCACAGTGGTTAGAGTGTCATACTAGGACCTGGGAGACCAGGGTTTGAATCCCCCACTCAGCCATGAAGCTCACTGGGTGACCTTGAGCCGGTCGCTGCCCCCCCCCCAACCTAACCTACCTCACAGGGTATTAAATGAGGACGGAGTGACCCACATACACTGCCTTGAGTTCCTTGGAGAAAAACGAGGGATATCAATGCAGTAAATATAAGTATCTTCTTGTTAATTCAGTAAAAGTACAATATATTTGAAATTTGAAACTGAGGGATCTACCAGGTTCGCAGATCACATTATTTATTTGCATCCCACCTTTCAAGGTAGCGTACATTGTTCTCCTGCTCCCAGTTTCCCCCTCCTTCCTGTGAGATGGGTTAGGCTGAGAGGAATGACTGGTCCCAAGGTCACCCAGTAACCATGGCTTAGTGGGAGATTTGAACTCTGGTCTCTCAGGTCCTAGATTGGCATCTTAACCACTGCACCCCATTGGCTCTCATTAAATCAAAATGCCTAAGTGTAGAGGAGGGTGGGTTAGAGACCTCTGGCTCATGGGCAAGACTCAGTCCGCCAGACCTCTCCATTTGGCATGCAGAATCACCCCCTTCCCCAAACCAGGTGCCTCTGCCCCACACCTGATATCAGGTGTATGGCAGGTAGAGATGCATCCTCAGGAAGCCCACACTTCAGCTCAACCCAGCGGAAAGCAGGATGGACCTCCTAAGACTGACCTGATGCACGTGAAGTTCAATCCTGCTTAGTTTCCTCTGGGAATGGCCTGGTGTGCCTGAACCTTGCAGGACTGAGTTCCTACTCATCTGCACCCTGCAGAAAGCAGGATCAGAACATTAGAAGAGCTCGCTGGATCAGGCCAATGGCCCATCTAGTCCAGCATCCTGTTCTTACAGTGGCCAACGTGATGCTTGTGGGAAACCTGCAAGCAGGGCATGATCACAAGAGCCTTCTCCCCTCCCACGGTTTCCAGAAAATGGTACAGTGGTTCCTTGGTTCTCAAATGTCTTGGTACTCAAACAACCTGGAACCCAAACACAGCAAACCAGGAAGTAAGTGTTCCGGTGTACAAACTTTTTTTGAAAGCCGAACGTGCTCCGTTTTGAGTGTTACGCCTCCGTTTTCAGTGTTATGCTGAGGTCTGTCTGTTTTTGCCATTTATTTTGTGTTTTTGTTTTTGCGGCTCTTTTTGTTTTGTTTTGGTGGCTATGTGGAACCGAGTTCAGCTACTGATTGATTGATTGATTGATTGATTGTGTGACTGCAGTACATTGTTTATTGCTTTCATTTTATGGATCACTGGTCTCGTTGGATAGTAAAATTCATGTTAAATTGCTGTTTTAGGGGTTGTTTTTAAAAGTCTGGAACAGATTAATCCATTTTGCATTACTTTCTATGGGAAAGTGTGCCTTGGTTTTAGAACGGACTTCCGGAACGGATTAAGTTTGAGAACCAAGGTGCCACTGTATTCAGAAGCACTACTATCCCTGACTGCAGAGGCAGAGAATAGCCGCTGTGGCTAGTAGCCAACCATAGCCCTCTCCTCTGTGAATTTGTCCAATCCTCTTTTAAAGCCGTCTAAGTTGGTGGCTGTCCCTGCCTCCTGTGGGGGTGAGTTCCATAGTTTAACTCTGCGCTGCAGGAAGAAGTACTTTCTTTTATCTGTCAGGATTGAACTCCCTGCCCAGCACGGAAGGTTCCTGAGCAGTGTCTGCACAGCTGCAGAACCCATGCATGCGTGTGACTATGCAGAGATAACAAAAAACACATCATAATTATAATAAATCAGTTCTAAAATTTAAGCAGATGGAAGAATCCCTCTTGGAAGAGCAACAAAGAGTGCTGAGATGCCTTAAATCAAGGGTTGGGGACAGTTTTCAACTTGAGAGCCACATTCCCTCTTTGTTAACTTTCCAAGGGCCTCGTACCCGTGGAGGGTGGGAAGGCCTTATTCATTTTTTCAGCCTCCCTCCAGAATGTGCTCACCTATGAAGCCCAACGGCAGAAATGTTGAGTTTATGAGCTGTTGGATATTAGGTTTTCTAGGTGTGCAGTGACCAGCCTCCTGTCTCTTTCTTTCCAATCAACCAGGAACCAGCTAGACTTCTCAGTTTTGACTAGTTTAGAATGTCTCCCGCTCTTTCATCAGTAAGATATTTCTTCTTCTTCAAAAGATATCTGTTTGCCAGCAGTGGTGCTACGGACGATCCTCTTATTGACAGCTTATTTTGGGGTGTGTTTGTCAGCTTTGCGTGGTGTATCTTGCAGTTGTACTTTGCACAAACACTAATTAGACAGCCATCAACACTAGGGGCCAAAGGCTTACTAACAATGCAACAGTGATAGCCGAGTCTTAATTGGCTGAGTATAATTGCCATTAGGCAATGATAAGGACATCTGGGGCTCTGGAGAGAGATTGATTTTGGCTTGGCGACTCGAGCTTTCCGCAGCTTTCCAATTTTTATTTTTATTTATTTATTTATTTATTTATTTCTCCGGGAAGTTGCCACTTCGTTGGGATAACACCCAGCTCCGTTCTGCCTCTTGCAGAGTCAGCCTGGCTGAAGCACCTCCTTTGTTTGGTTCTCATTCGCGCCTCGGTCTCTGCCAGCAGGCTCGAGAAACTGGATGCATAAGAAGCCAAGCCAGGGGTCTTCAACGCGGTGCCTGCGGGCGCTAGCGTGCTCACCAGCACCCCCTGTGGCTCCTGCAAAAGGTCTCCGTAAACATCCCCTCAAACATCCACAATGCATGAGCGGCTCTCTGCTGTTGCTGCTCAGTTCCTGCTTTCACTGGCTCTGCCTCACAAGCCAATATGTCACGGCAGCCATTTTGTGATGTGTGACGGCGCCCCCCCCACGCATGGCAGCCATTTTGTGACTGGCTCCTACAGCCCTTTATCCAAATTCCAAATGTGCCCACTGGCCTCAAAACAGTTGGCGACCCCTGAGTTATAGCATGTCGCTAAATATGGGCCAAGCATACCCCTTCACGAGAGACCGATGATGGCACTTCCTGGCATTTCTTCTTCAGTTCAAAAGCTGCCACGTGGTTGGTGGGGATTTTGATGAGTTTCTCCTCCCCACTTCCCCAACGCTATCTGTCCTGTCAAAATCTGAGATCCCTCCTCCAAGAAACAGCTTCCTTTAAGTAAAAGCTTAAACTTCAGGAGGCCTGACCGCACAACCCTTGTGTCTTGAATAGCTTGATGCTGCGGCATCCTTTGTTGGAAAACAAAACTGAGATGCGGAGAACTCCCAAGTGAACCTTGGAATCAGTGAGAGGCTGGATTTGGCATCTCAGAAAGGGCTGGGAAGCTCTACTCTTGTCCTTGTCCTAACTGGTCCTGAGGAAGGAAGCAGCATAGACACAACAGAATGGCCTCAGCACTTCTTGTCAGGTTTTATGCTCCTTCGGGTAGGCCTGGAAGAGACTGTTTGTCCGCAGTCCTGGAGGGAAAACCTGTGAGACTTGGGGAACATCTGGCTCGCAAGTAGTATTCAGCCTGCTAGAGTTCCCCATTTGGCCCGACAGAGCATTCCTCCTCTCCCCACAAACAACAACAACTCCATTATACCTGATGCCATAGGCCTCACCCACCTGTCAGAGTTGGACCATAGGATGGGGAGATAAAGATCTGGCCCACCGGACCAAAACTATCCCCCAACCCCTATTTAAGAGTCACCACCATGCTTGCTTACGTTGGTCATCCGTTCCAACTGCGTGCAATGGAAGCTCTTCTGTGACACTCTCTTTTTGAGTTCCCCCCTGATTTTCTTTCATCGCATCCAAGCAGAGGGAGCTGCTTCCAAGTCATAGAGAGCTAGGGGTCTGTTTTGCTTCCTGTACATAAGGATGGAAAAAGAGACCCCTTCTGCGTCAGGCCAGTGGCCCATCTAGTCCAGCCTCTTGTTCTCACAGTGGCCAAGCAGATGCCCCAATGGGAAACCCACAAGCAGGACCCAAGTGCAAGCTTATTGTTGCGTCCCATCCCCCCGCCGCCGTTCCGTGGCATTGCTACCTCCCAGCATGGCAGAACTTGCATCAGCAAAATGGCTGAGCTTTATCTTAATCACCCTAGTGATGCTTGAGGTAGATGCAACATCTGTTAGGTACAATGTTGTATCAAGAGTTCTGAGGATTTTCTAGTCCACCGAGTCCAGCATCCTGTTCTCACAAGGCCAGCCAGATACTTATGGAAAGCCCGCAAGGAGGACCTGAGTACAATAGCAACATTCCCCTATGTTAAGAAAGGAAAGCCAAATAGGGATCTCTGCGTTTTGCCTAAGGATAGAACTGAGCGACAGCTGGTTGCTGTATTTGCAGAGGCGGGGGACCAGCCTCCCCAGGAGTCCTGGGGGCAACTAGACACCTGCAGAGGTCCTGAAAGTCTGCTACTGTCTTATCACGTTCTGCCTTAAGATTGTTAAAACACGCAGGCAAGGAAGGCTTGAGCAACAGGCTTTTTTTCCTCATCTAGTCTAACAAAAGAGTCCTGCGTAATTCAAAAGCTTGCACCCTGTTTTGTGACTCTCTTGGTTGGCCTAAGAAAGGCACATTCCTCTAGTAATAGTTGTCACAACTCTACTCTGTTGAGAGGCCTGCTGAAAATGTTTTCGTTTCAGGAAACCTGTCTAGGTGCATTTGCTTCAACACTTTAATTGGTTTTTTCTTTTCTTTTTTAATTGATGTTTTTATGTATATTTCTCTTTGGGTTACCTTTTCTCATGTGTTGCGTATACTGTAATGGGATTTCTGCACCGCTTGGATAATCCCCACCCCATCCCCCGAGCAGGCAATATATAAATTTCCTAAATAAATAAACAATATGGCATTCGGAGGTTTTCTAATAGGACAGCACGGCTACCATTTTTGTACCCTTTTTGTGTGTGTGTGTATCACAAGTCTGGAGAGATCCTGCTGAACTCCCATCTCCCCCAGCTATGGGCCACACTTGCAGGGGCCGACTGGAGTTTCTCTTCAGCAACACCTGGAAGGCAAAGTTCTCCTACACCTGGCGTTGCCCTTTTGTTCACTTGTGAACGCAGCTAGTAGCATGAGTTTAAAAAAAGAAAAGGAAAACCAAGAGCAGTCCAGCCTCATTTGCAAAAGGGTCTCGTTCCTGTCAAAGTGGGAGGCCGAGAGGAGGAAATGGTGGATGGGAAGAGAAACACCTTGCTTTTGCCCACGACCACCGAGTTCCTTCTCCGTTGGCTCCCACTGACTCTGACGCTTCCTTTTTTTTTTTTTTTGAACCCGTTTCCCACTTTCCCTTCCAGCTACACGTCAGGGGATGTGAAGCTGTGGGACACTCGCGCCTGGGACTACACCGCTCCTGCCCTGGACCCTGAGCGCGGCTTGGCCGAACCCGGCCCCCGGCCGCACGCCTCCTTTGTGAGGATAAACAGCTCCCTGGCAGCGGCAGCTTACGAGGACGGTAAGTTAACGGCGACTCTTTCCTAATATTGTTTTCTAAAAGCGTCCCCCCCCCTCCCAGCAGCTGCGCCCAGCTTTTGTGTGCTCGCGTGTGTCTCTGCGACAGCGACTCTAATCCTTTCTGCACACAACGTGTGTGTATGTGTGTGCTCACACTTGCTTTTATGTGGGGAAAAGTTGGCTGGTAACCCTCGGTGCATTAGGAGGCCTTGGATCGCGCTGCCCATTAAAACGGCTGCTTTTAATTCCTCCTGGAGCTGCCACTCGGGGTAACCGTGCCAGGCTGCAGCCCAGCCAAACTCGTCTTGAGCAAACAACTTGTTTTGGCTCTCTCTCTCTCCCCCCCCCTTTCTTGAGACGCAGGGAGATCAGCTCACGAGACAAAAGAGCGAACCAGATATTGTTTGATGAATGCAAATCCCGGGCCTTCTGTCTCGTTTCCCTTCCTCTCCCCGTCCCCTGCCCCATCTCTGGTGTGCTGAGCACACAGAGAATATGTAGCAAAATAAAGTCTGTGGATCGGCTTTGATCTGCCTTTCCTTCTTGGACAGCAAGAGAAGGTGGCTGGCCTGCAAAAGAAATGCACGTGTCCGTGGCCAAAAATGTGTGTTGGATGCACACTTGCAGAGGGAGACAAGAGTGAGGGGGGGAGTCTCTTTCTGTGGGATCTAGAGGCCCTCTGTTAGGCATGTTTTCCAAATGAGCAAGCGTGGTTGTTGCCGGAAGTAGCATGGCCACCTGTGCAGCTGCACTCAAAAAGGCCTGTCCAAACTTGTTGCGTTGATCATGTTTAACATGCAAAGGATATTACGACTGTTTATCATTTTTGTCCTCCTAGCACCTCCTGGTCAGGTCGTTCTGATTTGCGCTTTACAGCGAGAGAGATAGAAACCAAGAGTTGGGGGTAACGTAAACTGGTCCCAAGTTGTTAAGGGACCAAGTGCCCCTATTTTCCAGGGACAGTCCCGGATGTACAGAAGCCATCCTGGTTTCTGATTTGATCCTGGAATGTCCCACTTTTCCTTAGGATGTCCCTGTTTTCATTGGAGAAATGTTGGAGGGTATAGAGCTATGCAGCCTCCAAGCCAAGGAGATAAGTAACTATACAACCTTTAGAAGACATCTGAAGGCAGCCCTATATAGGGATGTTTTCTTTAAAAAATGCTTAATGCTTTATTATGTTTTTATACATGTTGGAATCCACCTAGAGTGGCTGGGGCAACCCAGTCAGATGGGTGGGGTATATAGAACAGAACAGAACAGAACAGAATGGGCATATTCATCTGAGAAATGTTGGAGGGTATGCTTTATATGCTAATAGTAACACATGCCTACTAGTTTGCTCCCAGACACAATTCAAAGTGAAGATGGTGATAACCTTGCAAAACCCTCAATGGCTTGTGCCCAGGACACCCAAGGGAGCACATCCTCCCTCCTTCCAAAGATCAGAAGGAGAGGCCCTTCTCCAAGGACTGTTGAGGATGATTAGCGGTGGGGCCTTTTCAGTGGCTGCACCAATACAGTGGAATAGCTTTCACCATAAAGCACAGATGGACCCCTCTCTGGCTGCCTTTTGCTGATGGGTAGAAACATTTTTGTTCCACCAAGCTTTTGCCTGCTAAGGCCATTTTTACTTGCTTCCTCTGAGGTGGTTGCTTTTCAAATGGATTATAATGTGTTTTATTTGTTTAAAAGATTTTATCTTTATTTTCATTTTTACACTAATTTCAAACAGTTACAACCTGCCATCCATGGTGCAGTGCCATTCAAATGGCAGGATATACCATATTTTTCTGTGTATAACACGACCACATGTATAAAACAACACCCTATTTCTGGAAGCCCCAAATTAAGAAGTTTAAAAATTAAGAAAGTTGTTGAACTTTGCAAAAAGATTGTTGAGCATCTTTTGTAAGTTCCCTGGGCAGTTGTTGAGCTGTTTTCCGATGATCCTCTGCTCTGGCTGATGGCACTTTCACCGTGTTCCTGAATGGGCAAGCAGCCCATGTATAAGACGACCCCAAAATTTTCTTATACTTTGAAAAATACGGTAATATATTTTTATATACAGTAGGTAAGTCAAAATAAAGTGTTGGATCTCTCCCCCCCCACCATTGTAAGTTCTGTAGTTATTTCATACTACTGTTTAAGCCTGCCAGGCACTGTGTTACTGAACAGTGGCCATTAAATAGATAACATTTGACCAATAAAAAAACTCTAATTGTTTAAGAAACCTAAGCTCATAATGTATGAAGAGGGCCTAAGTCAGCTTTCCGCAGCCTCTCTCCTCCTAACGCCTTGGACTACAAAACCTGTGGTCCCTTGCCAGCACAGCCAATGGTCAGAGATGATGGGAGGTATAGTCCAAAAACACCTGGAAGTCCTTTCCCAATGGCATATAGGAATAGAGGGAGCTGCTTTATCCCAAGTCAGTTTATAGGTCCATCTAGCTCCATACTGCCTACCTTGACTGGCAGCAGCTTTCCATTATTTCAGACCAGGGTCTCTCCCATCTTTACCTGAAGACGATGGGGATTGAACTGGGACCTTCTGCCAGCAAAGCAAATGCTCTACCCACTTGAAGCTGCAGCCCTTCCCCTGTTTTCCTTCCCACCCCATTCTTCCTTTTTAAAAGGGTAAGTTTGCTGAGACTTTTCTTTCGCATCTGGAGCGGCAGGGGAGAAGAGACCAAAATAATTTGCTCTGTTTTCCGAGCTACCTCAAGGCCTTTATTTCGTGCTTTTCCTCAACCCCTGCTTCCTTTTCTTTTGCGTACGTGTGTGTGCATGCGACCAGCACCGAGAAGCCATCTGGTAGCAATAGGAGGCAGCGCCGTCGGCCTCCTCTGTTGAAGCCACTCTGCAAACACGTTCAACACGACACCGTTTTCTCCCTGCTCAGCAGAGCTCAAGCTGCGATGCCCTTGGCAGCCGATCTTTGTGAGGAGCCGTCAAGGTGGCTCCTGCCCCTTCAGAGGAGGCCTTGTCATTCTCACAGCCTGCCAGTCGATGCAGCAAGTTCTGTGGGTCACCTCGCCGATGGCGTCCTTCTGCTCTCACCCTCTACAATACGGGTAGCCAAACACAATGCACCCTTCAGTTGCCGAAATGGACCCCCACTACCCCCTCGACTGTTGACAGTGCAGGCTTGGGGCTGATGGGAGTTGTAGTCCATCAACATATTGAGGGCACCAACTTGGCTACCCCTGCAATAAGCTGTTAGCTCAATTGGGACCTTCTCGTTTGCTTATCCTTGCTCTACAAGCTAATCCTGGAGAAAAATGGTCAACGCGGTGATGGAGCTAAGCGTTTCAAGGAATCAGAATTGCTCTGGTGAAGGTTTCCCTCTCTTTTTGGAAGGCAAAACTCAGTAGTAGGAGCAGCAGTTGCGTTTCTTTCGAAGTCATACAGAAATGAGGGGCAGCGCCAGCAGGGGAGCCAAGAGGAAGAAGCATTGGCAGGTCAGCTGTTTTCATCCTGAGGAACAGGATGAGGAGGCAGTCAAGTCCAACTCTCAGAAGATCTTGCTAAGATCTTTAAGAGGTGAGGAGCTGCCCTTTCTGGATGGGTTACACTTCTTCTGGAGGAATAGACACTCAGCTCAGATCCATCACTGCCATTGAAAGCACAACTGGCATCATAGAATTACAGAGTTCCCTCTAGTCCAACTCCCTGCAATGCAGTAATCAAAGCGAATGGATACATGACAATTGGCCATCCACTTTCTAGAGAATTACCGTATTTTTACATGTATAAGACTATATCCACCCCCAATTTTTTCAATTTTAAAATTGGGGGTTGTCATAGATACATAGATTGTGCATATGGGGGATTTCTTTATTTGGAGTCCCAAAAAATAGGGTTTGTGTTATACACGAAAAAAATACGGTAATTTAATTCAGCTTTGGTTATTTGTTCTGTGTTTTATAATGTTAATGATGTTCTAATGATTTTATCGTACACCATCACAATATTTTTAGGAGCTGCCAGTTTATAAATATTCTTATAAATAGAATAACATGGTGCCTAGGGCTTACATATCAGCTTCAACCTTGGTTCAGTTGCAATCCTATTGGATGGTGATAGAACCTGCCTTCAGTTGCATTTTATTCTTCCTCAGAGTCGCTGCCTCAGAGACTTTGGACTCTGGGATTTAGGCAGCTTCAAATGTTCCTTCAGTTCTGGCACTCGTAAGCCTTTTTCTCACCCGACCGGGAAACTGCAAGGGGGCTACGCTTTTCAAATCCATGTCATCATCCTCAAAGCTTCCTAGGCTCTGCCATAGGTAGAGGCTCAGCCATTAGGGTGAATGGGGCCCTGCCCTGCCCTCAGCCAGCCTATACCTGCCTGCTTTCCTACTTAAGATCAGTCCAATGGGTTGCCTTTCAGCTTCCCCCTCATTCTCCTTTACAGTGGTGCCTCACAAGACAAAATTAATTCGTTCCGCGAGTTTTTTCGTCTTGCGGTTTTTTTCGTCTTGCGAAGCACGGTGTCGGAAAAGTTTTGGAAAAGCTTCAAAAATCACCAAAGTCTTCAAAAACCTCAAAAAAGGCTACCACACCGCGTGCTATGAGTTGCTCCTCGAAGTCAAGTCGCAACTGTATTAACGGTTTTAAGAAAAAGGAAACAAACTTGCAAGACGTTTCTGTCTTGCGAAGCAACTCAAAAAACCAAAAGCCCTTTCGTTCTGCGAGTTTTCCGTCTTGCGAGGCATTCGTCCACTGTACCTCATTGTTGACCTTGTAGAACTCAGCAGGAAATAAGATGAGGACAAAGTAGAATGAGTTGGCTCTGCCTTCTACTGGCTTTGACTCCACCTGCTACTGGCTTTGACTCCACCTGCTACTGGCTTTGACTCCATCTTCTACTGGCTTTGACTCCATCTGCCACCGGCTTTGACTCCACTTACCACTAGCTCCAGCTTCACTTCCTGTTTGGGCTCCCTGCCTCCCTCCCTCCCAGCCCAAACAGGCACCAGCCACACACCGAAGAAGTGGTGGAATCTCTTCCCAGCTTTGCCGGCTCATCCCTTGTGCTCACCTACCCTCGGAAGCCCAAGGTGGCTTGGCATCCGAATCCACAGTCGTGGCGTTCAATTTCCAAGTGATCAGACTCCTTATTTTCTTTCGCCTTGTTTCCCATTGTCAGCACTGGCTGCCTTCCACTTTGGGTTTTTTGTTGTTTTTGTTTTTGTTTTACTCCTCTAATTGCCTTCCACGTCGCCTTTACCCAAAATGAATCAAATCAAAATGCTTTTCCTGGAGCATTAGATAAAGCAGGGGAAGGTTTTCTGGGTAATGAAGCAGATGCTTCTAATGCAGGGGCTGGAAGGTGGGGGGGGGGGCTTGCCAGGGCTCCATCTGCTCCATGCTTGCCTGGGTCTGGCACAGAGCCACAGCCTTGAGGTTTGGGGAGGGGAGGGGGAACACACAGACACTGTTTGCTTTCACCCCCTGCCCTGCACAGGTCTGATTCACACCACGAAAAGTTTTTGTGTTGCCACAGGAAGGTGGGTAGAAACGACCCCCTTTTCGTGGTGGCGCTCATGCAAACAAAGGCAGGGCTCCTCTCGGATTCTTGCAAAGGGTGTCTTGCTTTGTCCATGTGCATGTGGAACTGCCTTATGCAGGATCAGACCATCGCTCCATCTAGCTCAATATTGCCTGCACTGACTGGCTTCAGAGAAGGGTCCCCTCGCACATTCCCAGGCAGGCAGCAGCTCTCAAGGAGGGTGAAATGTAAGCAGGGCCCTAGAGGAAGCTCCTCAAGCCAGATGGAGATGGCTTCATCCGACCCCTGGACCAGAGCTTCCCTACCCTCTTTTAAAGCAGCCTAAAAATGTCAGAAGCAACCCAATGACTGTTGTCTAAAATAACCTCCATAACCATCACCACCATTGCAATGGTGGTTTTGACTTGGGTGGCTTGCTCTCTGCAGGGCTGTAGTCTTGATCATGATGCTCGCAGTGCTCATTTTTTATTTAACGCTTTTTAAAAAAAGAGTTAACTTGTTTTTATGGAGCGTGGGGGGGGGCAGCTGGTGTTCCATGCTTTTCTTCCTTCCTTTTTTTCCCTTTTGAAAAACCAGCTTAGCTGTTATTTACCTTTCAAACAATCAACATAATAGCCATTATGTCTCAAAGTAAATTTGGAAAAATCCGACTCGGAGTGCCTTACGGCTCCACTGGGGCAGTTTTAGTTGGGACTCCTTCTCTTTTTTTTGGCTCTTTGATGGAAGCCTAATTGCAGTTTTGGCTCTGTTGCGCACAGAACAAGGTGGCTAATTGTTTAGGCAAATAGATTAATTCAAGTATGCATCCCTAATAATAACATAAAGACAACAACAACCCCAAAATGGCTTCTGTGATGGCTTTTTGCTCCCAGGACAAGGAGTATAAATCTTTCAGAAAGAGTGCCATTAGATAGCTCCCGAGATTACGGGCATTATTTCTCAGTGGGGGAGTGCTTCTAAGGCACCAAAATAATCTTTGCAGAAGTGCACATAAATATGTTTAAAATTTTGTTTGGATGCCGTTTCATTAACACACTCTTGCTTTGCTTCCTTTGGGATGTGGGAGAGATGTCTGCAATCCATCTGCAGCTGCCTTCTGAGTCTTTCTGCAGCCTTCTGGAAGCCAGCATTCTCCCCATTTGTTAAATTCAGATAGGGAAAGGAAATGTTACCAGCTCCGATTCCCCTTGAACTTCTGAAAAGCTGTGCTGGAGAAACATGAAGAGCGAGAGTTTCTTGTTGTGATTGGCCCAGAGTTGCAAACGGAGGGGAAAGGGCATAGCTCAGTGGTAATCAGCTTTCCATTCAGATGGTCCCAGGTTCAATCCTTGACATCTCCAGGTAGGGCTGAGAGATACTCCCTACCCAAAACCCTGGAGAGCCTCTGACAGTACTGAGCTAGATGGAGCAATGGTCCAACTTGTCATAGTGAACAGCCATAGATCATTGGAGGAGCATCTGCTTTGCATGCAGAAGGGTCCAGGTTCAATCCCTAGACTCTCCAGGTAGGACTAGGAGAGAACCCTGTCTGAAGTCCTGGAAAACCACCAACAGTCAGTGTAGACCAGTTACAGATAGGTAGCCATGTTGGTCTGCTATAGTCAAAATAAAAAAATTCCTTCCAGTAGCACCTTAAAGACCAACTAAGTTAGTTCTTGGTATGAGCTTTTCGTGTGCATTTCTGAAATTCCTTTGTAGTAAAACAGCTACTTTGAGATCTTGTATAGAATGTCCTGCCATCAAATGCCAACAGTGTCCTTCAGCTCTCTATATTGGACAAACAGGCCAAACCTTACGCCAAAGAATAAATGGACATAAATCTGACATCAAGAATCACAAAACAGAGAAACCAGTAGGAGAACACTTCAATCTCCCAGGACATTCTATACAAGATCTCAAAGTAGCTGTTTTACTACAAAGGAATTTCAGAAATAGACTGGAAAGAGAAGCTGCTGAATTGCAACTCATTACCAAACTTAAAACCATGGAGAGACCTGGTTTGAACAAAGACATTGGATTCTTATCCCATTATACATGACTAAGCCATTTCTCACCTTCTCACCCCTTGCCTTTTCCTGTAAGACCTATTACAGTCGTTAAGAGTCGTCAACAGGCTCATCTCAGCTATCTGCCTATCTCCCATTCCCACCACCCTTCTGAGTAATACCCCTCCCCACCTTCTCACTATATAGAAGGATCTGGCAACTTCTGTTTCAGTGTATCTGAAGAAGTGTGCATGCACACGAAAGCTCATACCAAGAACTAACTTAGTTGGTCTTTAAGGTGCTACTGGAAGGAATTTTTTTATTTAGTCAGTGTAGACATCACTGATAGGTGGCTCAACAGGTCTGAGCCACTATATGACAGCTTCTTACCTTCCTATGCAAGCCATGGGGAAGGTCCATAGTTCAGACTTGGATCATCTGCATGCAGAAGGTCCCATGTTCAATCCCTGGTTTGTCCAGGTAGGGCTGGGAGAGACTATTTGTTTGAAATCCCAGAGAGCCGCTGGCAGTCAATGTAGACATTACTGAGCTAAACGGTCCCTTGGTCTGACATGGATTAAGGCAGCTTTATTTATTCCTATGCAAAGTGGAAGTTGGGTAGCCACCTTGGAGAGCTCCCTGTGGAAAAAGGGTCAGGATTATTAAGCTGCACATGTGGAGCCTTCAACATGACTTCTTCTTTTTTCTTTATTATTTTTTATTTAAAGCTTGATAGAACAAAGAAAAAATACAGTGGTACCTCGGGTTAAGAATTTAATTCGTTCCAGAGGTCTGTTGTACTCTACAAAGATACACACCAAATACCAAGCTCTTGTGTTTAACATAAAAATTGAAAAGAAAATAGAGAACTAGAAAAAGAAAAGAAGAAAAACTTTAGATTCTCCATCTATTAGCTTTAAATATATATATAACATGTTTGCCTCTTAATTACATTAAACTCTTCTACTTCCCATTACCCAACCTTATCCTTTCCCCCCCCAGTCTTCATACCCTGATACCACAAGTTCATTTTCCTTATTGTGCAGAAAGTCCATAAGGGGTTTCCAATCATTAATAAATGTCAACAGTGATTTTTCTCTAATTAAGCACATCAACTTTCACATCTCAGCCAAATCCATTAATTTCAATAACCTTCCATAGTAGGTAATAATGAGTCCTTCCATCCTTGTGCATGTAACAGTCTTGCCACTATAATCATGTATTGCAATAGTTTTCCGTATTATTTTTCTAATTGTATATCCATAAGCCCCAGCAGAAGCAGGTCTGGTTTCAGTTGGAAATTAACCTTCAAAATCTTCTGTACCAATGTATGCATTTGTATCCACTATTTCTTAGCTTTTTTTACACTACCACCAAGTGTGATAAAATGTCCCTTTTTGTTCCTGACATTTCCCACAAACATTTGGAACACTCTTATGCATTTTAGCTAATTTCTCAGGAGTTAGATACCAACGATACATCATATTATAAAAAGTCTCCTTTAAGTCATAGCACAATGTATCGTTTAACCCTTTAGTCCACATGTGTTCCTACTGTTCCATCAGTATATTATAACCATTATTATTTTTTGCCCATTTACTTTGGCTGCTCAGGGTTCCTGACAGCCATTTGCTAAGAGAAGGCAGCTCCACTTCACCACAATTCTCTATTGGCGCCCCCCCCCCATTTCATTCAGGGCATGTCCATGGCTACTGACCGTGCTCCATTGTCTTTGGGCTTTGAGTGATAGGAAGGGGTCCACCCTTAGTTTTTTAAAGGATTGTGTGGCTGAGCAGGCTAATACTTCCTTCACCTTTCTCAGCAGCCCTATTTAGGCTTCAGTTTTGCTGGCATTTGCAGTAAGCCATGGTTTGACTCCTCATGATGTACAAACATGGCCTTCGTCTGTTTCTGGATGGCTGCATGCCAGGGCGAGTTGCTATGTAGGGAACTGGCTATGTCACTCAGCTATGATTTTCTTACGTGAAGAAAGTGTTTATGTCTCATGGAATACATTAAGGAGTGTATACAGCTCTTAAGGAGTATATACAGCTCTTAAGTGGCTTCAGTCCTATGCCAGTTTATTCTGCGTGGATGTCCTCAAAAGCTTCTCAGCTACTTCTTCTCTTGTGGGTGGTGCTGGTGAGGAGCTTACCTGTCTCTATATCTCTGCTTTCTTGTGAAAACTGACCGTCAATCAGTTTCATTTGGCAAGCCAGATTCTGCTGGCTGCCCTTGCTGAGATTCAGGTGCCCCCTGAGATCTCGTCAAATGTTAGCGATTACTCCATGGAACGGATCTTGGTTTGATGAACCCTCCAGATGGTTTTGTGGTTGGCAGCATGAATAAAAATATTCCACCACAGCTACTGATTCTCCATTTTTATTTTTGTTTTTCTGTTGCACAGGGACGATTAAGGTGTGGAGCCTGCTGGTCGGCCGTGACCCGATCCATTGCTCCCAGCACAATCAGAAGATACAAAGTTTGGCCCTTTCGGCTGAAGGGGCGACGATAGCAACCGCATCCGCCTTCCAGGTCAAAGTGGAGAGCGCCAATGACAAGGGCTACTGGGAGACGGCTGCAGAGTTTGAAATCCAGAAACTGGTGAGACTACAGCGCCCATCGTCCCTGACCATTGGCAATGCTTGCTGGGGCTGATGGGAGTTGGGAGTCCAAGAATCTGGAGGGCCACCGATTCCCTATCCCGCAACCAAAGAGCCCAATTCACCAGATCATTCAGGTTAAGCTCGACCTTGCGCTAAATGGCAGCTACAGATCTGGTCTCTTCTCTCCCTAATACAGGTTTGGGGGACCCTTTGGCCTTCCTGATGTCATTGGGCTACAGCTTCCATCAGACATGGATGGGCCATTGGCCATGCTGGCTGGGGGTTGACATGCTCTAGGAATCCAAAATTATATATACATTCATACCTTGGAAGCTGAACGCCTTGCGAGATGGAATGTTTTGGCTCCCGAAGGCTGCAAACCCAGAAGTGAGTGTTCTGGTTTGTGAATGTTCTTTTGGAACCCAAACGTCTGGCACAGCTTCTGTGGCTTCCGATTGGCTGCAGGAGCTTCCTTCAGCCAATCGGAAGCTGTGCCTTGGTTTCCGAACGTTTTGGAAGCTGAATGAACTTCTGGAATGGATTCCGTTCGGCTTCCAAGGTACCACTGTGTGGAGGGGCACAGAGCTTCCCCATCCTGACGGGTGTGGGGACCTGGTGTCTTGACAAAGGTGGGTTTGGTTTTACATCTCTAAACACTGCAGTGGAGAGAAAATGCAGAGACAGGGCAAACCAGCTGGATGGGCTGGGCATAAATAATACCATTATTATTATTATTATTATTATTATTATTATTATTATTATTATTATTACATCACATCAGGTCCATTGCTTTGGGTGGTTGTTATATGGAGCTCTGGGATGGAAGGAAATTGCCATCTATGCTCATGCCCAGCAAAAAAACAAGGGCCCAAGGAGGAGTTCTTTTATACCATAATTCAGAAGGTGCTCCACCATGGAGTTATGGCTCGTAACAGTGGAAGAAGCCAGTAGACAAATAAAAAGGCAAAACACCAGTTGAATTTTTTGTTGGGGTTGGGGTGTGGGGTCAGCAGAGAGAAAGAAAAGCTGATGGAGAGAAGATGAGCCCCAAAGCTGAGGTTCTTGCAGTCACTGTAACCCCCTGACCCCTTGCAGGTAGGCTCACTCTGCCTGGTCCCCCGCGTTATGGGCCTCCCTGTGGCTGTAGCCACTGCGGAAGATGTCGTCTATCTGCTGAAGGTTGGGGACTCAGCTAAGGTCCTTCATTCTGTCTACGGTCAGCCTGCCACATGCCTGGACGTCACTTCCAGCGAGGCAGCGTTCGGAGTGAAAGGCTTCGGCTGGTTGATCAACGAGACCAACAAGGTATTTTAGCCTTTTGTTCTGCAAAATGTCTTGAGTTGCCCCCTGTATAAGGCATATCAATGGTTGCTCGCTCATGATTGACTCTCCTGTATTGCGTGGAAATCTTGCTTATTACTTTTATGCCACAACTAAGAACGAATACCATTTACTCTGCCATCTTAACATTGCTGTTGGCAAGAGCTCTCCAGGGCAGGGGTGAGGAACCATTGGCCCTCCAGATGCTTGCTGAACTACAACTCCCATCAGCCCCCAGCAAGCACAACCAGTGTTCAGGGATGATGTAGTTCTCTACACCTGCCCTAAAGGCATGATGCAAGTTTTGCCCATCTGCCTGGTATTGTTGCTGTTTAAAGCTCCGAAATGACTCACTTTGTATTCACCCAGCAAAGTTTCGCCCTAGTTTTAAAGGGAACATGGGAAGCTGCCATCTCCTGAGTCAGACCATTGGTCCATCTAGTTCAGTGCTGCCTACACGGACTGACAGTGGCTCTCCAGGATTTCAGACAGGAAGATTTTTCCCAGCCCTACCTGGAGATGACGGGAATTGAAACTGGGGTCTTCTCTCTTGCAAAGCAGGTGCTGTGCCACTGAGAATAAGGAATAATCCCCTGTTGTTCCAGTAGAGGCTAAACGCAGCCCAATATTTGCCCCACCCCACCCTCAGCAACTGCATTATTCCCTTGACATAGAGGCCGTGGCTGATTTGTAGCAACAAATGTGCCTCATTTCCTCGCAGAGGGAGCCAGGCTTTTTTGTACAGCTGTAGGCCTCTAGGGGGAACTGTTTGCTTTTTTATAGGAGACACTGTGCTTTCCTTGTGAGACTCTGCAAGCGACAAGAACTCCTTGGAACCAATTGCATTCCGATTGTGCAACTGTGTTCCAAAGTGTGTGACATTTAGAAGCTTGCAAAAAATAAACAAATGTTGCAATGCATGTTGTCTGTGTTGGTCAGCCAAAGGAGGCTCCTGCCGACACCACAGGTGCCTCATACAATTACAGGTGGCAAAGTGTGCATGTTTCATAAAGATTTCAAGAGGAAATGATAACAGCGGCTCTGTGCACTGTGTCTGATCTCTCTGCTTACCTTTCCAACGGTGTTTATTTTTTACTGCGGCAAAGTAGTTCCCTCAAACCTAGTTAGAAGGCCAAGGTTTTCCTGATCCTGGGAGTTAAGAGTGCCTTTCTTCAAGGGATGAGGTTGAGGAATAGGGCTGGACTATATATATATATATATATATGCAGGTTTTGGTGTCTTCGGGTGTCTTCCCGTGTAAGAGTCGGGGTGTCTGTGCGACGTTTCGACGAGGTCTCACTCGTCATCTTCAGGCTGGTGCTTTCGGCTTCTTGTTACTGGAACAGAGCAGAATCTGGTGTTTGAGTTCCTATAAATACTGTTGAGGGGTGTGGTGTATAGCCTCCAACGTTCTGGGCAGAGAGGAAGTTCCTAGATTAGTGTGCCTCTTCTTCTTTTGTTCCTTAATTACTTGAGGGATATCTTGAGTGATTTCATGAGTGATATTCTGAATACCACTGGGTGGGTCATTAAGTGGAATACCCAGTGGTATATATATATATATTGCTCTATTTGTTTCATAATTTTTGACCTGGCAATATGTTGCAAATCAAGGTGTGTGTTAGGGCTGGGCGATACATCATCCAAAACCGGTTTGAAGTCTATATCGTGATAGTGGTTTCATAATTTTTGACCTGGCAATATATTGCAAATCATGGTGTGTGTGTGTTATGCTAAAAATCATGACGCTGGGAAAACTGAAGCCAGCCAATGACTCTACATAGCTCCATACTTATTTCAGACATTGTGATAGATCGGTATATCACAATGTTTAGCTGGTGAGAATGTCACATTGCCATCCTTAAAGGACTCCCCATTAAAGCTTGAGTTTCCCCCTTTCCATTGGGGGTACAAGACCCCTGGAGCTGATGGGGCCCCTGCACCTTTCAGCCAAGGTGGCGTTTGCCAAGCTGTTCCTCTCTACATATGGCTCCATCTAAGGCTGGCTGTTGCTGAAGCAACATCAGAGCTTTGCTCCCGTGCAGCATTCAGGAGGAGCGCTGGGACAAGGCTGGCGTTGGCATCATAACAAAAGTGCCCTGTCCATGCCCCAAATGGAACCAGAAGAAAGAGCTCCACGGGAGCCTCCCGAATGGCGCTCTGTGGATTTGGTGTGGTTTCCTAATGTAGGTCTGAGGTCTTATTGGTGTGCGGTGGCAGATGGTTCGCGAGGGGCATGTATGCTAATGAGGGGGAATGGGGCCGAAGGAACCCAGACGGTTAGGATGTCTCTGACAAGGACACCGGCTTGCTTGGCGTTCCCGCTCCGGCTGACATCACGCCGGAAACTTAATTACGAATGTCTATTATGATAAGTATTCCCCAGACGTGAAGGGACTTTGCATGGGTTGATTATGGTGGTCAGGAGGCGATGATCAATCTCCAGGTTGATGCGAGAGATGTATCGCTGCGTTTTGGCCTGTTTTGGAGGGATGGAGCCGTCTCCCCCGCTCGGCAGTCATGTTTCATTTTTTGTTTCCTGGGCCAAGGTGCTGCACTTGGTTGGCAGAAGGACTCGATGAGCAGGAGCTCGCTTGTCGAGACGATGTGCTTCTTTTTGTGCCATAAAAATCACACCAGCCCTTTATTTTACGTTGCTCTGATAACCGATCAAAGACTTACTGGTTTGCTGATGTGTCTTTTTGCCAGTTGGTTGATATAACTTGGATGCTAATCTTCGGTGGATGCTGTTTTGAGAACCTAAAAATTTAAATATCGAAAGCTGCTGTTTATTCTTAGAAGAAGCATTTTCTTGTATTGCTCCCCTATCGCTGCAGCACAGCAGAACCAAAACAGCCTCACAGAAATGTGTGCATGTTGTGCCCTTGATTTTCAGCCCCATTGTCTAAAAACTAGTCTCCTTAATTAATTTGTTTCATTATATTTATGGATGCTTTAGCTGAGATCCCTGCATTGCAGGGGTTGGACTAGATGATCCTTGGGGTCCCTTCCAACTCTGCAATACTGTGCTTCTATGATTCACCATGGAGCTGTCCAGTAGATCTCGCAGAATCCCAAGGCTATAAAGTTCACTTTAAAAAGTGGGAAAGTTTCTAGCCCTCATTGTTACTAAGGGAAATAGATACTGGTCTTTCATAACATAATTTATAGTCCTTTGGATATATTCTGGAACAGTGGTTCCTTAAATTTCCCTGCCTGCCTCCCTGCAGAACCACTTGAAAGTTGCTGGGGGTCTCTTGCTGGACCACTTAATGGTTTTTCTGCCTGCTAGATCCTGGCTGATTTTAATATGCATTTTTAATCACTTATTTTGCTTCTTAGATATTATAGTTTACTCTGTTGCCCTCTGAATCCCATGGAATTCAAAGTGCAATACAATGACAGAAATAAAAGAAGTAATGAAAATGCAATCGGAAACCGATATGTATATTTAGTGTGCCTTCGACCACAAATCCACGGACATGCTACATGAATCCCGTGGGCTGCCGGGGGTCCACAGACCCCAGTTTAATGCTCTAAACGCAGCAGAGCAAGTCCCTGAGCTTGTAGTCCTTGTTTCGCCGCTCGCATCTCAGTGAGAGAAATGACCACAGCGTTGGGCGGCTGCTCTCTCCCCACTTTGCCTTTGTCCATAGGTTAAATGTGTTTCGCAACCTCCTTCCTTGCCTCCGGCAGACATCTGTCCGCATCTTAACCCTAGCCTGGCTCGCTCGCCCACTCCGCTTGGCAAGGCTGCACGCAGGGAAACGAGGTCCAGGGCAGAAGCAGCAGGAGCTGCAGGTGCTTTGGCAAAATTCACCACCGACATCCGGGCTCACTCCTGGCTCGGTGTGGCGATGGCAGCTTTGTGCCGGCCACTTTGACACACTCTCTCCCTCTTTTTCAAACTTTAAAAAGGAAAGGGGGGGAAACCCCCCAGAAACCTGAGTGTTTTTGTTTTGAAAATAGCATCTCTGTTAATTTCCACGGAGGTGCTGCGAAGAATTATCATTGCACCGTGAGCATCTAGCCTTGCCGTAGGCTGGGAAGGCGGACTGCCGCTTCGCCTGATTTCCCAAGGTGGCCTCCTCTGAGCGGTCGGCAGGTATGCTCGGCCCCTGAGTGAGAAGAGAGTGTGTATGTGTACGGAAAGTCACTTTTGGGATGGCATGGAAGTTGATGTGCGTCCCTCCCCGCCGCGCCGCCCGCGTGATCCTCGATGAGGTAGCATTCCCTGCGCTAGAACGCTGACTCCCCCCTGGCACAGAGCCGCAAGATAGTCTGGCTGGCCGGCTGTCAAAAAATTACATCATGTTGGAGTAAACTGCTTTTAAATCAAACATCCATTATTCATACATATTAACTGCTTTATGCCCTCTTTTTTATTATTCCACACACACCTCTCGTCTCCCCCCTCCACTCCATGTAACAGCTTCTTCTGGGTAGGTTTACTGTTTCCCACCCCCAATTTTCTCTCTCTCTCGTTGATCTTGGTCTTTCGAATATTAGCTCATCTGTAATCTTATAATCAAACAAATCACCTTATCTCCAAGCTGTGTGTGTGCGTTTAGCCAGCCGATGTGATGATTAGCCACACACACTGCATGGGGCTGGCGCAGGTTGGAGTCCAATATCACCAGGAAGGCTGTAGGAATAAGCCCCCAATAATGCTGGATGTGCACTTAAGCCACAATCACTCGGCACATTCAAAGCACTCTTATATGACTTTCATAGTCACAGCTCTCGTCCCCGTCCCCCCCAGCAGAATAGGATCCTGGGAACTGTAGTTTAAGGGTCCTGGCAATTGGAGCTCTGTGAGGGGCAGCCTAAAGTTCCCAAGATTCTTTGTGGGGAGCCAAGGCTGTTAAAATGAAATAAGAACATAAGACAAATCCTGCTGGATCAGGCCAGTGACCCATCAAGTCCAGCATCCTGTTCTCACAGCGGCCGACCAGATGCCTGTGGGAAACCTGCAAGCAGGATCCAAGCACATGAGCTCTCTCCCCTCTTGTGGCTTCCAGCAACCAGTATTCAGAAGCATTTCTGCCTCCAGCCATGGAGACAGAGCATAGCCATTGTGGTTGGGAGCCATCAATAGCCTTCCCCTCCATGAATTTGCCCAGTCCTCTCTTAAAACCACCCAGATTGGTGGCCATCACTGCCTCCTGTGGGAGTGAGTTCCATAGTTTAACAGTGCACTCCATGAAGAAGTCTTGTCCTTTATTCATCCTGAATAAATGTACCTTTAACTCAGGCTTCCTCAGCCTCGGCCCTCCAGATGTTTTGAGACTACAGTTCCCATCATCCCTGACCACTGGTCCTGCTAGCTAGGGATCATGGGAGTTGTAGGCCAAAAACATCTGGAGGTCCGAGGTTGATTAAGCCTGCTTTAACTGTTTGCATGGCTGCAACCTTAGTTATTGAGCCAACGCCGCCTTCCCCAACCTGGTGCCCTCTAAATGTTGCCGAACTACATCTCTCATCATCCCTGGCCATTGGCCATGCTGGCTTGGGCTGATAGGAGCCGGAGTCCCCCAGCAATTGAAGGGCCACGGGTTCCCCATCTCTGGATTAAAGCCCGTATCTCCTTATCCCCTAAATTGCATTTCTCCCCCTTTGCCTGCATCTCTCTCCCCATGCACCCCCCACCCTTGCTGACCCGCCCCACAGTCCAGCAAAGGCCAAAGGTCTCAGCTCGCCCAACTTGCGTCGTGGTGATGTGGCATTAGACTAATGCGTTGCCTGAACAAAAGGGAAAGCCAGGGCATAAATAATTGATTTTGCTCTCCTGTAACAACCGGCGAAAATGAAGTCCCATTTGCTCAGCCTTATTAAAAGAGCGAGGGGGGGGGGCGAGGCGGTAAAGGTCGTTAAGGGACTTGTAACGTGGAGCAGAACCCGCCCGCGAAATGGATGCTGCGCTTTGCTAATCTCCCAGGGCTTTAACTCAAAGTCGCGGCGAAGGCCGTCTTAAGGCGTTTGGGGCGCGTTGAATTATTCAGCGTTTGGGGAGATCAGTCCCCGCTTCAGGTCCAGAAGCTTTTTGATTTCTGGTGGTCAACTGGGATGCCTTTGTTTGTTTGTTTGGTACGCGCGTTCCTGGCTGAGCCCTCGGTTCTGAAATTGAAAGATTCCCTGTGAACCTGCCTTCAATCTTGTTGAGTCGCCGCTGCTGCCATCTTAGAACTTCAGACTGAGATGGGTGCCTCCTTGGCACCCAGCGCTTGGGACTCTCAGCAAATTTGTCAATAGGATCAAACCTAACTAGCCCCAGCTGACTTTCTCCCTCTAGCCAGAGTGCGGAACTGCCAGTCCACATGTTGGATATGGCTCCAGGGACCTCTTTGTCTGACCTTCGGACTCTGCTCCTCACTTCTCCCCTGTGCCATAATTAATGCTTCTCTTGAAGCTAATAGGAGGTGTTTTTTAAATTGTCTAAATGGTTTAATGGGAGACCATTTATGGGGGAGTCACAGCATCTAATGAGTCTAGATGTCGGGCACTGTGAGCAGGGCCTTCTTGGTGGTGGTACCCTCTTGATTGAACACGCTTCCCCTGCTGCCATCACTGATTGATTTCGGAGCCATATGAAGATGCTTTTCTGGAACGTTTGAAGATCAGCCTTGACTTTTGTGACAGATGGCAGAACATGTCTTTGAATACATAGGTGATATTAGATGTGCATGCTGTGACCCTCCCTTAGGACTGTTTTACAGTTAATAATAAAGGGATATAAATGTCTTCTTCTCCCCCTCCCTATTTTTATTTGATTGCAATATATAAGTATCGGTATCTACTTGTACAGGTATACACCTACCCATGTATAAGTATGCTTAATTCATTTTTAACGCATAAAAATACATTAAAGCCAAGCAAGCAAGTGAAATCAATCATGGAAATGAGAGATCTTGGGTTGTATCCAACTAAGGCCTGCTCAGAGAAGACCCATTGGAATTAACCAGCCTAAGTAAGTCAGGTTCATTAATTCAGTGGGTCTACTCTGGCAACCATTAGCATTGGATACAACCCTCTCAATATTTGAGCTATAAATTGTTTCCAATGGTATATACCGTATTTTTTCGTGTATAAGACTAGGTTTTTTTCTTCAAAAAATACGTTTAAAATTGGGTGTCGTCCTATACATGGATACAATCTCCCCCCATTTTCTTAATCTGGAGTCCCCCAAAACAGGGGGCGTCTTATACACGAAAAGAAAAGGTATATGGCTAGATATTTTCTCACGTCTTAGGTTGACTCCTTTATCTCACTCTTGCAAGGTTAGTTAGTTTTATCATATGAGCCAATTAGGCAATTCCCATAGTCTCTCATTCCAATCTTCTAACACAGGGATGGCACTCCATTATAGCGTTTTGCTGTAGGAGCAGCTGTTAGCAAACACATTATCAATTCTGCAAAACCAGATCCTCAACATATCCAAATAATACTGTGTATGGTTGTGCCGGCAATTCAGCCCCTGTTATAAGTTAAATTTCATTTCTGATTGGGGAAGTGTTGCAACTTAGTGGTAGGGAATCTGCTTTGAATGCAGAAGGTCCCTGGCTCAGGGTGGCCTCAGTATAAGACATCTTTCAATGTTATATATTCCCCCAGTATTGTTAATTTTAAGAGATAACATGTCTACAGTTTCTGGAAGGGCAGAAAGAGGAAAGTAACCTCCTGGGGGAAAGAAACTCTGTTCACCAGTCCTAACTCCTGGTTTTTCTTAATCAGAGAGACAGATTCTTAATCATAGAATTGTAGAGTTGGAAGAGACCATGATGGTCATCTAGTCTGACCCCCTGCAACGCAGGAATCTTTCGCTCAACCTGGGTCTCAAACCCATGACCCTGAGATTAAGAGTCTCATGCTCTACCGAGCCATCTCACTTAGGACTGGGGAACCTTCTCTGGCCTTATGTCCCCCACCCCTCAAGGCCCTGGAGGGTGCAGTCTTGCTTGCTGCAGGGGTCTGCTTGGTCAGCACAATCCTTGCAGGGAATGCACTGGCAAAGCAGACCCAAGCAGGATTGAACTCCACCCTCCCGCCCCTCGGTTGACATCACCCAGTGATGTCACCTAGTGGACAGGTAGGTTTGGTGGGGGGAGGGAATAGCTGTGCAGGCCACTTTGGACCCCCCCCCCCCCGGGCAGACCAAGATTGGCCTGCAAGGCCACAAGATCCCCACCCTTTCCCCTAACCCTTGGTTGACAATCTGCATTCCCATGGTGTGTGTTTTTCCCCCCAGATCCTTCTCTACAACTTGGAAACGGGACAGTGCACAGCGCAGCTTGGAAGCTCCTTGGGGGACTTCTCCTGCGTCAATCTCCGGGACAGCCCTCCCTCCCTGCTGGTGGCTGGGAACAAGGACAGAAGGTACACCCAAGGAGGTGGGGCAGGGGACCCCACACGGCACACGTTGAGCTGTGTGCGGCCCATTTGGTCAGGTTAGCTTTATCAAACTTTTTATTTTGCTTCCCACACATAAAAAGGGTTGCCTCCAACACTAGTCCTACTCAAAGACCCGTTGAAAATTAACGGGCGAGGCTCACTTAGGCCCATTCATGTCGATGGATTTACTCTGAGTAGGACTAACACTGTATACAACCAAAAAGTCCCGAATGGATTTGTGAGAATAGTAAAGGTAAAGGGACCCCTGACCATCAGGTCCAGTCGTGGCCGACTCTGGAGTTGCGGCGTTCATCTTGCTTTATTGGCCGAGGGAGCTGGCGTACACCTTCCGGGTCATGCATGGCCAGCATGACCAAGCCCCTTCTGGCGAGCAGCACACGGAAACGCCATTTACCTTCCCGCCGGAGTGGTACCTATTTATCTACTTTCACTTTGACGTGCTTTCGAACTGCTAGGTTGGCAGGAGCTGGGACCGAGTAACGGGAGCTCACACCGTTGCGGGGATTCAAACCGCTGACCTTCTGATCGGCAAGCCCTAGGCTCTGTGGTTTAACCCACAGTGCCACCCATGTCCCGCATGAATCCAGTAAATAAAAATATACATATCAGAAACAGAATAAAAACATTCAACGGTGGATACCACCCAGATGCCCAGGGAACAAAAAATGTATTTGCCTGGTGCCTAGGACAAAAAGAGAGTAGGTACCAGGTAGGCTTCCTGAGGCACAGCATTCCATAGACTTGGGGCTACTACAAAAAAGGCCATGTTCAACCTCCAGGCCTCCCTTATAGGTGGCATGCAGAGAAGGGCCTCAGATGAACTGGGCAGGTTGCTAAGGGGAAAGGCAGTTTGTCCTGGGCCCCCAAACCTATCATGCTGCTCTGAACCACAGTGCAGACAGTAACGCGAATCAACCAGTCTGGTGGACTCTTGCATGTGGACTGCGGCAGGGAGGCGCTATCTTGTAATTTTCAGCCGGTACCAAAACACAGGAAGCTGCTTTACACTGAGTCAGACCCTTGGTCCGCCTAGCTCAGTATTGTCTACACCAGGGGTGGCCAACTCTCAAGAGACTGCGATCTACTTTCAGAATTAAAAACTGACAGTTGTCTTCCCCTGTTTTTGGGGAGGGTTCAGCTCAGAGTTGTTGAGCACTTTTTTTAGGAAGGAGAAAAGCCCTGTTTTTTTACTCACTCACAAATGGATCACTATGGATCAAAGCAGCAGCACAGAGAAAGCTCCATCTTCTCTTCCAGAGATCATACAACAATGGAGGGTGTGGCGAGGGGGGGCGGGGCAGGAGTCAGTTTTAATGATGCTAAGGAACGGGAGCCAGAGATCGACCGCGATCTACCAAAACTTCGCAGGGATCTACCAGTAGATTGTGATCGACCTGTTGGACATCCCTGGTCTACACTGACTGGCAGCAGCTCTCGGGGGGGGGGGGTTCAGGCAGGAGTCTCTCCCATCCCTGCCTGGAGATGTCGTTGGGGCTTGAACCTGGGACCTTCTGCATGCAAACCAGATGCTCTGCCACTGAGGCACAACACCTCCCCAAATGTCTTGGGCCGGCCTGGATCTGGGCACCCCACCCCAAACATGGCTGCACCTTTGTAGCAGCTTACCTGTCGCCTTTCACGGAATTGCACTGCACACCAGAGGCAAGAGTCTGCATAAACTTTTCAGAGAATGAGACGCAATATTACGTCATGGTTGGACAGCACACCTCGCTTTGCTTTGTTCTGTCCTGTCGTTGTTTTGCAAGCTCCGCGGGAAGAGTCCCTCCTTTACTCCTCTTCCCCCCTCCCCCCAAAAATAATATATATTTTTTTAAGCCATTTGGTGGACACAGTTGGTGTACTGCCCAGCGAGGCCTCTTGGAACAAGGCCCTCCTCTTTCCTGCGGACACTCGTGGAAAAAAGGGAGAAAGAAATGAGTTTGGCATTTTAAACCTCACTTCCTGAAATTTTAAAGTAGGGAAATAACCTAAGGGAGAATCGCACGTGCCAAAAAGTGAACCCACCCCCACCCCCTCGGTATCACTGCCACCAAACAGTGGGAGTAATGTAGGTTGGGTTGCAGTTGATGTCTCTCAGGTGGCCAAGACAAAAAAGGATTTTCACGTGAATGAATTCCAGATCCTATTTAGCTGATTTGCGGCTCCCCACCCCTTTATCTTCTCATCTTGGCCAGTCTTACGTCTCTCTCCCCCCTCCCCCCCCCACCGCTCAGTGTCTGTTGGCAGACATGGAAGCGCTCAGAGTCATCAGCGTGAAAAGATTAGAGTGCTTTAAAAAAAAAAAAAACCCACGTCCCTCCACATCCAATTTTTAGATTCCCCCTACTCCCCGCCACCTCTTCTTTTTCTTTCTTTCTTTTTTTTGGGGGGGGGGAGAGACGGGGTGTTAATTATTTAAATGGTCCAGCACACCGCACCAAAGGGATGTTGCACGGTGGCCAAAGGCCAGCTGGGTAATAGCTCCCTGCTCTTTCCTTCTCCCCTTCTCACACACCTGTCTCCCTCCCTGTACCCTGCTCCCGCCCCCCCACGCATCAGGCCTCAGGTGGCACTTTGGTCCAGGGTCAGTTTCAAAGGCATGTCGTTTCCCCTTTCTGGATTTTCAGAGCCTAACTGCCTTCTGCAGGAGCTAGTTCCATCATTCAGCTTTGTGCTGGGTGAAGAAGTGCTTTTTCAAATCGATCCTGAGTACAGGCATACCTCGGAAGTCAAACGGAATCCATTCTGGAAGTCCATTTGACTTCCAAAACATTCGGAAACCAAGGAAGCTCCAGTAGCCAACTTGCGTCGGACATTCGGGTTCCAAAGAATGTCAGCAAACCAGAACAATCAATTCCGGGTTTGCAGCGTTCAGGAGCCAAAATGTCACAAGGCGTTCGACTTCCGAGGCACGACTATCTATCTACAGTGGTATCTTGGGTTAAGTACTTAATTCGTTCCCGAGGTCCGTTCTTAACCTGAAACTGTTCTCAACCTGAAGCACCACTTTAGCCAATGGGGCCTCCCGCTGCTGCCGCGCCGCCAGAGCACGATTTCTGTTCTCATCCTGAAGCAAAGTTCTTAACCCGAGGTACTATTTTGGGTTAGTGGAATCTGTAACCTGAAGCGTATGTAACCTGAGGTACCACTCTTTCTTTCTTTCTTTCTTTCTTTCTTTCTTTCTTTCTTTCTTTCTTCCTTCTTTTTTTGCCTGGCACCTAAAAGTGTATAATGAAGGTGCCAGGTGAAGCTCCCTGGTGAGAGCGTTTCACAAATGGGGAGCCACAGTAGAAAAGGTTCTCGTGTTGCCACCTTCCAGACTTCTCGTGGAGGAGGCACACGAAGAAGAACACGAGTTCTTGTGTTAAGAGAGTGGGGGGGGGGTGAGGGCAAAAACTTCCCTCTACCTTCTTTCTCCATGCTGTACATACGGTAATTTCTTTTACACTTCCTTCGTGTCACCTTTTGCTCTCCTTTTCTCCAAACTCAGGGTCAAGTGGTTTTGTGTAGCTGTAAAGCACCATCACCTGTGCACTGGAGGAGGAGGGTTTAAATTTATTCCCCACCCTTCTTTCCAAAGAAACTCAGGGCAGGAAACGCATCAGGGATAAAGCAACACAATTAAAAATGGAAACATATTTAAGCACTTAGCCTCTCTCCAGCTTCTGGGAGTTATCGGACATTGTCTATACTTCCAAGCCTCTCTTCATGGGCCTGAGGACCAGATACTTGCCTCATTTCATTTAAATTTTTATTTCTTTCATGCACACAATTCAGAGCAGCGTGCATGTTTCTTCCCCTTTTTGCCCTCACAACCACCTTGTGAGCCAGGGGGATCAGTGAGCATGAGGTTGGGGCCAGTTTTCCTTTAAGCATGGGCCTTGTGAACCTGTTTAGTGTTGCGGGAATTTTCCTTAGTTTGTTTTCGAGGAACAGGAACAGGTGGGGGTGTTTCTGGTTTTATCTACCTCCAAGTGCACCCATTGTTTGATTTCATCTTCCAGGATATATGGGATTATGTGGTGCACTTGGCTGGCGATATAGTGTAGTTCTGTGTTCTCTAACACAGTTGTTAATAAAAACTAATTTAAAAAACAGCAGCAGCAACTCTGTGAGGTGGGTTAGGTGACAGGTAGAGGAAACAACACCTGAGATTCCCAGGTGCCTAAATTCTAAACTCAGCTCCCAAATTCCATCCTTTTCAAGGTTCGGTCATTGCAGAACCACAATGCTCTGGCATTGATAGCCGGAGCCTGGGAGATGGAGTTGGTAAGACTTCCCCGCTGCACAAAAGCAACAACAACTCAAAAAGTGTCTTTTGCCTCCCCCTCCCCGCCCCCGGGAATGGATGCCTGGAAGCCGGGTCCTTGCAAATGAAACCACGACGACTCAGCCAGGGCTCGGTAGATGGAAGGCGGCCTGATTATCATACGCAATGCCGGCAGGCAGCTCGCCAGGCCGCACGCTGTCAGAGACGGGGCTTGGAAGCAGAGCTTTGGTTTCGCCCAGTGCCGAGCTCTGCGCAGCCCCCCACCCAGGCAAGAGGAAGAGCGGGAGACAGGCTTTGTTTACTCCATCTGTGGATGCTCTGACAAGCGGCAGCGGAGGTGTTGCGCGTGGCCCAGCCTGCCTGAGCACGCTCATTTCCCTTCTCCAGCCTGTCAGATGGATGCCACCCGGTCGGAAGCCTTTGTCCTCCTTTTTGTTCTAATTGTCGGAACGGAGCTATTCCCAGGCTCCTGCCGAGCGGTTTCATTAGAGAAGGGCAATGTGGGGAGGAGGGAGGGAAGGAGGGAAAGCTTTGGATTTGGTTTTTTTTGGAACAGCCTCCAGATCATAGCAGGGATCCTGAACAATGGAAGTGCTGGCACAGGGAGTGTCCTCCTGTCATCCGCTCGGGCCTCCCAGCTTCCGCAGTTCATCATTTCCCAAGGATTAGCTTCCATTCCTTTTCCAGCAGCCTCTGTGGCGGTTCCCGCTCGACTCTCTGGGCTCTGTCATTGTTAAACACACACACACAGAGACACACACACGCACACCCTTTTGGCAATCTGCAATGATTTCATCTTCAGTTGTTTTGGATGATCAAACTGCTAAGCCCTACCTCCTGCATCCATCCACTTGCTCAACTCTCGCACAGCCTCTTTGAGCCCAGCGGTGGGAAACCTCAGGCTGAGAGGCAGCCCTCCCAGCCTCTCTGCCTCCCCAGGCCGCCCCCCTGACTGACTCCACGTCACACCTTCCTTGGGTGTTTTTGCTAAGCTGCGGTGTATATTCATAATGCCCCTCACTTTCCTGGAGGAAGCACAGAGAGGGGGGTTCATGAGTGTTGTTGTTGTTTAGTCGTGTCCAACTCTTTGTGACCCCATGGACCAGAGCACGCCAGGCACTTCTGTCTTCCACTGCCTCCCGCAGTTTGGTCAAACTCATGCTGGTAGCTTCGAGAACACTATCCAACCATCTCGTCCTTTGTCGTCCCCTTCTCCTTGTGCCCTCCATCTTTCCCAACATCAGGGTCTTTTCCAGGGAGTCTTCTCTTCTCATGAGGTGGCCAAAGCATTGGAGTCTCAGCTTCAGGATCTGTCCTTCCAGTGAGCACTCAGGACTGATTTCCTTAAGAATGCTACCACATACACCCGGACAACACCATTACTGGCCCCAACAACATCACACATACCATCTCGGGACTATTTAATTGCTCATCGTCTAACATTGTGTATGCCATCAAATGCCAACAGTGTCCTTCAGCTCTCTATATTGGACAAACAGGCCAAACCTTACGCCAAAGAATAAACGGACATAAATCTGACATCAAGAATCACAAAACAGAGAAACCAGTAGGAGAACACTTCAATCTCCCAGGACATTCTATACAAGATCTCAGAGTAGCTGTTTTACTACAAAGGAATTTCAGAAATAGACTGGAAAGAGAAGCTGCTGAATTGCAACTCATTACCAAACTTAAAACCATGGAGAGACCTGGTCTGAACAAAGACATTGGATTCTTATCTCATTATACATGACTAAGCCATTTTTCACCTTCTCACCCCTTGCCTTTTCCTGTAAGACCTATTACAGTCGTTAAGAGTCGTCAACAGGCTCATCTCAGCTATCTGCCAATCTCCCATTCTCACCACCCTTCTGAGTAATACCCCTCCCCACCTTCTCACTATATAGAAGGATCTGGCAACTTCTGTTTCAGTGTATCTGAAGAAGTGTGCATGCACACGAAAGCTCATACCAAGAACTAACTTAGTTGGTCTTTAAGGTGCTACTGGAAGGAATTTTTTTATTTTTCCTTAAGAATGGATAGGTTTGATCTTCTTGCAGTCCATGGGACTCTCAAGAGTCTCCTCCAGCCCCATAATTCAAAAGTATCAATTCTTCACTCACAATAACTTCTTCCATCTGTTCCGGGGACCTCTAGGTTAGATTACTGCAACACATTACAGGTAAAGGTAAAGGACCCCTGACCGTTAGGTCCAGTCATGGCCGACTCTGGGGTTGCAGCACTCATCTCGCTTTATTGGCCGAGGGAGCCGGCGTACAACTTCCAGGTCATGTGGCCAGCATGACTAAGCCACTTCTGGCGAACCAGAGCAGCGCACAGAAATGCCGTTTACCTTCCCGCCGGAGCAGTATTTATCTACTTGCACTTTGTGCTTTTGAACTGCTAGGTTGGCAGGAGCAGGGACTGAGCAACGGGACCTCACCCCATTGCGGGGATTCGAACCGCCGACCTTCTAATCGGCAAGTCCTAGGCTCTGTGGTTTAGACCACAGCATCACCCGCATCTCTAAAGATGCTTGGAGAAACTTCAACTGTTGCAGAATTCAGCGGCCAGCTTGCTCATCAGAGCAAGATGGTTTCAACATATTACACCGTCCAATTATGGGCCGTCCAAGACAGAAGAGATAACTTCTTCCCCTAGTGCAGACTTAAACGGTGGAATTTGGGCTCCCTCAGGAGGCAGTGATGATTGCCACCAACTTGGATGGCTTTAAAAGGGGATTAGACAAACTCATAGAAGAGAAGGCTATCCGTGGCCACTAGCCACAACGGCTGTGTTTTGCCTCCATTGCCGGAGGCCGTGTGCCTTATGACTGCCAGCAGCTGATATTCAAAGTGGGGGGAGCGCTCAGGTCCTGCTTGCAGGCCTCCCATGTGGCATCTGGTTGGCCGCTGTGAGAACAGGATGTTGGACTAGATGGTCCATTGGCTTGATGCAGCAAAGCTCTTCTTAAGTTTTTTAAGGGGTTTAGACAAATTCATAGAGACATCTGAAGGCAGCCCTGTATAGGGAAGCCTTTTAATGTTTTATTGTGTTTTTCTGTACAATGGTACCTCGGGTTAAGAACTTAATTCGTTCTGGAGGTCTGTTCTTAACCTGAAACTGTTCTTAACCTAAAGCACCACTTTAGCTAATGGGGCCTCCCACTACCACTGCACCACCGCTGCACAGTTTCTGTTCTCATTCTGAAGTAAAGTTCTTAACCCAAGGTACTAATTCTGGGTTAGAGGAGTCTGTAACCTGAAGCGTCTGTAACCTGAAGCATCTGTAACCCGAGGTACCACTGTATGTTGGAAGCCACCCAGAATGACTGGGGAAACACAGTCAGATGGGTAGGGAACTTATAACAATAAGAATAATTGGAGCAGCCGTCCGCAAACCATTTTCCCCCACTTGAAAATTGCTGAGGTTGTTGACGGATTCTTCTGCCTCTTGTAGCAATTGTCATGCACTGTCCTAGGTGCTACGTGATTTTTAATTGCAGATGTGCTGCTGACCGCCTGAATGAAGGGGTCTGTGGACCGCACTTTGGGAATCCCTCCCATAGCAGCTAATGCTATCAATGGCGATTCTGGGTTCTACTTCTGTTTTCAGAGGCGACATGTTGCTGAATGCCAGTTGCTGCAAATCACGAGCCGAGAGCACTGTTGCACTTGTGCCCTGCTTTGTGAGCTTCCCATGGGCATCCGGTTGGCCACTAGATGAGCCACTGGCCTGGTCCGGCAGGGCTCTTTCCCATGTTCTTATGTATAAACATCCATTTCATTTAGGGCATTTCTATCCCACCTTTTTCCTCCAAGGAGCTCAGGGTTGTGTACATGGTCCTCTCCTTCCTCAGTTAATCCCCACAATAATAACCCTGCGAAGTGGGTCAGGCTTTGTGGCCGACTTGGGGATTTGAACCCTGCTCTCCCAGATCTTAATTCTGGCACTCTAACCGCTGCACCACACTGCCTCTCATAGATGGCTCAACTAGTAAGAGAGGCTGGCTGTCGGCACGTACGGAATCTAACGTGGTTCCAAGTAGATCTTGCTGGGCTTGTGCCAGTGACACGAGACTTGACTGCATTTCTGTCTTTGTCTTAGGGTGAGGGTTTTTGACCTCCGCATAAGCGCCTCCGTTTGCTCCCTCTATGGCCACCAGCTGGGAGTCTCTGCTGTGCAGATGGACGACTGGAAGATCGTCAGCGGAGGGGAAGAGGGCCTGGTCTGCGTGTGGGACCAGAGGATGGGCACCAAGCTCTGGGAAATCCATGCCAGGTAAAGTCAGCTGCCGGTGGAGGCTGGTCCATTAGAGCAAGGGGGGCGGGTACTTGCCTAAGGGGCAACGCTGAGGCTGACTAGCAGCAGCACCTGCTTTAAGTAAGGAGGCGGGCAGGTGGGGCTTTGGTGAGGGGAGACTCTACTGCAATAATAATAATAATAATAATAATAATAATAATAATAGTAATATTTATACCCTGCCCATCTGGCTGGTTCTCCCCAGCCACTCTGGATGGCTCCCAACTGAATATTAAAAACACAATACAGCATTAAACATTAAAAGCTTCCCTAAACAGGGCTGCCTTCAGATGTCGTCTAAAAGTCTGGTAGTTGTTGTTCTCTTTGACATCTGGTGGGAGGGCGTTCCACAGGGTGGGTGCCACTACCGAGAAGGCCCTCTGCCTGGTTCCCTGTAGCTTTGCTTCTCGCAATGAGGGAACCGCTGGAAGGCCCTCAGAGCTGGACTTCAGTGTCCGGGCAGAACAATGGGGATGGAGATGCTCCTTCAGGTATACTGGACCGAGGCCGTTTAGGGCTTTAAAGATCAACACCAACACTTTGAATTGTGCTCGGAAACGTACTGGGAGCCAATGCAGGTCTCTCAGGACCAGTATTATATAGTCTTGGCTGCTCTGTGTGGCTATGTATTTTGAAGAAATGTATTTGTCTAGTTCCATGCTTTGACACTCCCAAATGGTTAATTCCACTCTCGGTGGCATTGCCCAAAGTCTTACAGGGGCTGCTTGAACGCTTACAGCCCAGATTGACTGTTTGGTGATTTCTAGTGCCAGCAAGGTTCATTTAGAAGCTGAGCCTTGAGTGTTATCAGGCCAGTCCTGCAGAACTCTTTGCCACTGGTTTTCATTGTATGATTTTATGTATAAATGGCAAACTGCTCAGGGGTGGAGGTTCTTTTCTCTGTCTAGGAATAGTGGGATCTAAATATTTTTTTACAAATATAGTAAAATACCCAAGTACACCTTTTAACTCCTGCTTCTGGCATCTCTGGTTAAAAGGATTTTGGATGCCTGATTTCCATTCATTAATTTAAGTGGCTCTTCTCTGGGCAGGACTAGCACTAGGTATAACCCCAGCCCTGATAAGTCAGGTATGGGGAACCAGGTTGGACTCCATCTCCCATCATCCGTGGTCATGCTCCCTGGGGCTGATGGGAATCGGAGTCCAGCACCACTTGGAGGCTCTCAGAGCATCTGCTGGAGCTGCCTTTTCCCCTTGCCCTGCTTCAGGAATCTGGCTGCACTTCAGCAATTGTCCATTGGGTGGTGCTAAAAGCAAAAATACTATTACAGTGGTACCTCGGGTTACATACACTTTAGGTTACATACGCTTCAGGTTACAGACTCTCCCAGAAATAGTACCTCGGGTTAAGAACTTTGCTTCTGGATGAGAACAGAAATCGTGCTCCAGCGGCGTGGCAGCAGTGGGAGGCCCCATTAGCTAAAGTGGTGCTTCAGGTTAAGAACAGTTTCAGGTTAAGAACGGACCTCCAGAACGAATTAAGTACTTAACCCGAGGTACCACTGTATTATTATTGCCTTGAATGGAGACCCACCCCCTTCTCTCCCCTTCCCCTCCAGTGCCACAGCACTGGACTGACCCATTTAACTCAAAACAAGAAAAAGCAGCAAATGGAGACTTTTGGAATGACCACCGCCACCTGGTTGCCTGCCAGATATTTTTGGATTGCAATTCCCAGCAGCCTGAGTTCTGGACCAAAACCTATGGAGGGCACCAGGTTTGTTTCTCTGAGTAGACCTGTTGAAGTTAGCAGGCACAATTTATGCAAGGCTGTTGGTTTCAGTAGGTCTGCTCTTGAGTGTGGCTTTGGTGGAGTCAACCCTACTTTTCAAAAGTGGGAAAAAAGACAAATCGTTCAGGGCGGTGATATGGATCATTGCATGTTGATTTTGTATCCATAGGAAATCCGCCCGCAAATGAGAGAATGGAGTTTAGATATGCAGATAACAAAAGTTAATTTTGCCATGAATATTGGGCAGTTCCCCTCACCCCTTGCTAATGCAGCATTCATGTTGTCATTTGTGCATGGGAATGCATTTTTTTCACTTAGCATTTTCATGTGTATGTGGGCGTAGATTTCTGTTCCAATTAACTCTGCATTTTAATGGCAAGACATTTTTAACAGTGGGGGTGGGGAGAGAAACTATTAAAAGAACTTGCACGTCATATTTAGAAATGTTAATCGTGACCCCCATTAAGAATTAAAAAAAAAAAATGAAACAGAAACACCAACAACATTCCTTTTTCCCTCCAGGCACCCTGTCCGCCACATCTGGTTCAACAGCCACAGCCTCATCACCGCCAATATCCCTGACGAGAAGGTTCCCCGAGGCGCCAGCATCATGGATGATGACCTGACTGCTCATCGAAGGTAAGAATCAGCCACAGGAGCAGCAGTTTTACTAAGCAGAAAGAGAGCCAAGAGTCTGAGAAGCAGGGAATGCGAGTGGGCCACGCCCCTGAATGCTCAAAGCTGAGGTGGGAGGGTTAATAGAATTGATGGGAATAATGACTGCAGCCATGTCTAGGTTGACCACCCTGTGGAATTGCCTATGAAGGGCCTTTTCAGTTGTGGCTCCCCATCTATGGGATGGTCTCTCCAGTGAGGCCTGATGGGCAGCTTTCAGTCTTCGGGAAAGACTTGCCTTTCTTCCCCCTGGCCTTTGGGGGACTGAGCTGAGTCTGTCCCACAGTACCTGTGCTGCAAAAGCTTTCTACGGCCAGGCGTCATCGTCCCCTTTAGGCTCCAGGCCTTTGGCTCTTAATCATCTGTGAGTGGTGGGATGTTTTGGGATTGTCTTTTAGATTTTTGTCTAAGTTGCTCACAGTTACCTTGGTAAAAAGACCACCAATATATTCAGTAAATAATAATAATAAATATATGAGGGTGTGTTTGTTTCTGTATTAATAGGTTAATGTTTCAAATGGAGGCTTGCCCCCTCCCCCCAAAAAATATTTAGGCACCAGGTGAAAACACTTCTCTTCAATCGAGCATTAGGCTGATTTAACCTTCTGTGACCTTTTAAATGTGTCAGGGGGTGGGGTTATTGGTTTGTTCTGCTTTTGTTTTATTGTATATTTTGAGTTTTTATTTTGTATTTTTACGCCATGGACTTCCCTGTGATCTTTGGATGAAGGCCAGTATACAAATGAAATGAATGTTGTGCTCATTTTGCCCACAATGGTATAATGCGGTTATGTTTATGTTTTGTCAATCTAAGTTGCTTGGAGTTTCTAGGTGACAGGTGACTAGGGAGTCATAATAATAATAACAACAATAATATGCATGCTAATCATGCTAATGCTGCCCGTCTTGGTTGGGGAGGGTGGGGTATAAATAAAAATTTATTATTATTATTATTCTCTCCCCAAATCAGACATCGAGGAATCATCTATGCGTATGAGTTCTCGGTGGACCAGCTGGCTGCAGAGAGCATCCTTCCTATCTGCCGCTCCTCTTACAATGAAACAACAGGCTACAACTACAATATTGGCCTGGCGGTCCCCTATGACAACATCTAGCTGCGTCAGGAAGTAAGAGGTGCTGATCAAAGGCCGACCAACGTGGAGCAGGAAGGACGGCACCCACGTCCACAGGAAGGTGTCTGGGTCACGGCAGTGGCTGCCGCAGAAACACACAGAGGAGAATGCAAAGATGATCCTCAGTGATGCCCCCTAAAACCCACCTGGATGCAGCAAGGCAGAGGATGATGCGGGATGGAGCGGATGCAGCGGGCAGGGTGTGACGCTTTGCAAAACCCAGACATGGCGCAGTAGGAATGGAGGAGAAGTGCTGGCCCAAAGTGACTCAGGCCCGGAAGAGGAGCAGAAGGGAGTAGTTAAAACAGGGAGCCAAGCAGGTAGAGAGACTGGACTTCCTAACCTTGGGCCCAGGCCTGATCTTTTAGGCTACTTATGGGGCTGGGAAATGTGAGGGCTGGGACCATGACCAGTGAGATAGCAAGCAGGACCTCTTGAAAGCATGTGTAAATCATTCACCATTTCCTCCCAGGATGTCAGATAGCCCTTGAAACACACTTGGGAAGTTATAACATGCTTCTGGACATGTTTACACAAACAAACAACCTTTTCTATTGATGATGATGATGATGATGATGATGATGATGATGATGGCGTAATGAAATGAGCTTTGTTAAAATGAGATACCAGGGTACCTTGGTATATTAAACTCAACCACATCTCCTACAATGGTTTATTGGTGCTTGTTTTTAAACTTTTTTTGCTTTTAAATGTTTTCCCGTGCTTTTCCCGTATACATTTTATTGTTTTAATGTTGTGAATCCCTTTGGTATGTTTCGTGATTTAGTGGATATAAATCCTTTTATAAATATAACCGTACCAACTGGGAATAACAAAGTGGCATGTTTCATGCTACACAGGGCATCCCCTGTTCCTTGGGGCACGTTGCTCCAGTTTTACTTCACAATTAGCGAAGAGTACTTGGACTGCCCAGGATTTTGTAGAACCACCCCCCAAAAAATGGATGGTGTAATTTGTGAGTTTGGATTCATTGCTCCAAAAATCGAGGGAAGTCATGTGCCAAAGTCACGTTTTTCGAGAGCGGTCAAGTCTGTGCCAAAGAACAGGTGCAGTCCACCATCTTGGTTCAAAATGGTGGCTGGCTTGCAAAGGTCAACAGAGAGCACCGCCCCTGCCCTGGGAACCCTCACGCCAAGTTCGGTAATGATATTTTAAGACAACAGACAGAAATCACTTTCCAATATATATATAGTAGATAGATGTAAGATAATCTGGATCTAATTCCTCACCCTTGGTTAAGAAGAGCACACGGTTTTTTAAAAGTTGAGTCCCATGACTGTATCTGATCACAGGATCCACAAGTAAACAAGCTTCTGCCAAGAATTAAAAACAAAACCTGCTTTATTGATGATTTGAGGCTATTGAGGCTTTTTAGTGTAGACAAGAGAGAGAAAATAGCTGTAAAGCCAAAGCCAGGCACATCAACTCCTAAAACCTGCAACGCCCCCCTGCAAAAAAAACTGCCCCAGCCGTGGGAGATGCAGTTCCCCCTTAATACCCGTATCGACCACCTGACGGTTTCCGTCCCAGGTCGCTCCAGAAGGCACCAACACCTCAGTCCCAGCTTCTCCGTGGTCAGTAGCACATCGCAATTGGCTCCATGGTCAGGAAGCGAACGTGCATCTTGGTCTCAATGTCTATCCCTTCCCAGATCTGCCGGGGGAGAGGCAACAAAAGCAAGCTTGAGCCACGAGTACAGGTCAGGGGCCCTTTTAATGCTGCAGGCCACAAACATTTATATGACAACTTAATTTTTAAAAAATCTTTCAGGCAACGTGCAATTTAACAGGGAAAAAAATCATTAAAATGCAGCCTAAAACCAATAAAGCAGCAATATAAAAACATATCAAGCAGGGTTAAGGCGATTTAAACCCATAAAACAGGATCCAGTTTTAGAGGTAACAGAAAGCCTAGCACTGTGTCCCTCCTCTCTGTCTCCTCTCACTCTCCTGCCCCCGCCCCTCCCACAGGTTGATCTCCATCACTTCCGCCAAGCAAGAGGGTGAGCATCCATTCTAACCTTAAGGAAGTCTTCAAATGTGATTCCCTCGTATACTTGATCCGGCTCCTGCAACAAGAACAGAAGCATTACGTTGATAGGTGAAAGTCCTATAAGGGCAGAGGAGGCATTCAGAGAAAAAATGGAGGGCTCTTACTTCTTAACTCAAAGCAAAAACCTACATGCCATTCTTAAGGGCGACGTTTTCCTAAAAGGGCTTACAGCACAACCTTAATGCACAATCGAGGAAAAACACAAATCAACATTAAAATGGTTGGGGAACCTGGGCCAAACTTGGCCCACCAGTCCATTTTTTTCTAAAAACACACCCACATGCCACACACCTGATGTCAGGCACACAGCTGCAGAAAGTGGAATAGCATCAGCAGGTGTGTATGGGGAGTTCAATCCTGCTTTGTACCTCTCCACCCCCCATCTTTCCAAGCACTATCTGGAGATGGGGATTGAACCCGGGACCTCCTGTGGGCAAGCAGATGCTCTACCACTGGGCTACATCCCTTCCTCGCCTCGGAATGACCATGTGCTGGTCATATGCAGCGTTGCGCTCAGCCTACCATTTGCCCCACGCAGATGCTGGCAGCCTCCATCATGGCTCCGTCTGCGATGGACCTCGCCGATTCCTTATCCAGGTGGGGGTTCCCCGAAAGCATCTCTTGCACAATCTGGAGGGCAGAAGCAAGTTGCAAACTGGTTGGAGGAGGAGGAGCGGTGCCGGGTCATTGAAAATGCAGTTAAGGGAGTGGGATGCCCAAATAATAATAATACTAATACTAATAATAATAATAATAATAATACATTACATTCCTGTATTCCTGCAGAGTGATCTTGCCGTCACTGTCTGCATCGTACATGTGGAAAAGAACTAGGGGAGAGAAGGCAAAATAAATTAGGGTCAGGAGTAAACAGCTTAAAAGCACAGTACTATGCGTGAAATAAATTCATTCAAAACCCATATTTACCCCGCACAATAGTAACTGAACCTAACAGATCAAATCAGGGACTGTATCAAACACCAACAGAGTTCTTGTGCCAGTAGGCAGGGGAAGGGTGTTTGTGTGCATGTGTGCAAAATCAAGAACATATAATTTAATGACTTACAAAAATAACTACAGCTTGAATGCAAATACAAATTAAACACACACAGACCAAAAATGTTGGTCATCTCGTTCATAGCCCATGAGGTGGGGTGGGGAGACAATTACTGATATTGGAGCGTAGTAACATATTCTTTCTTAAAATATAGGATTTGCTTTACTTATAAATCTCGGGATATTGTCCTCAACGGTTTACGATGTTCTCTCTTGACGATGAGAAGTCGCCAAGAATGCCAAAGAGCATAACTCACAGGAGGCCTTTGAACATTATCACTGTCATGAAATAAGTTTTCACCCCCCTGGTTGAAAATGATGGGCAGGGAAGGGGGGGTGTCCTTTGGTATACCTTAACCTTCGACGTACTGTATTTTTCGCTCTATAAGACGCACTTTCCCCCTCCTAAAAAGTAAGGTGAAATGTGTGTGCGTCTTATGGAGTGAATGCAGGCTGCGCAGCTTTCGCTGAGGCCACGAGAGCAAGAGGGATCGGTGCACACCGATCCCTCTTACTCTCCTGGCTTCAGGGATAGCCGTGCAAAGCCTCTTCAGGGCAACGGGAGGAACGCTCCCCCTGCCCTGAAGAGGCTTGGCATGGCTATCCCAGAAGCCAGAACAGCAAGAGGGATTGCTGCTTTCGCTGCGCAGCGATCCCTCTTGCTGTTCTGACTTCGCTTCGCTGAAGAGGCACTGCGCAGCTTTCCCTCTCTGCACAGCGCCCCTTCAGCAAAGAGGGAGGAGAAACAGAGCCCCTTCCGTTTCTCCGCCTGCTTTGCTGGAGAGGGGCTGCACAGAGAGGGGGAGAATATTTTTTTCTTGCTTTCCTCCTCTAAAACTAGGTGTGTCTTATAGAGCAAAAAATATGGTAATTTTTCCATAATCGCTATGGACCAGATTCTGACAGTACCATAAATCCTTATTTAATCCCTCTAAAGATTCCTTTTAAAAACTATTTCTACAATAACCATCCTGGCAGTTCTCAATAAGTACAGGATCAGTTCTTTATCCAAAGCACCTTCATTTGTCCAGAACAGAATGTGGCCCTCGATAGGAAAAAGTTTCTCCTCTGGATGACTTTGAAGTGGGAGATGGGAAGGCACACAGTAGACATGGAAGAAGAGGAGAAGCTCCGGGAACCACACTCTTTACAGCTAAAAATGAACGCAGTGGGTTCATACAGACCGTTCCTCCCGTCTGCCAACAAAGCAACAGGCTTGATCGAGAAAAGGGAGCACCTTACATTTTAGCTTCTTCTTCCGGAATCGATCGAGCTGCTCGTCGTCCATGTCCATCTCGATGGGCCTGAAATTGGACATGATCGTCAAGAAGTCTTCGAAGTTGATCTCCTCCGCGAACCCGTCCGATGATTCTCGCAGGTTCCTATTGGCATGAAAGCACTCAGAACACTTTCGACATGAGGAACACCTAATGTGGAGCCCTCCATCCTCTGGCTGTGTTTGAGGGAAGTGTGTTTGCAAAGGCACAGCCTTATTTAGAAATGGGTTGGCTGCTGTGTGAGGGTGTCTCAGACATTTGAATAAAATCAACACATTTGTAAAAACTCAAATCTTTTATTGTGGCAGCACTCAAACTTTGGAACTCCTTGCCTACTGACGCAAGGCAGGTACCTCTCCAGCAACAGCTAAAAACCCCTTTTCTTTTTAAGGCAAGCCTATCCAAATATGGGGACGCGGGTGGCGCTGTGGGTTAAACCACAGAGCCTAGGACTTGCCAATCAGAAGGTCGGCGGTTTGAATCCCTACGATGGGGTGAGCTCCTGTTGTTCAGTCCCAGCTCCTGCCAACCTAGTAGTTCAAAAGCACGTCAAAGTGCAAGTAGATAAATAGGTACCGCCCCGGTGGGAAGGTAAACAGCGTTTCTGTGCTTTGCTCTGGTTCGCCAGAAGTGGCTTAGTCAGCTCCCTCGGCCAATAAAGCAAGATGAGCGCCGCAACCCCAGAGTCCGTCACGACTGGACCTAATGGTCAGGGGTCCCTTTACCTTTACCTTTAGCCAAATATGCAGAATGCCGACATGTGTTTTAATCTGCATTTATCTGATAACTGATTTTAATTTGAAAGCTTCACGTCTTTACTGATAACGTCATTGTTCTCTTCTTTTGGTAAACTGCTTTGAGGTTTTCCCTTCTGCTTACAATCAAGCAGTATATAAACTGTGATAAAATAAGCAGAGGATAAATTGTTTACTTACAGAATTTAAATGTGACAATTGCCATTTGCAAACAGATCCATAGAAGAATGGAATGCGTCACACACACAGCCAAAGTCCCCAAAGTGCTAAGGATTGTCTACACCAACAGTAACTGCAGAGGCGTGATGAGTTGGTCTGACTAACTGGATTTTCTGTGGCAAGGGGAAATCTAGGTCAACAGCGTTTAAAAAGCATGCATTGGCATTTTGAGGATGAAACCATGTAGATGTTGCAAAAATAAATAAATGGCAGCAACAGCATGGGGCGTAAGAAAAGCCTTCTCAATCAGGCCCAGCATCCTTTTCTCACATGTTGGGAAACCAGCAAACAGGACCTGAGCACAAGAGAGAGAACACTCCCATCCTGTGGTTTCATAATAATCATAATTTATTATTTATACCCTGCCCATCTGCCTGGGTTTCCCCAGCCACTCTGAGTGGCTTCCAACAGAATATTAAAAACTCGATAAAACACCAAACATTAAAAATTTCCCTAAACAGCGATGCCTTCAGATGTCTTCTAAAAGTCAAATAGTTGTTTATTTTCTCGACATCTGCCTGGTTCCCTGTAACCTCACTTCTCCCAGTGAGGGAACCGCCAGAAGGCCCTCGGCGCTGGACCTCAGTGTCCGGGCTGAACGATGGGGGTGGAGACACACCTTCAGGTATACTGGGCCATGGTTGTTTAGGGCTTTAATGGTCAGCACCAACACTTTGAATTGTGCTCAGAAACATACTGGGAGCCAATGTAGGTCTTTCAGGACCGGTGTTATATGGTCTTGGCAGCCACTCCCAGTCACCAGTCTAGCTGCCGCATTCTGGATTAGTTTCTAGCAACTGGTATTCAAAAGAGAGCTTTGCCATCATGCCCGGTATCCATTGATAAGTCATATTTATTCTGCATGAATTTGCGCACACCCATTTTTGAAGCCATCCAGCTTGGTGGCCATCACTGGCTCCTGTGGCAATGAGTTCCACAGTTTAACTATGCACTGTGCAAAATGCATCCTGTTTCTGACCATGGAGGCAGAACACAGCCATCGTGGCTAGTAAGCCACTGATAGTCTCATCCTTCTGATGCAGGAGGAAGGCGGAAGGCACCCAGGGAAAGGGGGGCAATGTTTGGGATGCCATCAAACAGGGGCCACCAAATGAAATACTTGATTTTGTTTATCTGGCAAGATTTATAGACCATTGAATATCAATAATAATAATAAAAAGCTTTACGCCGTTTACATAAAATGCAATAAAATATTCACTAGAATAAAAGAAGAATAGCAATAAAACCAGACCTTAAAAAACAGTAGGCATAATAAAATTATCTGAATGTTCTTGAAATGGTTGGTTCTATCGACAAGTCTGCCTAATGAAATTACACGTCTGTAATTTTGTCTAACGAAAGCACCTTTAGCAGGCACTGAAAAACAGGACGTTGAAGCTGCCTCAGTGACTGGTTTTTAGGTGCTTGTTTATGCGCTTTAATGGCTTATGTGTGGAGAGGGATTCAAGGTTAAGGAGAGCTGCACAGTTCTTGTTGCTATAGAGAACAAACCCCCCCCCCCGGGGAGGCCAAGCACCCACAACATTACCTCTTGTCAAAAAAGGCCTGGACAATTTTGGATCTAATTGGATTGAACTCCAGATCAGGGACACGATCAAAGTTCTCCTTGCTGCGGAAGTAGAAAAGGACAAAGAGAAAGAAATAGTGAGAGAGAGAGACAGGTTTCTAAAGACAAATGAGCGATCTCTTCAGCACAGGGTCAAGGCTCAGTGGCAGAGCTGAGGTTTGGTTTGATTTGGTTTTGTTGTTTTTGCATTTTGAAGATTTTAGGTTCATGGCTTTGGGAATGTTTTGAACTGTTTTATAGAATGCTTTGCTTTGTTTTAAATGGCACACCAGTTTGCTACCCTCGGCTCGAAGGGGAAAAGCAGAGGGATATAAGTTCAGTAACTAGCTAAATAAGATTCCTTCCAGTAGCACCTTAAAGACCAACTAAGTTAGTTCTTGGTATGAGCTTTCGTGTGCATGCACACTTCTTCAGATACCAAGATAGCAGATAGCAGACCAACACGGCTACCTATCTGTAGCTAAATAAGAGTTCTAATATCCAATGTGGTGTGATGACTGAAGTGCCGAACTAGGACTTGGGAGGCCAACGTTCGAATCCCCATTCATCCATGAAGCTCACTGGGTGACCTTTTCCCAGCGACCTCAGGATCTCTCCGCTGGTTTTCTAAGGAAGGGGCGAAGCGGCTTCCCTCCTGCCTCTTGGCAGGACATCTGCCCCCTTACAGAGCGAGCCTCCTCTGCGACTCTGCCTGAAACCGTTTGTATATTTTCCTACAGAAAGGTCAAGCTGCTGTGCAGCGCAGGTGGAGGCCAGCCGGCTGAGCAGCAGGAGGAGAAACCAGCGCAGGAAACTCTCCCTCTCACTTGACATCAAACTATGGGTAGGAGTTGGGAGCCAACATTTCAGAACACCGCCCTCCCCTCCATAAGCATCAAGACACAACATTGATTGAACCACAACTCCCATCTTCACTGGGCAATGGCTATGCTTGCTGGGGTCAGTGAGATAAGATAAGATGAGATAAACTTTATTCGCATTGGCCAACGGCCATGGCAACATAATACAAGCAATACATACAAATAAAAAGACAACAGTGGGTAAAATGGGGAATCAAATTACCAAGATTATTGTTCAGATAGTGGCCCTTAATCTCATTGCACCTTCGATAAACCTAGCAACCTTTGCTGTTATCTGATCATTTTGATCGGATAAAAGAAAGAACAATGTGGCCGCAGATGGGCGGCCTGGGATGGTAAGTAAGAGTGGGGTAATGTGGGGCCAGTGGGAGTTGTAGTCCAGCATCCTTTGGAGGGCCGGAGGTTCCCCCTCTCCCTGATCTGGACCAAGGATGAGGAGCCAGGGTTGCTGAGACTCCCAACTCCCATCAGCCCCATGGTTCAGAGATTATGGGTCTTGTAGATTCCTCTCCCTGTAATTCCCCACCCAGTTGGCGATAAGGCACCAGGCATGGGTTAGTGGTAGGAGCAGGAAAGAGGAGGTGTCTTCCTGTCTTCCTCCTGGTCGATGGCCTCGCCTGCTTCCCCACAAAAGCCGCAAGCCTTGTACGGAGAAAGGCCTGTGCTTTCAAGAGAGCCATCTGGGGTTTGGCCTGGAGGAGCAAAATCTCATTACGGGAGAGAACAGGGCAGAAAGCAGCCAAATGATTAGCAAGCCGTTATTTGATGGGACGATCGGCCCAGGACAGACCTTGACAAGGACCAGTCTCCACATTGCACCCTTCCCTGTGAAGTTGGCTGTGCAACGGGGGAAGCTGCTTCCGTCCAGTCCATCTGTTCTTCCAACCCAGTATAAACAATGGCACTTAATCAGCCCCAACCAGCACAGCCAGCGGTCAAACATGATGGGAGCTGGAGTCAAAAATCATACAGAACAGGGATGCTTAACCTGTGCTCCATGGATGGGATTCATCAGGGGTTCCATCAACCCACACAATGCAATAAAATAAATTGTATGCAACATTTCATGTATAGGTGTGGATTTTTCTGGGAGGGGGGTCCATAGCTTCTACCAGATCTTCAAAGGGGAGTCTGTGACCTTTGAAAGCCACTAATTTAGAGGGTCACTAATCACCTGTTCCTGGTGCATTGGGAATGGGCCATTACTCAGAGATAGAGGATGCAAAATGCTGTTCAGTTCAATCACATGGATCAGCCAGTAGAACATGAGACTCTTCAACTCAGGGTTGTGGGTTCGAGCCCCACGTTGGACAAAAGATTCCTGCATTGCAGGGGGTTGGACTAGATGACCGTTGTGGTCCCTTCCAACTCTAAAATGCCATCATTCTAATCCCCAGCATCTCCAGGCCTGGGAAAGATACCTGCCCCTAATCTTAGGGAGCTGCTGCCAGCCATAGTGGATGGCATCTTCCTAAGAATGCAGCACATTCCCCGTTAAAAGTATCAACATGTTGCAGCATGGAGTGCTCCAGCGAGGTCTTTCCCAAACTGTGGTCCGCAGACCACCAGCGGTTCAAAAACTTCATTCAGCTGTTCCGTGGTGAGCCTTTGGATTTGTGGCTGAAGACAAGGAGATGGCACATCCATTGCATTCATCATTCATATTGGTTTTTAATAGTGTTTTTAGTGCTTCTTTCATTATCTATTGCATTATGTTGTATTGCAATCCAAACGGCACAGAATTCAAATCGCAATACAATAAAATGAAATAAGTAACACAGTGCATTACAATTGCACCAAAAAGGGGGGGATTTAATCATGGAGTAGTCTACCAAGACCGTCAGCAATTTTCAAGTGGTCCAATGGGGGGGGGCGGTTAGTTAGGGAACCATTGCTCCAGGGTTTCAGTTCGCCAGCTATACCATCTTTTGGGATACTCCATCCCATTGCACCTCGCTCAGTTTTTCATTCCACCCCCCCTCCCCACCAAAAACACACCTAGACAGCATTGCATGCCTACTGAGCACCCCAGTCCTCACTGGAATGATAGAAAAGGGTGTGGATTATCCCCCCCCCCAAACAACAACAACAACACAATTTGTAAACTGCTTGATCAAAACAATTCTCCAAGCAGTGTACAAGTTCACTCATGAGGTTTTATCCCCTCCTTAAACCTTTTTGTACTACTTCAACACTCGGGTTCTCTCCATCACCCTCAAGATTTGGATACCTCTGTCTCATGCATGGATGAGACTAGGCTTGTTCACACATTATTACCCTGAACACAGGTACAAGCTGTCTGTACACATGCATGTACAAGTGTTTGTGTGAAATAGTGAATGCTTGTCTGTCTGTACAGCTCAAGTATCATGTATGCAGGTACACAGGATTGTATTTGTTGTTGTTTAGTTGTGTCCGACTCTTCGTGACCCCATGGACCAGAGCATGCCAGGCACTCCTATCTTCCACTGCCTCCCGCAGTTTGGTCAAACTCATGCTGGTAGCTTCGAGAACACTGTCCAACCATCTCGTCCTGTGTTGTCCCCTTCTCCTTGTGCCCTCCATCTTTCCCAACATCAGGGTCTTTTCCAAGGAGTCTTCTCTTCTCATGAGGTGGCCAAAGTATTGGAGCCTCAGCTTCAGGATCTGTCCTTCCAGTGAGCACTTAGGGCTGATTTCCTTCAGAATGGATAGGTTTGATCTTCTTGCAGTCCATGGGACTCTCAAGAGTCTCCCCCAGCACCATAATTCAAAAGCATCAATTCTTCGGCGATCAGCCTTCTTTATAGTCCAGCTCTCACTTCCATACATCAGTACTGGGAAAACCAGCTTTAACTATACAGACCTTTGTTGGCAAGGTGATGTCTCTGCTACAGGATTGTATACTTTGTTGAAAGTTCCATAGGAATAACTTACGTGCGTACAGCTCAACTACTTCTGTACACAGGGACAGAGGTTGTACAATTGCTTAATGTAGGGTTGCTGTATTTCAAAAAGTGAAAATCCGGACACAAAAGTTGAGCTCCCCCCCCCCAAAAAAAAAAAAAATTTGAGAGGGAGAGAGAGAGAGAGAGAGGTTTGGAGCTATTTTAAAGGAAATTCATAAAAAAACAAATTTTCCAAGACATTCAAGGGATTTCCACCCAGACACTGTTTACCCACCTATGTCCAGGAAATTCCCGACATCTGGCAGCCCTACGTCATGTGACATGTGAACCCTCCTAGCATTGGGCTTCATTAAGTATCCACACTTAGAATAAATCCAGTGCTTTTTTCTGGGGGTACGCAAGGGTATGCATACCCTTAAACATTTTGTGAATCTTTTGTCCATTTACTGTATTTATTTCCCCCGATTTGAACTACAAAATGTTGATTTTCTTGAGTCAAAATGAGAATACCCGTAAACATCTTTTTAGAAGAAAAGCACTGAACAAATCCATCATGATATAGGGCTAAGAATAGGTAATACTGTACCGAATAGTTGGTTGATCCCCACTTAGCTGCTTGAATCGCCGATGCAGATTCTCAATTTGATCTGAAGTGACTATGGGGAGAAGAGACAGACAGACACTCCATTAATTTATTTTTAACCCTTACATACTTGTAAACTCCACCCTTCACTAGCACCCTTCACTAGGGATGGGCAAATATGCCAATTTCAATTTTCCTCCCTTTCTCATTTCCACCCCCATTTTAAGTTCAGTTTTCCACATGAGGCTATTTATTTATTTATTTATTTATTTATTTATTTATTATTACTATTATTATTCTTATTATTCATGAAAGTTCACTAGCAGTTTGCGACTGATTTTTGTACGCAATTTTGCCTGATATTTTTTGGCAAACCGATTTCCAAAAATATAGCACACTTTTTAATCAGACTACGCACTTTGAGCACATCTTCCCATAGCGCATGTAGCCTGGGCTGGAGAAACTGCAATTCACAGTATTCATTCTGAAGCGTGGCTGTGTTTCAGTTTGCGTACCACTGTTTCAGAAAGCACAAATGCGGTTGATTTGTCTTTACATTCAGATTGGATTTATTTTCTTCCCCACCCCCAGAAACACCTGCACCACAAGTTCCAGTATTAAGAAATCCTTCGTGGTGAAAAAAAGAAGGGGGGGGATGAGATCATATTACAGGTCACCACTACTGTGTTTCCCCGAAAAGCCATGTGTGCAATCTCGAGGCAGAGAAGAGCAGAAGTAAGGGTTAAGGCTCTTCCTCTGATCAAACTGGAAGTCTCACAACTGCTTTGCATTGCAAAAGAAATACAAATTAACCTGTCAGGAGATGCTCAAACATCTCCCTTAGGATTTGGCTGCCATGCAAAACAAGACCAGGAAGGACCATTTTCTCCTGGAATATCCATTTGCATTGAAAGGGAAGCCTCCATTGGCATGAATGGAGCAGTAGAGGCAGGCCGTTTGGGCAGGTGGGCGGGGGCACTGCCCCACCAAGCTCAGACTGCCCTCAGGCAGCCTCCACTGGCCTGCCTTCTTACTCACAACCTGTCTAGGGATGCCCCTGGCTGTCAGCTTGCTCCTCCTCACAGTCTCAGCATCTTACCCACTGTAGAACTCAGCAGGGAGGCAGAGGAAGATGGGCACTCAGCTAGAATCAGTTGGCTCTGCCTGCCAGAGGCTCTGGCTCCCCCTGCTGGCGGGCTCCCTGCCTTCCGTCCTACCATTCCCAATGGAAAGGAGGTTTCCTTTAAATACCTGGGTAACTAGCCACGTATCTGAAGAAGTGTGCATGCACACGAAAGCTCATACCAAGAACTAACTCTGTTGGTCTTTAAGGTGCTACTGGAAGGAATTTTTTTTATTTTGACTATGGCAGACCAACACGGCTACCTATCTGTAACTGTAGCCACTTTAAAGTGACTGTATATGTGATTGTGTTTAGGGGGTCTTTGACCTGAAAGGGGGCGTGGAAGTTGTTAAGTAGTGGGTTTATTCACAGGCCAGAACAGAACTGAACTGAAGGGTTCAGCCAGCCTGCTTATATAGAGCTCCACTAGAACACAACAGCAACCATTTTCTGTAACTATCCAATCACTGAGCGTCACTTTCAATCCTTTATTTGCATATGTGGACCTGAGTGAAAACTATCTATAGTATCCCCCTGCTGGCCCAGAGTGAGAACTTCAGTACATAACACAAGTAGTTGAGGATCTATATATATTTCAGGGCAAAGACCTCCGAAACGCAGCTTGCATGCATCAATGCACCTTAAAAATTAAAACATCTCATTATAACAAAACAAGAACTCTTCAAAATGGAAAAAGGGGTCGGAAAACATTTCACAGGCCACGACAGCACTCATACGAAGCCTTATTTTAAACAGGACGGGAAAACCAGCAGCAATATAAACCATGAAATAATCATATCCCCCAAAGCTGATTAGATAAATAGATATGAGAGAGAGACTATGAAGATTTGGATCACATACGCCTCTACACTCAGAGGGAAGGAAACTTATATTTATATATATTTACTATAGTTTATTTTAAAATATATTCAAAAATGCCTCTTCTTCACTCTTGGCAAGGACATCCAAGGTGTGAAGGGAAAAAAACACATTAAAACCAAATCTAGGCAATAAACCAGATTAAGAACAAAAAAGGAAATCGTTTTAGAGCAGGAGAAACAGAATAAAGCTTCACTTACTAAAAAAAATAATAATTATGCAGTATTTCATACTACTGGTTTTTGTACTGTACCCATCTACCTTATATGTGAATGGCCTATGGCCCAAGCATTCATAAACTACTACTACTTAAAGAATAAATTAAAAAGCATTAGGCTTGTATCCAGTGCTAGCCCTACTCGGAGCACACCCATCTCAATAAGTGGACCTAACTTAGCAACATCCATTCATATTTTGTTTTTGTTTTTTATAATAATATTTATTAAAGTTTCATAAGCAATCAAAAGCTTCCAAATTTAAACATAAAATACAAAAACCAAAAGAAGCTACAAAAATGAGAAAATACAAAACACATAAAAGTACACAATAGAAAACAGTTAACAGAATAGAAAAAAGAAGAAACACCAAAAAGCAAGACAGGAAAAAAAATTAGTATTTTCATATCTTATACTTCATTCACTAGTTTCTTGACCTCCTCACACCTCCCTTTTTGTATTCCATTTCAGATATTTAATTCAGCAAATCCTTGCCCTCTGTCATTTATCCTTACTCAACATCTTAACCTATAATAAATATATATTTTCCACCATTGTCAATCCATATTTACATATTCTTATTAATCTTTTAACCAACACCGCTTATTTTCAATCCAACGTCCCTTTAACATTCATTAATTTTACAGTATTTCTGTAGATAGTCTTTAATTTTTTTCCATTCTTCTTCCACCGCCTCTTCTCCCTGGTCTCGGATTCTGCCAGTCATTTCTGCCAATTCCATGTACTCTACATCCATTCATATTTTGAGTAGGACTAGTACTGGTATCTTCTTATATACATAGAAACGTAAGGGTGTCATCACACTGCGGTTTGTGTGGCTGCCTACTGGGTTGGGGTGAGCTGTGGGGGAATAGTCAAGGGGGTAGGAAAGGTATAAAGAGAGGGAGGATTGGCTAGTGTGAGGGAAGGGAGTAGCCAAAGAGGTTAGTGAGCAGAGGGGGCAGCTCCTAGTACAATATATGACAATAGAATCTTTGGAAATGAAAAGGGACCACTTGCATCATCCAGCTGAGCCCCTTGGTCAACTAACGGAGCTGAACATAAAAGCCCTCCATTTCAAACCACAGCACCCTCATGTCATTCAGCTAGATGGACCCAACTTTTGCTCTCAGTGCTGGAGTTGCTGTTGCATTCTTGTGCGCGCGCACACACACACACCCTCCATTCCACTGACACTTCTTTTTTGGGTTGTGTGCGCAACAAAACAAAACCCTGCCCTCTCCCAGCTGATAACCTGATCAGCTGATAACCCCCAGCTGATAACAGCTTGCTGAACACTGGCAGGTATTTGCCAAGTTCCAGCCTGTAACTGATACAAGTTCGACTTCTGCCAATGTAGATGGGAGTGCCTGGTGATAATCAGCGCCCAGAAAAGCCACATACCTATAGAGACTCTGGTTAGTGCCTAACCCTCCATTGCTCCCCCTGACATAGGACCATAGAATTGTAGAGTTGGAAGGGACCCAAAGGATCATCTGCTCCAGTGTTCCTCAAACTTGGGTCTCTCCGGCTTTGCTGGACTACAACTCCCATCATCCCTAGCTAGCAGGACCACTGGTCAAGGATGATGGGAATTGTAGTCCAAAACTGTTTGGGAGGCACTGATCTAGTCCAACACTCCTGCCAAAGCAGGAGTCACAGCCAAAGCACAACTTAGTACAGGGGTGTGGAACCTCAGTCCCAGGAGCTAAATGTGGCCCTGCAAGCTTCTCTACCTGGCCCTCAAGACTCTTCCCAGGCCACACCCCTCCCCACAGGCCACACCCCTCAAGAATCCTTTGCTCTCTTGTCAAGTGTTTTTGCCTGGCTGGAATGTGTCCTTGGCTGCGTGGAGGGTAGAGAAGAGTGAAGAAACTAGGCTACTGTACTAAAATAACATTTACATTTGTGGTTCCATCCACTTTTGCCTGTGGCCCTGCCCACCACAGGTGCAAAGTGTTTTTGCCTGGCTGGAATGTGTCCTTGGCTGCGTGGAGGGTGGAGGAGAGTGAAGAAACTAGGCTACTAAAATAACATTTACATTTGTGGTTCCATCCACTTTTGCCTGTGGCCCCAGTGGCGTAGCGTGGGTTGTCAGCACCTGGGGCAAGGGAAGTAATTTGCGCCCCCTAACCCGTGGATTTGCGCCCCCTAACCCTAACCCCCAGATGTTGCGCCCGGTGCAGCCGGCCCCCGCTGCACCCCCCACGCTACGCCACTGTGTGGCCCTGCCCACCACAGGTGCACCACAGGTGCAAGGTGCAAGGTCCTTGGACAGTTCTCCAAAACAGAATTTGACCCTCGGGCTGGGGGGAAAAGACCCCTGCCCTGGACTAATGCCTTCCTGCAGGAGCAGAGAAGGTCCCAGGTCTCTGGAAAGAAAGCAGAAGCTCGAATCTGCTTGTGACTCAGCAACTTCCTTTCCACGATCTGCAAACAAAACAAAACCCGAAGGGAAACTCACTCTTGAAGGCCAGCTGACAACTGGTGCTTGTTAGGATTATTAACGCTGACTCATGAAATAATGCTGCTCTGCTCTACTGACGATGTCAAGAAGCCTCAATCTCATCGCCACTCCCTGTACAACCCAGGCAAAACCAACATTTTGTTTTGGGCACTTATCACCTGCTCCTTGCTTAAACAAATCCAAGAGTGGATGCACAATGACTTTTTTGAAAAAAGAAAAAAAATACAGTGGTACCTCGGGTTACAGATGCTTCAGGTTACAGACGCTTCAGGTTACAGACTCCATTAACCCTGAAACAAAATAAATAAAACAATTCCTTCCAGTAGCACCTTAAAGGTAAAGGTAAAGGGACCTCTGACCATTAGGTCCAGTCATGACTGGCTCTGGCCTTGCGGCACTCATCTCGCTTTATTGGCCGAGGGAGCCGGCGTACAGCTTCCGGGTCATGTGGCCAGCATCACTAAGCCACTTCTGGCAAACCAGAGCAGTGCACGGAAACGCCGTTTACCTTCCTGCTGGAGTGGTACCTATTTATCTACTTACACTTTGACATGCTTTCGAATTGCTAGGTTGGCAGGAGCAAGGACTGAGCAATGGCAGCTCACCCCATTGTGGGGATTCGAACCGCCGACCTTCTGATTAGCAAGCCCTAGGCTCTGTGGTTTAACCCACAGTGCCACCCGCGTGCACACGAAAGCTGATACGAATAACAAACTTAGTTGGTCTCAAAGGTGCTACTGGAAGGAATTTATTTTTTATTTTGTTTTGACTATGGCAGACCAATACGGCTACCTACCTGTAACCAGAAATAGTACCTCCGGTTAAGAACTTTGCTTCTGGATGAGACCAGAAACCGCACGACGATGGCAGCTGGAGGCAGCTGGAGGCCCCATTAGCTAAAGTGGTACCTCAGGTTAAGAACAGTTTCAGGTTAAGAACGGATCTTCGGAACCAATTAAGTTCTTAACCCGAGGTACCGCTGTTAAACAAACTGGAGAATACCTGGGGGTTGGTGAGGTTGACCCCCATCAAGGGGGCAGGACTAAGAGGGTTGCAAAAACAGCACATCTCCACTCAGCTGCCTCAGCTCCTCTGGCGAGGGACAGAATAGGGCAGGGGGTGTGAGTAAAGGGCCCAAGGGAGCTTTGGTATGCTTCTGAAAAAAGCCAGTGGACAAGCATGGTGGCATCAGGTGCAATCCAGTGTGCCACTCTGGCATAGGGTAGGCAGACTGTGATCCTTTCCCTACTTTTGTCTTTGGCCCTGCCCAGCACTTCCCCCAAAATTGCCCCAGGAGGAATGTGGCTTTCCAGCTGAAAAGGGTTCTCCACTCCACTCTAGCCACTAGGCTACCGTCTAAAAGAAGAGGGCCCGATTCAGGGGAACCACGGCGCAAGCATTTTCCTGATCAAAGTACCCCACCCCCACTCCACCTTGCCATCCATTTCCAAACTGCTATTTAAACCTGTGGGGCCAAACATAAAGCTAAAGGTAAAGGGACCCCTGATCTTTAGGTCCAGTTGTGGATGACTCTGGGGTTGCGGGGCTCATCTTGCTTTATTGGCTGAGGGAGCCGGCGTACAGCTTCTGGGTCATGTGGCCAGCATGACTAAGCTGCTTTCTGGCGAACCAGAGCAGCTCACGGAAACACCATTTACCTTCCCGCCGGAGCGGTACCTATTTATCTATTTGCACTGGTATGCTTTCGAACTGCTAGGTTGGCAGGAGCAGGGACAGAGAAACAGGAGCTCACGCCCTGGGGCCAAACATAGATACTAACTCTATGGTAGACCAGAGACAGGTCTTTTACCCTGGAAACACTGACCCAGCGTTTTCAGGGATGAAAACAAATATGGCAAATTGGCACATGGGATCCCCTTTAGCAGCATATAGCTGGGGGGGCATTTTAACACCCCAAACTACAAAAAAACAATTACTACTACTACTACTTCTGGGTGAACCTATTACCCAGACCTCCTCAGCTGGTAGAACATAAGACTCTTAATCACAGTGTCATGGGCTTGAGCCCAAGTTGGGGAAAAGATTCCTGCGTTGCGTGGGGTTGGGCTAGATGATCCTTACGTTCCCTACAATTCTATGATCCTTGATCAAATGTTTCCTATAGCTTCCCAAACTGGTCTTTATGCCTAGCTGTGACCCTCAGGTATGGCTCCTTTCACTTCTCTGATGCAACCCATCACATTACGGTTCTGCTGCCTTTGTCGCTGTCACCATCATCAAATTGTTCGAATCCAATCTTACGCATTATGCAACAAATCTCAAAAATAAACAGTGAACTTAAAAGAGAAGGGGTGGGGAATGAAACTCCGAATGCTCCAGAAAATAAAAATCCCTGCTCCAAATCACTCGTGGTATCATTTGATCATTGGGTTCCCACGTACATGTACTCTCATTCCATCACAGATGCTGCAAATTCCAACCCATGACCTTTATGCAGCTTTGCTATTTTAAACACAAAGCTAATTTGGGGGTAGCTTTTCTTATTCTTACAAAAAAGGGGGCCCCTCCTCCCTTTTATTTAGCTTTCTACTTGCCCCCCCTTCCCGCCTGCTACTGACTTTTGACATTCTCACTGCCTGACATCATTATTGCCATGGAAACTAAGGGACCCATAAATCTTTAAACATCTGGAAGTTTAGTTTACTTTGCATTTACATTTTTTCCCTCTTTGTTGTTTTTTAAAGCATCATATAAACTTCAGGCACTTAACGCTACAAACCAGAACTTGGAATGGTGATTTCCTAAGAGGCTGAGTTTTCCCCCCAGTAAGGGATTGGTGTGTGCATTTGGAAAGGAACTCCCCGCCAGTGGACAAAAAAACCCCCTCAAGGCTTCTGTTTGCAAAATGGAGAGATTTGGAGAAAATACTGCCTTCTGCTGGTTTTCAGAACAGTAGCCTTTCACTGACTCTTAGCCCAATCTTATGGAATTGCAGAGTTGGAAGAGAGCCCAGGGGCCTTCTAGCCCAGGTAAAACAAAAAGGTAAAGGACCCTTGGATGGTTAAGTCCAGTCAAAGGCGACTATGGGGTTGTGGCGCTCATCTCACTTTCAGGCCAAGGGAGCCGGCATTAGTCCACAGTCAGCTTTCCGGGTCTTGTGACCAGCATGACTAAACCATGATGGAAACCAGAGCACACGGAAACTCCATTTACCTTCCCACTGCAGCAGTACCTATTTATCTATTTGCACTGGTATGCTTTCGAACTGCTAGATTGGCAGGAGCAGGGACAGAGAAACAGGAGCTCATCCCCCCCGTTGCGGGGATTCGAACCACCAAACCTCCAATTGGGAAGCCCAAGAGGCTCAGTGGTTTAGACCACAGCGCCACCCGCTCCTGCAACGCAAGAATCAGAGCTAAATGCAATCTTGGGGGCTGTGCGGATGCAAGAGAGAGAGAGAGAGAGAGAGAGAGAGAGAAATGCTTTCAGCTTCTTGAGAGGAGGGGTAGCCCATATAAATGGAATCCGTTAATAAATAGCAGTGCTAACAAGCGATGGAGTCAGGGATTGCTGGGCGGGGGGGGGGGAGAGGAACTGCTTTCTGCCACCACCAGAGAGAACATGGCAACCACCTCTTTTTGCACAAGCTCCATCCTGCTCATTTTCCAAACCATCTGCTCTTCATCCGGAGGATGACGTGACAAAGCTCATATCAAAGCTGTTTGCAGTGGCTGTCGAGGAAACAGGCCTCCAAAGAGACCCGCCTACCAATGTGCAAACTAGCCAAACTGTTTCCTCAGTGGCCATCCTCACATTTCAGGAGCACTCAGTCAAGTTTTGTAGCACCTCTGGTGGGAGACACACCATATGCCTTCTGGGATAGGTTTTCCACCTTTGGTCCCCCACCCTGCACTCACCTGTGGCTCCTAGAAGCTACCAGTGTGAGACTACAGCCACACCCTGGGAATTAGCTTTGTCTGGGCGGCTAAATCAGGAGAGGGTAGCCAATGGGTCTCAACCCTTCAGCGAGTTAGGGACTTCCTCTGCATGCAAAGACAGGCTCTAGCAGGTTGAGCAGGTCAAGAAGGCAATTTCGATATCTGCTGCAGAGGGAAATGAGGGGCAGATGGGGCTTGTCAACCTGAAGGAGCGTCTCCACCCCCATCGTTCTGCCCAGACAATGAGGTCCAGCGCCGAGGGCCTTCTGGCGGTTCCCTCACTGCGAGAAGCAAAGTTACAGGGAACCAGGCAGAGGGCCTTCTCAGTAGTGGCGCCCGCCCTGTGGAACGCCCTCCCACCAGATGTCAAAGAGAACAACAACTACCTGACATTTAGAAGACATCTGAAGGCAGCCCTGTTCAGGGAAGTTTTTAATGTGTGACATTTTAATGTATTCAGAATCTTTGTTGGAAGCCGCCCAAAGTGGCTGGGGAAACCCAGCCAGATGGACGGGGTATGAATAATAAATTTTTATTATTATAACCTGGGAAGGTAGTGCATCTAAAAGAAGGAAAACTCTGATCCTAAACCTCTGCTGCCTTGTGGGATATCTTCAGGAGAAGAAAAGGCTAAGGTGTGAACCCTACACAAATCTGGAGTGGAGTCCCTAAGGCGGTTGGATGGCTCCTTGTACATCTCCTTCCAGCAGCTCCTGCAGCCAAGTTGGTGCCAAACATCTTGCTCTGCTTTCCTTTGGACTACATCAGCGAGACCAAGAGTCTTCCGTCTGGGCAGCCCAAGACCTCCATGCACACTATCCAGTCTTGCGCTCTGGAGAGGTCACTTTAATGCTGCTAACATAGTGACTTGACTTCACCTCCAGAAGTGCACTCCATTGTCTCTTGAGACAGATGATGCCAGCAACAAGTCAGATTAGCAAGTCTTACGAGCTAAAGGCATCTGAATTGTGCAAGGAATCAGAGGAGCTGGATGTCTCCCTCAGCACTGTTAGGTCACAGAGTACAGAATATGGTGCCTACCTAAGAATTAGAAGAAGCCAGAGGCAGAGGGAGGGTACGATGTACAGTGGTACCTCGGGTTAAGTACTTAATTTGTTCTGGAGGTCCGTTCTTAACCTGAAACTGTTCTTAACCTGAAGCACCACTTTAGCTAATGTCCTGAAGCAAAGTTCTTAACCCGAGGTAATATTTCTGGGTTAGCGGAGTCTTTAACCTGAAGCGTATGTAACCTGAAGCGGTATGTAACCCGAGGTACCACTGTATACTTGAATTTTTAAAATAAGTTCCTAGCCCTCATGGTTGTAGACTGAAATAAAACTCCAAAGCGCATAGCCATAAGAACGTAAAGTGAGCCAAAGTGGGGGCGGGAGAGAGAGACTAATCCAGCTTCCTGTTCCCACAGTGGCCAACCAGATGGGAAACCATGAAGCAGGATTTGAGCACAAGAGCAACTCTCCCCTTCTGTGGTTTCCAGAAATTGGATCCACAAGCGTCACGGCCTCCAACCATGGCAGCAGAGCAGAATGTATCCTTCGTGAATGTATCCCATCCTCTTTTAAAGCCACACAAATATTGAATGTAGGAGTAGGATCATGTATAACTGCTCTGATACCAGCATGAGCACAGATGTTCACAAATGCATAATAAAAAGGAATTCTGGAAGGGGCCCGTCAATTTTTCCTTCGTGCCATCTTCCTGACTGGGGTCAGGCAACTAGGGAAAGCCACAGACATCCCATGCTCCATCTTTCCAATTTTCCCCGCCCCCTCTAATCTAATAGAAAGCCTGGCTAGCAGAGCTTCCAAATCTGCAGGCACTCCCAGCTGTGTCCAAATAGACGCCTTATGAAACCCAAATTTAAAGACCTTGTTTATATTCAGCGGAGTGGCTTGTTAGGGATGCCAAAAGCACTTCCAATCAGACCGTTTGTGAGGATGCTGACATTTCAGGACACCTCTCTGATGATGCCTATAAATCCATGCTCACGTTAACTGCCAGCCCAGCCATTACCTAATTAACCATTAGGTAATGCAATTACTGTTAATTAGACGGGGCGGTTGCTCAAATAATAGGTTGAAACAGGAGGAGAAGCCCTTGCAGACCAAAATTTGTATTTGGGCTCTTTCCTTCCTGGGCAGCTTCGCCCCTTCTTAACCCACAGGACAAAACGCCTTCTCCACTTCTGACACCATTGCAGCACATGTTGCTTTGGAGACTGCCCTCTTCTCCTGTGTGCTTGCACCTGCACTGCTGTGGCGATGGCAGGACTCGTCCAGCTCTCAACTAATGGATTATAGCAGGGGTCAGCAAACTTTTTCTGCAGAGGGCCAGTCCACTGTCCCTCAGACCTTGTGGGGGGGCCGAACTATATTTTTTTTTGGGGGGAGAAATCCCCCCAACCCTCCCCTTCCTTCTCCACAGCACCAGACGAGCCCGGTAGCTGCTTACCTGTGCCTTGTGAGCGGCAGGGGCTGGCGGTGGCGGAGGGACGATGAGCGGCGCAAAAGGGCTGGCTCTGGAGAGGGGCTGCTTAAAATGGCGCTCAGTCAACCGTGGCTCAACAAAGCCCAGCCCCCTTCCTCCTCTAGGCAGGGCAGGGAGAAGCCAGGAGGGAGGAGGCACCGCGGTGTGTGTGTGTGTGGGGAATGGTGCAGCCCGAACAATCAATCTCCCCACGCCGATCAATGCGGCGATTCCCGGACCGTCCGCGGGCCGGATCCAGAAGGCAATTGGGCCGGATTTGGCCCCTGGGCCTTAGTTTGCCGACCCATGGATTATAGAGACCCCAGAGGATCTCGAAGGCTCTCTTCTCCAAAGTGAATGCCCAGAAAAGCAGAGGGCAAGAACCTGTAGCTCTCCAGATGTTGTGGGAACATGGGTCCAAACCTTGACACAGGAAGTTGCCTTATTAAAGACAGGTCACCGAGTCCATCAAGCTCAGTAGTGCCCACACGGACTGGCAGCAGCCCTCCAGGATTTCAGACAGGAGTCTTTCCCAGTCGGCTGCTGGCAATCAGTGCAGACAACACTGAGGTGGGTCCAACTGACCTCGCATAAGGCAGTTTTACTAAAGCATGGGGCATGGAGTTCCTAAGTTCCTAAAGTATGGGGCAGCCCAGGGCACTGGAGCCATAGTTCCTAACTTCATCCTGCATCTACCAATCATTCCACCACAGCACATGCCCTTCACATCTCCAGGTTTTTCTCTGCAAGTCATGAGGACTAGAAACTTAGGAAAAGCAGAGATTCTCAGGTTGCTCCATAGCACCTTCCACTCACAGAAGGAGGTTATGCCCCTTAGTACAACAGCAGTTTTTTTGGGGGGGGGGGCATTCCTCTTGCATCAGAGGGATTTTGATATTTCAAGACACTTCTCAGCTCATGCTTATAAAACCTCAATCATGTGGTTGCACCCTTCTGGAGAGACTTGTGCCATGGACACATTTTGATTTTTTTCTTCTTCTTTTAATAAATACTTACCAACAGGTGCATGTACCCTATTATTAAGGCCGAAGCCAAACACACAACCATTCATCAGAGCAACTGCTTTATTTACAGCCTTGCTGCAAGTTTAAACAATAGAGCGCCAACGAATTTTTACAAAACACTGCCACTGGGGATTTGCTTCCCTGTTTTTAAGTGATCAGTTCCTTCCAACCACTTCTGCTCCTGGAACAGCATCCGACTGCAGCCTTTTGTCAGGTCGCCACTCCCTTCTGCCATCACTGTAGCTGGTTTTGCTCCGGCGATGGAGAGCTGCCCCTCTGCACACTCACTTTTGCACTTCTGCAATTCCTGTTCAACCTGTACAGTTGTTGTTGTTTTTTTTAAAAGATGCAGGTTATAACATCTCTGTCACCTTTTGACCATAAAGATACCGAGCTCAAGTGAGGCCATTGCTGTGCCCATTATGAATCATGGCCAGTGAGAACTTTCCATTTTGCCTTTAGCCTTTTTATCACACATCCAGGGCGTGGGCCACTCGTTTCCTTATCTGCGGTTTGGGAACAGCTGAACTCCTTAGCCTGCAGGTACCATTGTCTAGCCAAGGGGTTTTGCATGCACTGCCCTCCACTGCTCTAAGGGTTGGGCATTCCAGGGAGAGCTGGTTGAAGGCATAGATCCATACAGTGCTTTTCTTACAAGAGGGACAGGTCCCCAGAGCCAGTGTGGTGTAGTGGTTAAGAGCGGTGGACTCGTAATCTGGGGAACCGGGTTCGCATCTCCGCTCCTCCACATGCAGCTGCTGGGTGACCTTGGGCTAGTCACACTTCTCTGAAGTTTCTCAGCCCCACTCACCTCACAGAGTGTTTGTTGTGGGGGAGGAAGGGAAAGGAGAATGTTGGCTGCTTTGAGACTCCTTCAGGTAGTGATAAAGCAGGATATCAAATCCAAACTCTTCTTCTTCCAAACTCTTCCCAGAAGCAAAAGAGCACACCCTAAAAGACTTCCTTAGGGTTCTTTTTCCAGCTGAGTGCTGTAGCCACAGTGCGGAACCTCAAGCCTGAATGCGGCCCTCCAGACCTCTCGATCTGGCCCTTAGGACTCTCCTCAGGCCATGCCCCTGCTCCTCAGGCCACACCCCTTCCTTGACCTTGCTTTGCACCCTCCTTGAGTGTTTTCGCCTGGCTGGGATATGTCCTCGAACTCTGATAATGTTTACCCAGATGGAGGATAAGTGAATGTGTTTGTGGGGAGAAACTAGCCCAGGCATCCCCAACCTGCAGCCCTCCAGATGTTTTGGCCTACAACTCCTATGATCCCTAGCTAACAGGACCAGTGGTCAGGGATGATGGGAACTGTAGTCCAAAACATCTGGAGGGCCGAAGGTTGGGGATGCCTGAACTAGCCTACTGTACAAAGGTGAATTGCCTGTCAATGCTCCACCCACATTTGCCTCTGGCCCCGCCCACCACTGGCATGTGGCCCCCGATTGGCCGCCTACACCTATTCCATATAACGAAGGCCTTCCCCTTCCTGCTGATTACATTGCAACTCCTTCTTCCTCTCTGAAATGAGAACATGGGGCGCGTTCTCCAACCACCAGCTCACTCTAGAAGCTTCATCTGACTCTCAGCCAGTAATTAAGTTATACAGAAGATAAATGTCTCTTCGTTCAGCACCACACAGAAGGATCTCCTGACTCCCAGAGAGGTAGGCTGCCGACTGAAGTGTGTACCATGTTCTACCCACTATGGATTTCAGAGGAAAGGTCTTTTAGTTAGGAGAAAAGGCAGTGTAATGGTTTCCCCAGGGGCTTGCCGCTTTGCGTAGAAGGCATTTTGACGAGCCACCACCGAGGGCTGCAGTGAGAAGTGCCCCTTCAGCCATTCCATAATTGTTCTGTAAGGAACAGTAGCGATGTCTTCTGGCCCGGGCAATTTCGAACATCTCCTCTCCACAGACGCTGAAGAATATCGCCCTCTTCTTGGCATCTTCTTTGTTGGTGACTGCTTTATATACATTATTTACACAATGGGCCCCACGTGATTGGCTAATTCTGGGATTCTCCTGTAGGCCAATCAGGTTGCGGATTCACTTCCACCTGGAGTTGGATTGGGTGGCTCCTGCGGACCAATCAGACTGCTGCATTCTGGATTCTATTGTTCTAGACCAATCAGACTGCTGCATTCTAAATCCTATTGTTCTAGGACCAATCAGACTGCTGCATTTTGGATCCTATTCAACTCAGTACATAACAGGCAAGTAAGAGGCAATACGACAGAAGTGTATAAAATTAGGCCTGGCGTGGAGTGAGTGGACAGAGACGAGTTTTTCCTCCCTCTCTTCTAACACTAGACCTTGCAGACTTCCAATGAAGATTCCAGGCAGATAAAAGAAAGGACTTCTTCACACAGTTAAACTGCAGGACTCCTTCCCACAAGAAGCAGTGATGGCCACCAATTTGGATGGCTTTAAAAGAGGGTTGGACAAATTCATAGACAACAAATAAGACTATCAGTGTCTACTAGTTGTGATGGCTCTGCTCTGCTTCCATTGTCAGAGGCAGCAACATGGACCACATGGTGCAGCTGAAAAAAAGGCTCCCACAATAGATGAAAAATTTACATGTATGTACAATAACAAAATAGTGATGATAAAATGTTAATAATAATAATAATAATAATAATAATAATAATAATAATAATAATAATAATAATATAGATTAGTGGAGGCAATACTGAGCTAGATGGAGAAATGCTCCGACTTCCTGTGTTCCTAATTCACAAAACATTTCGCCACAATAAACTTACAGGGCAGCGCATGGAGAGGTAGATTTTAACAAAGGAGTTCAAAGCCAGAGTGCTTCACTGTTGAAACAGGTGCACCATCAGGAAATTCTCTTCCCTTCTTTTTAACTCAAATCTGTTGTACCATAACTCAGCAGAGCACCCAAAAGAAAAATCTCTCCATGCAACACCCATTCAAATATTTGAAGACTGTGAGCTTATCGCATCTTATTTATTCTCCCTGCTCCCTGAAATGCAAACAGCAACTTGGGAGTTGCATTTTCTTTTTTTGGGCAGGGACTCAGGCAGAGACAGAATGCGAACCTCTTGCCACTGCATCCCTCGCAGTCCTGAGGCTGCTACTTGTATAATGAAGGGGCCGAAATGCAGGTTAGCAGCATCAACACGACTCAAGTCACATAGAAGGCGTGCTCACATGTTACACTGAACACAGGTGCCAGCTGTCTCCACACACACATGTACGTTGTGCGAAAAAGAGTGTACAATTACAGCTCCAACTGTTGTATACACAGACTGCACACCTGTTGAATATCACCTGTGAATAAATGTTTACAGCTCCAGTGTTTGGGCACACAGATTGTGTGGCCCTAAGGTAGAATTTGTGGTACGCGGGTGGTGCTGTGGGTTAAACCACAGAGCCTAGGACTTGCCGATCAGAAGGTCGGTGGTTCGAATCCCCGTGACGGGGTGAGCTCCCGTTGCTCGGTCCTGAACACCTCAACACAGGTGCCAGCTGTCTCCACACACACATGTACGTTGTGTGAAAAAGAGTGTACAATTACAGCTCCAACTGTTGTATACACAGACTGCACACCTGTTGAATATCACCTGTGAATAAATGTTTACAGCTCCAGTGTTTGGGCACACAGATTGTGTGGCCCTAAGGTAGAATCTGTGGTACGCGGGTGGTGCTGTGGGTTAAACCATAGAGCCTAGGACTTGCCGATCAGAAGGTCGGTGGTTCGAATCCCCGTTGCTCGGTCCTTGCTCCTGCCAACCTAGCAGTTCGAAAGCACGTCAAAGTGCAAGTAGATAAATAGGTACCGCTCTGGCGGGAAGGTAAACGGCGTTTCCGTGCGCTGCTCAGCCAATAAAGTGAGATGAGCGCCGCAACCCCAGAGTCGGTCACGATTGGACCTAATGGTCAGGGGTCCCTTTACCTTTAAGGTAGAATTGGCTTGAAAACAGCCTTGGATACCAAAAGTCAGCTATAGGAAGAAGCCACCTGAGTCAACTAACCATCACCTAAGAGAGAATGTTCTATTTAGAGCGTCTTCTTTCTCGATGCAGCCCACCACCATGCCTCAGCAAATATGCTTTATTCCCAGAAGAGAAGACTGAAATAAACATTTTTAAAAAACGGCTGAGCAAACTATTCTTTCGCAAGAAAAGGGTCAGAAATACCTTTGGCTCAGAGCAACACCCCCCCCCCCCACGCATTTATTTGCTGCCTGTTAACTGGGCCAGGCACCTGAGCTTTGGCTAGAGATAGAAAAAAGGTAAAGTTTGATTTGATTCCCTGTATTTCTGCGCCCCTGTTCATTCAAACGGATCTCAAAGCAGCTTCCAAACAAATAAACAACAGTAACATAACAAAGAACAGAACAGAACGTCACAAAGGCAGCATAGAGCCTATAAAACAATTAACACATCACCAATAAGGCAATTGCAATCTATAAAATGTTATGAGCCAAACAGGAGCTAAAAAAATAAATAAGCTAAGCATCACAATTATCCCATCCAGCAAAGAGTTACATATGGTGTGAAAGGGCTCGCTCTGTCTGTCTGTCTGTCTGTCTGCCTCTTTCTGTGTGAGAGTGTGAGAAGAGCATACAAAGAGCACTGCTGGATCAAACCCATGGCCTGTCTAGTCCAGCAACCGCTTTTCACAGTTGCTTATTCAACGCCAGTTCAAGCTGCTTTTTTTCAGGCTTGTCTGTGAAGAATTTCCTCAGTGCTGTCCCTGCCGTCCCGCCCCCCCCCCCCCCGCTTCCTGAGAGGCCCTCTCCCTCACCAGAACATATTATGTGAATTTATATACAGAATGGGGGGGGGAATCCCATATATTTCAGAATAAGCGGGCTTCTTCCAAAGTTAAGAGCATTGATTGGAGACTCTGTGGTCCCATCAATTTTGTACATTCCAAGCAGCATTTTGCCACTTTAAACAGCCATGGCTCCCCTCACAGAATCCTGGGAACTGTAGTCTGTTAAGGGTGCTGAGAGTCAGTAGGAGAATTCCTATTCCCCTCACAGAACTACAATTCTCAGAGTAGTCTAGGAATTTTCTTCTGGGAAAAGGAGTTCTCTGAGGGGAGAACTCAGACATAAACACACACACAGGCACACCTGTTTCGTACATTATTCTTTGGGAGAACGGCATCCTGAAATTGGGAGAAGTGAAAATTTCAGTGCACAGATGTGTTTCAGTTCACATATTGTTTCAGAATATGCTTATTAGGGAGGTTTGTGTCTACATCCGAACCAGACCAAATCTCTCCCCATTCTTAAATAATAATAAAAATATTTATATGCCGCCCATCTGACTGGCTTGCCCCAGGCACTCTGGGTGTCTCCCAAAAGAATATTAAAAACACAATAAAACATCAAACATTAAAAACTTCTCTATGCAGTTAAAAGAGCTGCATTTCATAGTGGTTTACAAATTGATACACCACATTTACCATTTAAACAACAACAAGCACAACAAAAACCCCACACCCAACAGCAGGAACAACAGAAATCAACAACGGATGCCAAGAATAAAACAGAGCAGAGCAAAGATTACTAATTAATTCCCTAAGGAAACATATAGGATCACCGGGGACATTTCTGAATTGCACTTGCTGCAGCGCCTTCAAGATTAAGAAATCAATTGTTTCCGAGGGCTTGGATCCTCTTCATCAGAGGCACTTGGTGCCATAATTCTTTATTCGTTCATTTGTTGTAATCTTTAAAACAAGAGCTTTGCTGGATCAGGCCAATGGCCCATCTGGACCAGCATCCTGTTCTCACAATAGCCAACCAGATACGCCCCCCCCCCCCCGAGAATCCTGCAAGCAGGACCTGAGCGCAACAGAAACTCTCCTCCACTTGTGATTCCCTTCAATTGGCATTCAGAGATACTGAATTTCAAGGAAAGGCAGGGTATATTTTTTAAAGGGCGCAGCACATTGATGCTTCGGCAGCTAAACCTGTTCCCTGCCCTCTTGGGACCCCAGCCATTGAGGACAGTGGCACAGCAAATACACTTGCATGTGCACACACAGATAACATGCGTTCCCTATCTTAGGTTGCACAGTACAAGGAAAGGGAATTTGGGGCCATTCGAAGGAACTGTTGGCAGTGCAGCAGCAAAGATCTTCCTCGGTGTAATTTAAGGGTTTGTTCTGCCAGCGTTTTAAAGTCAATAAGCTAAGAGGGGGCCAGTGGGTGGTGTTGCTCAGCAGAGTGCCATGACCTTCGCTAGGGCAGCGGATGCTCTGATTGGATGAGGGAGGTTTCCTCTGTATGGGTTATTTTTGTTCAGCATTTTCTTAGTTCCTGAACTAAGAAAGACAGAACCTCTCTGCCCTTCTCTCCTCAAATCATTTTTTGTTTGGTTTGCTCTGTCCGCTGTTATCAGGGCTCTTTCCGATGGGATTTGTGTCATTTAAGTGATTTTCCTAACGGGACAGGCCACATATTTGGGGAGCAGGGCTTGTCCGAAAAAGGAAGGAAATGTTGGGCCGATGTAATAAGCAGAAATTGAAATAACCATAAGATGTATGCACTCCCATCTGACCTCCTGGTTATTTTTAATTGGCTATGTTAGACACCTGCTCTTAATAGATAAGGAAATTGACTTCCGCATATTAAGAGCTGCCCACATAGCATTCTGATACCACTGGAAAAAGATAAGAACTCTGACAGGAAAAGACGGGTTAACTCAAGTCTGAGGGAGAGCAAACATGGTAAAACTAATGAACTAATGAATTAAGAGTAAGAGGGAGGTCAGCTCTACAATTGCTTTGTAGAAAAAACAGTCTATTTCTAATGTACTGGTCTAATAAAGTGCAAGATAATGCATATCCATATACAGTCCTAAGCCATAAAAATTGAAACTGTTCACTGAAGTAATATATACAACCCATTTCTGGTGTGTACAAGATGATTAACTTGTCTCATTACTGGGAATGTATTCTGCTGCTTCTTTTCTTCCAATGTCACAGTTTGCTGGTGTTATATCTTCAAAGTAATACAATGGTACCTCGGGTTAAGAACTTTGTTCTGGAGGTCCCTTCTTAACCTGAAACGGTTCTTAACCTGAGGTACCACTTTAGCTAATGGGGCCTCCGCGATTTCTGTTCTCATCCTGAGGTAAATTTCTTAACCCAAGGTACTATTTCTGGGTTAGTGGAGTCTGTAACCTGAAGCGTCTGTAACCTGAGGTACCACTGTACTACAGCTATTATTATGGCTATTGTGACTCTTACTACAACTCTTACTTCTGTTATCACACAGCACATAGTTCAACTATGGAGCTCACTTTCTATGATAACCATCTTCAAATAGCCGAAGGGCCATCACATGGAAGAGGAAACAAGCTTGTTTTCTGCTGCTCCAGAGTCTAGGACCTGAACCAATGGCTTCAAGTTACAAGAAGGAAAATTCCAACCAAACATCAGGAAGAAATTTCTGGCAGTAAGAGCTGTTTGACAGCAGAACGGTCTCCCTCAGAAAGTGGTGGGCTCTCCTTCCTTGGAGATTTTAAAGCAGATGTCAGATGGCCATTCCATCATGGATGCTTCAGCAGAGATTCCTGCATTGAAAGGGGTTGGACTAGATGACTCTTGGGTCCCTTCCCACTCTAAGATTCTACGATTCTCTCTCTCATAACACCAGAACTTGTGGGCATCCGATGCCACCAAATGTGGAGGTAGAGCATAACCATCATGGCTAGGTAAAGGGACCCCTGACCATTAGGTCCAGTCATGGCCGACTCTGGGGTTGCGGCGCTCATCTCGCTTTACTGGCCGAGGGAGCCAGCATACAGCTTCCGGGTCATGTGGCCAGCATGACTAAGCCACTTCTGGCAAACCAGAGCAGCGCACGGAAACGCCGTTTACCTTTCCGCCAGAGCGGTACCTATTTATTTACTTGCACTTTGATGTGCTTTCGAACTGTTAGGTTGGCAGGAGCAGGGACTGAGGAACAGGAGCTCACCCCCGTCGCAGGGATTCGAACCGCTGACCTTCTGATCGGCAAGTCCTAGGCTCTGTGGTTTAACCCACAGCGCCACCCGCGTCCCTAATCATCATGGCTAGCAGCCGCCAATAGCCCTCTCCCCCATGAATTCATCCATTTCTCTTTCAAATACATCCAAGTTGGTGGCCTTCACTGCCTCATGGGGGAGAGAGTTACGCTGTTCCACTGTACACTGTGGACTTTCTTTTCTCTGCCCTAAATCGTCCAACAGCACCGAGTTGGGGATGAAGTGGATGACCACCAAGTTAGGTGGCTTTAAGGGAGCATTGGACAAAATTCATGGAGGACCAGGCTATTGATGGCTAGTAGCTTCTGAATACCAGTTGCTGGTGGGGAGGGAGGGAGAGTGCTCTTGCGCTCAGGTCCTGCTTGCGAGTTTCCCATTCAGGCATCTGGTTAGCCACTGTGAGAGCAGGATGCTGGACTTTATGGGCCATTGGCCTGATCCAGCAGGCTCTTCTTAGGTTCTTACCACTATTAAAAAGGGAACCTTTGGTCCTCTAGGTGTGCTTGGACTTCATCAACCTCAGCTGGCATGGCCAATAGCCAAGGGATGATGGGAGCTGCAGCTCAACCCTAGGAGGGCCACAGGTTCCATTCTGTTTCCGACCAGTTTTCCTATGTCTACAAATGGAATCTGCAGCTGGCTGCGTAGCATGGGTTGCTGGCACCCGGGGTGGGGAAAGTGTTGTGCATGCCTGGTGGACTAGGCAGCTGGGGTGGGAGCATGTACCAGGAGGGCACATTGTCAGGGTGAACAGAGCCCACCTCGCAACAGGCTCCTCGTCCGCTGCCTCCACTCACCTGCCCACTAAATCCACCCACCCACCTGCCGCCATGCCTCAGGTGCCAAGGCTCCATGCCTTTTGTGAGGGCACCCCCATAAAAAATGCACCTGGGGCCATGACTCCCTGCCCCCCCCATGCTACACCTCTGTCTGCAACATAATGTGGCCATTGGGAAGGACTCTATTCAGGGTTCTAGCTGGCCATAGCTCAGTGGCAGAACATGTGCCTTGTATGTAGGAGGCCCTGGGTTCCATGCCCAGCAACTCAAGGCAGGTCTGGGAGACAGAAAGCCTGACTGAAACCCCAGAGAGCCACTGCCAGTCAGTGTAGGCAATACTGATCTACATTGACTGTTGAGGAGCACTTCCTTATCCTGTTTTTTCTTCCACCCCCAACTGCCTTCTTGGAAATGTGGCTTTTCTTTTTTCAGATTACGTTTGCAGTTCTGCAAAACTTGGGTTTTCCTGAAATGAAGCAATGGTTCCACTGTGCATTAGACGGCTGGGGGGGGGAAATGCCTTGGCTATTAAGTTTGCAAGATGGCGGGAGTATGATAAGCTTACTGGGTTTTGGCAAAGCCTGTTTGATGTCTCCAGTATTATGGGCCGGACATCGAACCCTCCCTAACGCTGTTCTGGACCCCCTGTCACTAGACACCAACCAAGACCCTCCCCTATACATGAGACCCAGCTGCCAGGCTGTGTTCACCTCTACCCATCTAGAAATCACCTCCCCTTGGAAAGACCCCAAAGGAGATGGCAGGAAGTTCAGGATCTGGCTCTTTCCAAGCATATAACACAACACAAAAGGGCCAAACTGAACATGATCGTTTTGACAAAAGTGTGGCTCCCATTGATCAGCTATGCAAACCAAAGTAATTTTGATACCACACCAGCTTCTTGCTGTTAATTATGGAGAGGCTATGTCATGGGCAGTTGAAGCCTTGGCAATGCAGTCAATCATTTGGTTATTTGACAGTGTCCTCACTCAATGTTCCCTTCTTAATGTGGCTAAGATATGCAGGGTTCGTCAGAGCCGATGAATGTCATTTTATGTTAAAACCATATCTATGCTCCTATATACATATAAAGGTAAGGCTGTCATCACGCAGCCCCCATTGGAGGATTTGTAGTCCAAGGTGTGTGGGTTGGCGAGCAACATGGGTGGCACCAACAGCCGTGTGTGTGTGTGTGTGTGTGTGTGTGTATCTATATATCTCCATATAAAAGTATGCAAGATACAGATGCATAACTCCAGGCTCTGAACAGAAAAGCCGGTTGCACATGCCAACAAGCACTCAGAAAGCCCCGAACCGCAGCCTGCAGACACAAAACGCTTTGCGAAACTGGTGGTCTCCTTTGCAAACTTCCTCTTCCCCCCAGCTGAGCGGCTTCTGCTAGATGCCATCACTTGCATGCACGGACACTGCCAGGATTTCAAACACATTGCTGAAAGATAAGCCCTCCTTCTCTCACCCACAGAGGAAAAAGCCCGGAGTTGCTCAAGCTGTCAAGCCACATTCTTGCGCCAAGGATCAGCTGCCCTTGGGATGTGCAGGGAGGGGAGGGGGGGAAATGGAAGGGAAAGAGGGAGAAAGCGCAAAACCCTCTCTTCCCAAGTCCTGCAGGGGAGGGAGGTCACTGGGGAGCGACGAGAGGAAAGTTTAGCAGCTGTATACTCACAGCCCGTCTTGTCTGCAAGCTCCTGGATTTCGTCCGGCACCGAGTGGGAAGAGCCCATCTCTGCAAAGGCGGTTGCAGCTCTGGATAAAATCCAGGGCCCCGGACGTGGAGGGAGAGATGAACAGCTGAAGTGCAGGCAAGTTCAGGATAGTCCCGGCGACTCACAAATCAGCAGCGCCGGCGCAAGAGAGCAGGGGGACTGACTGCAGGTGCAGCCTCAGCTACATCAGCCAAGACTTCCTTGCAGGGGCTGGCGAGTTTTAAATCTCGAGGAAGCAGGAGCCACTAATAGAGAAGGAGGGAGAGAAAGAAGACTTCCTCAGGGTCCAAGAGCCTGCCACGCTCCAGGCACACCTGAGGAACCCAGCGCTGATTTCTCTCGCCATCACCAAAGCCAACCCCACTGGGAACGCGCTGTCTTCTGTTTGTTCCAGGCAAAAATCTCCTGGGGGAGGCAGTCATGGTAACAAGGAAAGTGCCACACCACATCCAGCGCTTGAGGGGTGTGGGAACTGGCAGATATTTATCTGCTTTAGCCACTAGCCCCTACAATTTACTCCATCCCTGCTTGGCAGAGCGTGAGACTCTTGAACTCAGGGTCAGGGATTCGAGCCCCACTTTGGGCAGAAAAATCCTGCCTCACCGCGGGGGGGGGGGGGTGGACTAGATGACGCTTCCAAGTCTATGATTCTATGCTGTACATGTTTCCTAAAGGTAAAGGTAAAGGGACCCCTGACCATTAGGTCCAATCATGGCCGACTCTGGGGTTGCGGCGCTCATCTTGCTTTATTGGCCAAGGGAGCCGACGTACAGCTTCTGGGTCATGTGGCCAGCATGACTAAGCCGCTTCTGGCGAACCAGAGCAGCACACGGAAACGCCATTTACCTTCCCGCCAGAGTGGTACCTATTTATCTACTTGCACTTTGACGTTCTTTCGAACTGCTAGGTTGGCAGGAGCAGGGACCGAACAATGGGAGCTCACCCTGTTGTGGGAATTTGAACTGCTGACCTTCTGATCGGCAAGTCCTAGGCTCTGTGGTTTAACCCACAGCGCCACCCGCGTCCCGTACATGTTTCCTAAAACATTTCAAAACAAGGACGCAAGAAGGGCTGTGGTGGATGAGGTCCAAGGCTCACTCAATACAGCATCTTCTTGTCACCTTGGCCAGTCAGATGCCTCTGGGATGGGAAGCCTGACAGCAGCACCTGAGCCCCACAACACTCTCTCAACTTGCTAGGAATCACGAGGAATCATTCTGCTTCCAACAGGGGCACAGAACATTTACATCGTGCCTGCAGGAAAGCTGCAAGCAGGATCCGACCGCAAGAGCGCTCTCCCTTCCTATGGCTTCCAGCAACTGGCATTCAGAAGTATCGCTGCCTCAGACTGTCAAGGCACACTACAGGACCGTAGAGCTGTAGAGTTGGAAGGGACCCTGAAGATCATCTCATCCATGGGTAGGCAAACTAAGGCCCGAGGGCTGGATGTGGCCCAATCGCCTTCTAATTCTGGCCCTTGGATGGTCCGGGAATCAGCGTGTTTTGACATGAGTAGAATGTGCTCTGGGGTATCTGTGGGGCCTGCTTGGTGTTTTTTCATGAGTAGAATGTGTGCTTTTATTTAAAATGCATCTCTGGGGTATTTGTGGGGCATAGGAATTCATTCTTATTTTTTTTCAAAATATAGTCCGGTCCCCCACAAGGTCTGAGGGACAGTGGACCGGCCCCCTGCTGAAAAAGTTTGCTGACCCCTGATCTCATCCAACCCTCCTGCAATGCAGGAAAATTCAGCTGTCCCATACGAGGATCAAACCGGCAGCCTTGAAGTTATCATCACCATGCTCTAACCAATGGAGCTATCCCAGCTATTGTGTCTTGTAGACATTGACAACCGTCTCCTCCATGAATTTGTCCAGTCCTCTCTTAAAACCACCCCGGCTGGGGGCTGCCGTCATGACATCTTACGGGAGCCACTTCTGCAGTGGCTAACCAGGATCCAGTGGGAAAACTCTCAGCAGGATTTGAGCATGAGAGGACTCTCCCCTCTGTGGCTTCCAGAGCCCACGACAGGCAGAGCCAGCCCAATTGGTTATAGGAAGGCAGGCAGGCTGGTGGGGACTGGCTGAGGGCATGTTGAGATTGGTGGGGCAGTGCCCCCATCTGCCCTAAGGAACAGCCTCCGGTGAGATCAGTTAAGAGACGGCCTCTATGATCCCAAAGGTTTCAAGGAGGAGAATTAGGAGCAGAATGTAGTTTGTTTGTAGCTTAGGGTTGGAGGACTCTTATCACTTTCAGTTTCTCCTTTTTCATTTGTTAATCTCAGTTCTCCATATCAGTTTATAGTTAAAGCCTCATCAGCATTTCAGTGCGAATTCCTCCCGAAACATGCATTTCTGCACGCAGTTTTGCCATAATGTACACGTTTTTGCAAAGCCATCTCCCCTAACTTAATGCATTTTGTCTGCTGTTTTCATTTCATATGTGGCCAGGGCCAATGTTACCTGAAAGATCAATATCTCCCTTTATGAACTTGAGAGCGAGAGAGGAGCAGCCGCAGCCATTGAAGCTCCATGGTGCTGGGGCAAGGCCTCCTCCCGACGTTGCACGCATGATGTCATAGGTGTGTGTCATACATCACATGTGTGATGCCACACGTGCGACACAACGCTACCCCCAAGTCTTTGGCCCAAGGCAGCGCCTCTGGCTAGGTAACTTGGCCTTGCAACACAAGCTGAATCTAATTTCTCCTTCCCTTTAGCCCCTGGTCCAGGCCACACACCCTGGGCTTTTATGCCACCATGCCTCTTGTCTGGAGACTTCTAAAAGCTTCCCCTTCTTCTCCTCCTTTCAGCTGCTGCTTTTGGAAGTGCAAAAACATTTTAGGAGAAGCTCAAGGAAGAAGCAGATGATCAAGTCTCTGCCTCTGCCAATAAGTCTTCCTCTGCAATTCATTTCTTGGCCTCCTGCCCGCTTGTCTAGAGAGAATTATGGAACACGCTGTTTCAATGGTGCAGGAGACTAAAAAACAAAACTTTGCAGCCTTTTTTGTTCTAACTGAAGCTTGTTACGTTCAAGAGAAGGGGTGTGGCCTACCTTTTTGGCCCAGCGGGCCAGGTTGCTGTCTGTCCCCAGCCCCCTGTAGGACAGGTTTGATTGGTGGGTGGGACAACCCACCTGTCAATCACCCAGCATGATGATAGACAGCTGGGTTGTTCCGCCCACCTGTCAAAGTCCCTTGTGCGGTGTTTCACAACTGCCTGACCTGCTATTCACCTCACAGAGCAACGTTTCTCAGAGTGGTTTGACAGTCAATCCCTCTTAGCTGGGAATTCTGGGAATTGTGAGGGGGAACAGGGGGTTTTCCTAACACCTCTCAGCACTCTTATCAAACAACAATTCCCATGATTCTTTGGGGGAAGCTGTGATGGACAGACCGTTGGGTCAACCTCTAGGACACTCTCAGCCAACCATGGCAGGGATGAGAAGCGTCCCATCAGGCGGGAGAGAGGATGGAAAAGGCTCATTTTGACAGTTTAACTGCCAGATATGGCCTGGTTAGGAAAGCAGTTTAGGGCGCTTAGGGGTTTGTCCAATATGAAGAAGAAGAAGAAGAGTTTGGATTTGATATCCCGCCTTTCACTCCCCTTCAGGAGTCTCAAAGCGGCTAACATTCTCCTTTCCCTTCCTCCCCCACAACAAACACTCTGTGAGGTGAGTGGGGCTGAGAGACTTCACAGAAGTGTGACTGGCCCAAGGTCACCCAGCAGCTGCATGTGGAGGAGCGGAGACACGAACCCGGTTTCCCAGATTACGTGACTACCGCTCTTAACCACTACACCACACTGGCTCTCAAGCTTGACAAATCCCTCAGGTAGAGGGAAAGGTCCTAGAAGTTGACTAGAGCTGTTTTACAGGCACGGTAAAGCTGGTAACCCATTCTAGGGAGCAGTAGATTTCTGAGAAATTGCTTTGCTGAAGGGGCTTGAAAGCAAAGTTCTCATTTAAACCTGCAGTACCATTTTATGATGGACCCTAACCGTTGTGCCTTTACTAGTGACACTGTTCAGCACTATCCCTCACAGAGAGCTTTTTAATTAAAGCACCCTTGTATTTTTGATGCAGCTAAGCTTTAACTGGAAATAAGTTGCTTAGGAACTCTGAGTCCTTGCTGCAGATTCTCAGTGTGCGCTGCCACTCAGAGAAAACCCCTCCTGGGTCATGTTGCCTTGCTCCCATGTTCACTGAGGGAGTTGGTTGCAGAAGCCTTGGCTGTTTAAAATGATACGATACTGCTTTAAATGCATAGTGCAGAGAGGGGCTGTCGTGTGGGAGGAAAGGGTTCATTTCCCCCTTCCTGCAGGCTATTTTAAAAGATGTAACACCGAACAGCATTTAGCATAAGAAGAGTTTGGCCTTTACAGACTACAAAAATATTCCTTTGAATTTTTTTTTTTAAAGAAAAAAAGATGCCAGAAGAAGGAGCTATTTATGGAAACAACGCAAAGCACAAGTCCTATTAAAAGTATGCTAGAAATACAAATAAAGGTTTCAAAAATGACTCTCAGTGGTGTGCCATTTCGGCACTGCACGGAGATGGTGCGGTGCAGTGGTTAGAGCACAGGACTGGGAGGCCAGGGATCTAATCCTCACTCAGCCATGAATCCCACTGGATTATTCTGGGCCAGTCACTGCCTCTCAGCCTAGCCTACCTCACAGGGTAGTTGTGGGGACTTGAGCAACTTGGAGGGAAAAGGTAGGATTTGAATGCAATAAAATAAATAAATGGCATTTTATTGCTCACATGTACACATTTGTGCACAGGTGTGTTAAGGAGAAGAAACTTCACAAACAGCTCCCTTCATTGCTTTGACATCTACAGACCTTCAGGGAGGGGTCCTTTGACTTCCTAGCCCACATCCTAAACCCACCTGGTGGTGATGTTTCAGGGATTACTAGCTCATGAGATGACTCCTTGCCCACAAGATGTACAATGACTCTGGGTCCATCGACACAAGCTATGTCACTGCTCCTTGGTCCAGATCTCTTGGTGCCAGCTCTGTTGAGGACTGTGTGTCCCAACCTTCTCCTCTGGTTTCTTCAGCTGGTCTCCCTCCAGAAGAACTCTCAAGGAGATGCTCAGAAGGTCCCCAACCTGTGGGGATTCTGGTTCGTCCTTCGAGAATTCAGCACCTGTGTCATGGTCCTGTTCAAGGGTGATCGAAGTCCCAGCTGGGAACGTCAGGACTGGGGGCAAGATGGCAGGGTGGGAGCAGGAACGGGAGTCCAGAAGCCAGGAGTCATGAAGCCAAGGGTCTGAGGGTCAGGAAGCAAGGAGTCAAACGCAGCAAGGCAGGGAACATGTTGCTGTGGCAAAGAGCCGAAGAGAAAATGCTGACCTTATAACCCTTCCCAGCTCTTGCCACCAGGTGCTGTGAGTTACCAATCGGCCTCACCTGTGAGGCCGCACCTTGCCTCTTCAGAACAAACTTAGGAAGGCCCCAGTCTTGCAAAGTCCTATTGTTCACAGGGCCTGGCTCCCGCACGCACACCTGACAACCTGGTACTGGGTCAAGTGTAGACATCAAAAAGGCAGGGGGGAGGAACCTATGAACCTCTGCATGTTCCTGGACTACAACTCCCATCATCACTGGCCTTTGAGCTTTGCTGGCTGGGGCTGATGGGAATTGGAGCCCAAGCACATTTGGAGGCTCACCAGTTTCCCACCCCTTGTCTAACTGTTGCTGTACAAGGAACGGGGAAGGGTGCTATCTGGAACTGGCAGAGCTGTGGCAGAGTCCCAGATGCCCCAGTGGGAACTCATGAATGCGAACAATGGAGATTTGGAGAATGCAAGGGTAGAGAGATTTAGGAAATTGGAAAGGTAGGGATCAAATAATACTTACCTGTCCTGAAAAGGTGAGACAGAGTTGGCTCTCTGAGTTCCACAGTAATCTGCAGCTGCAAGGTTGTGACTGTATGCTGGGGTTCTAGCAGATGTTAGGCACAAGATCTTTGGCGGCTAGTGTCCTTGGGTATCCATGATGGGTGAGCATTCAGGAAAAGGCTCAGGTTATGATGGAGTGTCTCAAAGCAGGTCACCCTACTCACCAGCTTTTTTTATTTTGGTAAATACTTTTTATTTGACTTTAAGAAGATATAAGCATTTAACAAAAGCAATTAAAAAACCATATAAAGAGATTACCCTGGGACCCCACCCCATCCCCTCCATGGGTCCTAATGACAATGTTCACAACTGCATATCAGTTCATTATCCAAATTTTATAGCCATCTAAATTGTCCATATTTTTGGTTACTTTACAAGTGCGGTTAAAGTCCTGCTAATATTTTCATCTGCTTACAATGGTCTCCTAAATACATTATAATTTTTACTCCCATTCTTTTTTGAAGTTCTTGTCCTCTTGGTTTCTGAGCTTCCCAGTTAATTTTGCCATTTCAGCATCGTCCATCAACTTGGTGTGCCATTCCTCCTTGGTCGGAATGGTTTCTTCCTTCCATCTCTACTCACCAGCTCTTAGGACCCTCCTAATGTGATGAAAAAGAAAACAGGAAGAGTTTTGCTTGTGAAAGCAAGACGCTTCCCTGACAGGGGTCCTGACTCAACACAAGAAAAATAACATGCAAGGAGATGTGAGAGGAGGGAGGGAGAGCTGCTCCTACCAACTGTCTGGGGCTGATGGGAGTTGTAGTCCCAAGCCTCTGGAGGGCACCGGATTGGGGAAGGCTGTCACACACCGAAAGAATACCAAGGATTTGGTGCTGTTCGAATCACATGCTGCAAATGTCCCAGCAAAGGCTTCCAGGAAGCCTCTAATGCACATTCGGTCTGCTGAGCAACTTTTCCCTCTCTCTGCCCATCAACCAACGGTGCTGCTATTTGAACAGAGGCCAGGTTTGCCTGTGGCAACAGCCAGGGACTGCAGCATCGATGCAGTCCTTGCACGGCAGTTAAGGGGAGAAAGGGAGAGCAAGGTTGCGTAATTGAAGCATTCCTTATTCGATGGGATGCAGCTACAGGACAGGGTCATGTCCACATTCTTAACTCTGCCAGCGCAAAAGAAAGCAAAATAAAATAAAAGTTGTTCTGCTGTGTGGTTTCCCAATGTAAACAAGAACCCTGGAAGCTGCCATGTATTGAGTTAGACCATTGCTCTACCTTGCTTAGCATTGTCTACAGTGGTGCAGGGTCAGTGAATTAGGGGGACTAGGTTAAATGTTCCCCTGGGTATATGGAGAACGACATGCCCTCTGGACTGCATAAATAGACACACACACCCTCCTTGATTTCAGAATGCTGCAAAGCACAGGCTGCTAAAGAGATCTCTCCAGAGGGGATATGAAGAACAGCTTTCCGGGACTGTCCAGTTAAAGATCAGCCCTAAGTGGAGAGTTGAAAGTCTGGGGCAAAGCCAAATCTCTCTCTCTCTTTCTCTCTGCTACGCTAAATCACTCCCTCTAATAGCAAACACAGGTGATGAGTGCCAACAGAACTCAAGCCAACAAGGGGGCTGCTTAAGAGGACGGACGTGATTGGTGTCATCACAGAAAGCTGGCTGTTTTCAGAAGTAAAAAAAAAAAAGCAAACGAAGGGTTTGCTTCTCCCAGAGCAGTCCAAGTAAGGCTGAGGATGCTTGGCAGCCACAGAATAACGACCTGTTGGAAAAGATAAATCGAAAACAAGAGGGAAGGTAGTGGGATGCCCTGTCCATGGCTAACTCTGTGCCAACTTGTATAAAAAAATTGGGGGGGGGGGGGAATAAGCCCTGTCCACAAGATGCGGCACATGCACACCATTTGAATGGCAATGCCCATCAGCTTTGGGTGGGGTGGTCCCCACAAATATTTTATTGGGGAGTTGGTTCCTACAGGGGCCACATTGCTGGCCCAGTGTGCTGTGATCTGGCCAGCTGGTGCAGTCTCAGCAAAGGATGCCACCCCATTACTAGAAATGAAGCAAGATTCTCAGTCCAGTCATTTTTTGTATGTCCTTCTCTTCAGGCCTGTGGATGGCCATCTGTCTGGGATTATCGTAAGGAAGCGATCATTTAGCATGGCTTCTTCACTCTACTTTTTTAATCAAGCAAGCTTACCTAGACATAGAGAAGTGACATGTGTTTTATCTCTTTTAAGCTGCTGTTGATGTTCATCATCCTTTGAATATTTTTTAAAACCCATTTTTTAAAAAAGGGTTTCAATCAATAATTTTAATGGATTAGAGAGTGTGTGTGTGTGTGTGTGTGTGTGTGTGTGTGTGTGTAGGAGTACAGTGGTACCTCGGGTTAAGAACTTAATTCGTTCTGGAGGTCCGTTCTTAACCTGAAACTGTTCTTAACCTGAGGTACCACTTTAGCTAATGGGGCCTCCTGGTGCTGCTGCGCACTGAGGCACGATTTCTGTTCTCATCCTGAGGTAAAGTTCTTAACCCGAGTTACAATTTCTGGGTTAGCAGAGTCTGTAACCTGAAGTGTCTGTAACCTGAGGTACCACTGTATATAAATTTTGTTAGTGAGAGAAATAAATTCTGTTAAGCAGGCGGTTGAACTACATAGATGGCCTCCCAGGTCCCTTACAACCCTAGGGAAATCTAACCAAATGGGACCAGCTCCATGACATTTTTCATTCTTTCCTAAACTTATGCACATCCGCAGTTGGAGGCAGTAACACTTCTGAACCGGTTGCTGAAAACCACAGGAAGAGAGAGTGCTGCTGAGCTCAGGTCCAAGTTGTGAGCTTCCTACAAACATCTAAGTTAGCCACTGTGAGAACTAGATGGGGCATTGGCCTGATCCAGCAGGCTCTTTTTATTCTCTTACTCTGAGCTGTTTGGAGGAAGGAACCAAAACAAGGAATAAACTAATATGAAATTTGGGAAGAGCTGATAGGAGACAAATCAAATGGCTTCAGGAGCCAGACAGGGAGCGCAGACGAGAGGCTGCCCTTGCTAACCTAATCAATGGCGCAATAATGCAAGGCATACAACCAGGGGCTCAGAGGGCCGTGAGATCCGATGACGGGCACACTGTTCCAATGTTTTTCTATAATTCTGCGTGCATATCATCTCTCATGCCCAGCCCTCACATCTAAGCACAGCATCTTCTAAAAGCTGCTTTGCTCACGTGGCAACATCCTCCTGACTAGCAAAGAGAAATTAATTATGCCGTCAAAACACGGAAATCTGCCTACTAAGGCACTCTTGCCTATCTCTGGTAGCGAGCACCACCATAACAAGACAGGTTTCCTGGAAGATACAAGGCAGCATGTCTGAGGAATCTGCTTTCCACGTCAGCTTGTCGAGGGCTGTTTTGACAGGGGAGAAGTGTGAAATTGCGCTTGCCTGCCTGTCAGGGCAGGCAAAGAGCTGTCAGTTTCTGTATCATCTGCAGGGTGCAGACACCCTCCCTTCCAGTGAATTTCTTATCTTATTGCTCCACACACTTGTGGCATGCTGACTTCCGCACGCTGTCAGGCTATTGGGCAGAGCATCCCCCTTTGCTGCCAAGCACGAGGGCAAAATTCTGCACGTATGAGAGGGAAACCCCTCCCCCAGCAATTCCACTGGCGCCAAACCACAGTCCTGCCAGTTTATCTGTAGCAGAAGCAGACCAAGAAAACAGCAAGTACTTATTCTCCCTGCTTCAAAGTTTGGGGTCAGACTTGGATCCGGGAGACTGGAGTTCTACTCCCTAGGCTATGAAATCCACTGGATGACCTTGGGCCAGACCACTGTCTCTCAACCTAGCCTACTTGTTGTGGGAAGGGGGGGGGACACCAATGTATGCCACCTCGAGCTCCTTGGAGGAAAGGTGGGGTATCTTCCTATAGACATAAAAATGTAAGGCTGTTGTCATGCTGCAGTTTGCTTAGCTGCCAGTAGGTGGCCACATCAAGTGTAGTATGGTAACAGGTCAAGCAAGTGAGCAAGCAGCACATGGGGCAGGCAGCAGGGTTTTGGGTGACCTGTGAGGGGATAGGCAAGGGGTTGGGTAAGGTGTAAAGAGTTTATTCAAAGGGAGGGGAGGTTGGCCATGTGTGGGAGAAGGGAGATAGGTAAAGTGCTTGGCCGATAGGCAGTGTTGGTGAGCAGAGTGAGAAGCCCCTTGTTGTTTGGTCATTCAGTCGTGTCCGACTCTTCGTGACCCCATGGACCAGAGCACGCCAGGCACTCCTGTCTTCCACTGCCTCCCGCAGTTTGGTCAGACTCATGTTAGTAGCTTCAAGAACACTGTCCAACCATCTCGTCCTCTGTCGTCCCCTTCTCCTTGTGCCCTCCATTTTTCCCAACATCAGGGACTTTTCCAGGGAGTCTTCTCTTCTCATGAAGTGGCCAAAGTTTTGGAGCCTCAGCTTCAGGATCTGTCCTTCCAGTGAGCACTGAGGGCTGGTTTCCTTAAGAAGCCCCTAGTAAATGCAATAAATACCTAAAATATAGTAATACTGTTTAGCAAATCTGAATACCTAACAAAGTCCACCCACGAGCCTAGCAGACTGAGACCATAACAGTCAGCAACTTTTTGAAAATGACCGCATTTGAAAACAGAGAGGTAAAAAACAAGCCACCATTTTGTACACTTTGAAAAGGGTTGGTCGAAGCACAGCAGCCTGAACAACGTCCTTGAAATCCCCTACAATTTGCCTGACCCAAGTTTTTAAAAAAGTTGTTGTTGTTTTAAAGCAGCCTCGTAATTGTCAGTCTACAGCACTCTTGCCAGCCAAGCATATTGTACTCTAACCCAGACAGTAACAATTAGGCAAAGCCATTATTTTTACGAGCAAATGTGGTCAGACACTGGGTGATGCATCATCCCTGGTTACCCACAGTTCCTATGGACCGTTTCTGCTTATGTACATTCCGATGTTTCGCAGGTGAGAGACAAGAACATGCTCAGGAACACCTTTATTCCTACACCAGTTGTCATTTCATGAGTTTGTGAAGAACGGATGGCACAATGGTTATTCCAATATCTGGCATTCAAAGGAATATTGTCTCTGCCACTACACACACATAGTGTGTACACACCAGTCATGGCTGGTGGCCATTGATAGAATTTTTGCCGCAAAAGGCTAATATGGCTACTTCTGGTAGAAATTACTGGAATGTATGTTCTTCTTGTTCTCTTACGCTATATGTTAGGTCCACAAACTGCACATATTCCATCAGTTTAAGTTGCCATTCTTTAGTCGGGACTTCGCTCGTTTTCCATTTTTGGGCTAACAAAACACAGGCTGCAGTAGTGGCATACAAAAAAACAGCAACCTTTTCAGACACTTGGGAATTTCCATCTGAATTATCCCCAACAAAAAGGACTCTGGTTGTTGTTTTTTTTTTTTAAAAAAAATCAATTCAGTATGGAAAATGTTTATTGAATATATGGGGGGAAATTGTGTACACTTGAAAACGTTGGCAGCATGAAGATAAATTCAGCAGTGTAAGCAAGTTTTGATGAATGTAATAATGGAATATTGAATGGTTTAGTTTATATAAAATATGCAGGGATTTATGATATGCAAAATGAACCATGGAAAGAGAAGAAGGAAAGTCATTTATATTTTAAGGTTGTTTAAATGAATACTCTAAATTGTAAAACAGAAAATTTAATTAATTTTTTTTTTTTGAGACAGAGAGAGAGAGAGAGAGAGAATATGAAATTACTGGAATGTAGGAAGTTTTAATACAGAAGACCAAGAGTCAATATTTAAAGCAGTAGTTACTTTTATTGGGATCTCTTCCCCAACCATATAGTCTAGGAACAAACTCCCAACTCCCTCAACCCCTCCAGAAACAAAAAAAAAAAAACAAAAAACCCAAAACCCACCCTGAAGCAATTCATGAAAAATAAGTTATGGAAAATCCACAGCAGTCAAAATAACATATTGCCAGTTCACCACAGAGTGTTCCCATCATTCACAAGTTGGATGCAAAAAAGAAGAAGAAAAAAGTTCACAGCCTCAATCCAGTGACCCTCCATGCAAAGAGCTTATGCACCTTATCAGTACAAAGAGTTCATGCAAGGAAGCAACGCATCCTGCCGCTCTAGGATGAACGACCGTTTTCACCAGTTGACCTTAACCATTAAGTTACACAAGGTTCTCTGCTCGGGTTCAATCATCCTAAGGAAGGAACAACATTCAACAAAAACTGTCCTAGCCAACACTCAGTGGAGATGCGCCCCCCAATGCTTCTAGACTTCCATCTGCGCCGGCCAACATGGCCAACAGTCAGGAATGATTGGAAACGACCATTGACTTCTGGCTCTCCATCCAGACATTTGGGAAAGGCTCTCCAAATTTGCCATGGAGCTCTCCTACTTTCCAGAGAATTCTGGGATATGTTCTTGGTCATACACTTGTGGCCACCCAACAGTGGTGGCCATCTTTGTTTGCTTATGCACCTGCTCTGATAACGCAAGGAGGTGCAGGTGAGGGGTGTGTTGGTGAGATTCTTCTCTCTCTCTCTCTCTCAGTTGTCCATTGCTTTGGCCACTTTCCTTTGAGCCCAAGTCTCTTCTGGTATTGGAGCTTCGGGTTGGGGGAGGTAGGAAGAATTTGGGCTAACATGTGTATGTGCTTTGGACTAAATGAAAAATGGAAACAATGTTCAGTCAGAAGCAGTATGTGTCTCTGAGAATCAGTTGCTGGGGATCACACGGGAGAGTGATGCTGCTCTTGGAACCTGCCTGATGGCTTACCCATGGCATCTGGTTGACCACAATGAGAAATGGATGCTAGATGAGAAGTCCACATGGGTGGACTTCAACTCCCACCACCTGTGACCATTAGGCTAAGGTGGTTGTGGGTGATGGGAGCTGTGGTCCACCCACATCTAGAAGACCTAGAAAAGACCTTGGCCTGATCGAGCAAGGCTAGTCATACATCTTCATGCTTGATCTGACCCAGCAGGAATACCCTCAAGTCCTTAAAATCCTGGGCATCAAACTTGGTGAGATATGCTTCTGAGCAGAGAAGCTTAGGCCACAACAATCACTAAACCGCCCTACTTTCAAGTCTCATAATTATTCCCAAGTTTGGAAAGTACGTGTGCCAGTTGTACGGAGATGTATCTGTTTGGCCACAGTTCTCACACACATTTGGGGAGTGACTTGCTCTTGCTCTCAGGACCTGTTTTCAATACCAGGCCTCAGACCCAGACTAGGAAACTGTTAATAAAGAAGGTAGCCCCCTCTGGGAATGTGTAAAGTGCATTTCTTTTTCCCACTGGGAGAACCACAGGCAGTTCCAAACCAGCAGGGATAATGGAGAGGCTTAGATGTAGGGGTTATGGGGAAGGCTTTTCAGCCTGGGAGGGCCACATGATAGTGGGTGGGGAAAAGTAGGTGCAGCAACAGCTGCGACTTTTCCTTCTGTACCAAGGGCCACGATCCAGCTGCAAAAAAAGTCACAAATCTCCACTTCCTGCCCCTCCCCCCATCTCTCCATCGAGACAAACAAGAGGCATCACCACAGTTCAATAACATATCCCAGCCAGGCAGAAGCACTCAAGGAATTCAGCCTGGGTAGCTCAATTGGTTAGAGCATGGTGCTGCTAACGCCAAGGTTGCAGGTTCAATCCCCAGATGGAACAGCTGCATATTCTCGCATTGCAAGGGGTTGGACTAGATGACCCCCAGGGTCCCTTCCAGCTCTACAATTCTATGACGTCATTGAACAGGATATGTGGCCTGGGGATAATCTTGAAGACGGGACAGAAAGGGCTGGAAAGGAGTATTTGGCCTACGAGCTGGTTGAAAAGCGATGTGTGTGTGTGTGTGTGTGTGTGTATAATTTCACCAGGCAGGCTTGAAGCCAAGAACCTCTTTTAAAAATAACCTATTGTGCATAAATTAAAACAAAACCATGGAGAGCCAGCAATACAGCAGTCACTCTGAACACACACAATTCACTATGACAGGGCGGCTGATGCAGTTCCACAGAATGATAAATCACAGCAGCAAAGGGACTTTCATTCGTATATCTACCACAGGCCCAGAATCCACCCTGTTTAAAAATATAGAAATGCCCAAGCAAAGACACTCATTTATATTAACCCCCCTCTGTAGTCCTGCCATCGACTACTAGTAGAATAAAGTATAGCTATGGACTAACAGTCTAGAAGACAAGATAGATATAAACACAGTTATAATAACCTGAAGAAGTGAACATTTTGTTTCAGAGATGCTATCAAGAGCAAAGGGGAAGGGGGAGATAAGACGACCCCCCCCCAACCCTCCATGCTTGAAACTCTCCTCTAAAAATCTCATTTTTTGTGAGCAAAACTGCATATTGTAGATTAGCTGTACAAAGTATTCTTTTTTAATATCATTATACTGTTTCGAGTTATTTATTTATTTATTTATATATATTTATATATATATATATAGCACCTTCCATATAAAGGACGAGTTCTAAGTGGTTTACAAACAAACCAAAATCTGAGAGCACCTTGGGAGGAAGTACCACAGGCCAAGTATCTGACTACTAAAAACACAGAAAAGGGAACTAAAGGAGCTTTTGGATCAAGGTCACATGCCTAGTGTTGATGCAGGGCCCAAGACTCAGTGGCAGGAATCCCGCCACGCTTTTAAAAGCAGCAGTCTTCAGTCTTTTACCCAAGCATGCATTTGGGGACCTGCTTTTTCATTCATTTATTTTTTTAAACCATATTCAGTGTATGGTGGTAGCGCTTGCTGCTGCAGCCCACCTTGGTACAGGGTCCTGACCTGCCAGCTTTAAAGATGAATGCTTTAAAAAGGAGCCAGCTGCACACGGAGGAGGTTGAGGCAGACACATTGTTCCCTAGTTGCAGAGGAGGAGCAGCAGCAGCTTTCCCCAAAAGAGAGGGAGAAATTCAGTGTATTGCTAAAGTTCTTACCCCTGAAATGATGAATCGGGATTCATGTCATACTGAGAACTGTAGGGCAGGGTGCAGGGAGCCTCCGGCCCCACAGACGCTGCTGAATTAGAACTCCCTTCGTCCCTATATATGTAAAAAAGCCCAAAGCATTTACGTTAGGGGTGATAGGGGCAGAAATCCCCTCTCAAAAATCATGTTGGAAGTTGTTTATGTAGGTAACAGCAGCAGCTAGGATTCTACATGCGAAGAAATGGAAGGAAGAAGAAGTTCCAACCAAGGAAGAATGGGTAAGTTAATGGACTGTGCATGACTGGCAAAATTAACATCAAAATCAAGACAATCTAATGATGAGTGTTTTATGGAAGAATGGATGCCCTTTTCGGACTATTTAAATAAATATTATAGCATGATGAACTCGCGAGCAGGATTTGATCTACGAGCGGCAGAAGTAATTAGATGATAATATTGTGGTTATGATTTGATGGAAGACAGGGTGCAGCAGAAGGGGAGAAACGACAACTTGCATGGAAAATGGGGTGGGAAGTTGGTAAAAATGAGAAGGAAGACGAAATTCTGTATGTTGAAACTTAGTAAAACGTAACGGGGGGAAAAGAACTCGCTTCATCCCCAGTGAACGCAGAAGGCTTGGGATGATGGGAATTGTAGTTCTGCAACATCTGGAAGGCCAGAGGTCCCTCACACCTGCTATGTAGGATTTTGTCTCTCCAGTTCTGATTCCATTTACTACAAATGCTTTCAAGGATTTTTTGGCTCTTTTGGACTAGCCCTCTAAGCTGCTTCAAGTTGTCCCCAGCAGATAACGTAAAAGAGGGGTGAGGAACCTGTGGACCTCCATGTGTTTTTGGATTCCAGCTCCCATCAGCACCAACCAGCGTGGGGATGATGGGAAATGTAGCCCAAGAACAGAGGGCCACAGATTGCCCATCCCTGAGAGAATTTCACAAGGATATACGCTGGTTAAAATATTACTAGAAATACCGCATGCACGACAAAGAGTTCTCCTGAAAGGAATGGTTTCTCTGCTACTAACATTCAAAACTACATATTGTTTTACCCCTCACAACGTGATAATGATAGTTTACCTGAAGCCTTCCCAAGCCTGCAATCCGGTAAATATCGACTGCCCTCTGCTTAGAAAGACGGCCATTTTAAAAGTACATGTTTTCCACCTCTTTGCGGTGCATGTTTACAGTGTTTAACAAAATACAAAGGTGCACAATCGGCTGTTTCCCCCCAGCCTGCTTAGGTACCGTTCTGGTTGCTGGGCTGCAAATCAAGTAAGATTTTGTGGACGTTCCCTGATTAATAGGACTTCCCGTTTTCCTCCAAATGGAGCTTGGTTTGAACCATGGTCACTAACATTGTGCCCACCGGTACCTCATACAGCACTCACAAAAGGCCCCAGTAAAACCCCCTCAAAAATCCACAACGCAGGAGGGACTCTGTGCTCTTCCCGCTCAGATTCCGTTTGCTTAGTCTTTCCTACATTCAACACCCTCCCCTGCTTTAAACACGCCCTAATTTCATTGGATGCCAGGACTGGACCCCCTGCCCTCCCATCCATTCTGAGCAGCCATTTTGGGGGGCGGCAGCCATTTTCTGTCACGCTACACACCCACAGCAGCCATTTTGTGACTGGTGCCCATGGCACCATCTCAAAATTTCCCCTGGCTCCAAAAGGTTGGCAGCCCTTGACTACACAAAAACACACACACAAAAAGCCCAGGAGATTTGTCTTGACAAACGTGAGGTTTTCACAGCACAGCATGGATACTCCTCTTTAGGCACAGGGAAATATCACAGCAACATGAGCAGCTCCTTCCAAGACTGGTGCAGAGCAAGAGGAGTGCGGTGTGTGTGTGTGTGTGTAATGGAATCTGTGAAGCCTGGAGAAAAAAGCCAGCATGAGCGATAGTTTGGAGCAGTGGGAGGAGATCGGCTCAGTGCAAGATCTTTGGACAAAGAAGTTTCAATATAATTCCCAAGATTTTGGCACAGGGCTGCATGGAATTGAAGGTGGGCAACGAGGTCTGTGAAAAAGCCATGTTCTTTCCAGGGTATGCACATAACTCAAGACCTTCATTACACCGCAAATGTGGAGGACTAACCCTATCCGTAAGGTGCCAACTTTTCCAGTCTCTGGGCCACCCCAAACACTCCCCAAAGTCTGTGGTGGGGAAACAAAGAGCTTTCGAGGTCCAAGAGCAGTAAGGAGGACCGTGTACTTCGTACACAGAAGTCATTTCCGACAAATAGCATCTGCACACCTCAGCAGCTCAGGTGTCCTGCAGTATTTCACTAGTATTGGCACGGCTTTAGCTGGGTGGTTAAAGAACAAAAAACTTCATCCCTAGTTATCAAGCAAAATGTGATCCCTAGTTAAGCCGGAGAACTGTCAAGAACGGTTCCCGTGACGCAGCTCTCGCTGCTGCCGCCACCACACAAAAGCCATCTTTCACACCAGCAAAGACAGACAGAAGTTCATTCCTTGCTCCCGTACGTTTTCTGGACATCCGCAAGTGTCAGCTTCAGGTCCTCAGGGTACCGGAACTCCAGCTCAGCGTTTGCTAGGTAGTGCGTGCCGGCAAACTCTGCGAAGTAGCGGCCAATGTCCGGGTGAGGGATTTCTCGGGGCTCCATGTTGTACTCCAGATTCTCTGCAAGAGGAAGAAACAAAGGGAAGGTGACCGTTTCCGCAAGCTTGACAAAAAGAACCGTGGGGGTGCCTGGTGCCCGTTTGGGACTGGCAGGGAGAAAAGCGGGGAGGCTGTGGGGCTCTGCAGTGTGGGAAGGCAAGGCCACACCGGTGGGTCAAGGTTCAGGCAGTAAACAAGGAAAGGATCTAGGGAGCTCTAGCAAGGAACAGGCTAAAACAGCTATTTACGTGGCAGCAGTGCCAGGTTCAACCCGATTATTAGCATCTGCAAGGTGCTGCTGTTCTACTTCAAAGGTTCAGCCTGCCCCTGGAACCTCCTATTGCGATGGAGTACGGGGGTGGGTTTCCTCCGGTCCTCCTGCAGTGGAGTCCTCTGAGTCAGAGGATGGCAGTGCCACCTTCTCAGGTCAGGGGGCTACTAGCCACCCCAGGTCTCTCTGAACTCATTTCTGAAGCTTGGCCTGCACACCCATTGCCTTTTGCTTCAGACTCTCTGCCTCATCCCTGGAAGATGACTGCAGGGTCACGACACTGGGCAACAACAGGCAGAGTCAGGGGCAAAGGCAGGCCGGGCCAACTAATTCCACTTCCGTCCCTGTCCTCCTCTCTGCCAAGTTCTAGAAGAGCAACCCTGGGGCTAAGGAGGAGGAAGCTGGCAGGCAGGGTTTCTCCTTGGACTTCCTGTAAGCAAGAAGGCAGACAGGTGGGGTCTGGCTGTGGGCAGGCCGAGATCAGAAGGGCGGAATCCTACATACCCTAACAGACTAGCCTCCCCTGAAGAAGTGGCTTGTATCTGCTGTTATTCGGGGACTCTGTTGCCATTCAGAGTGGAGGATACTCTAAAGAAACAACAACAGTGTCTGCTCCGGGAAGATGCCCCTCTTGGTAATTTGGCTGTATGAGTCTGCAAAAAGCCAATCCCTATAGCAGGCATAGGCAAACTCCGGCCCTCCAGATGTTTGGGACTACAATTCCCATCATCCCTAGCGAACAGGACCAGTGGTCAGGGATGATGGGAATCGTAGTCCCAAACATCTGGAGGGCCGGAGTTTGCCTATGCCTGCCCTATAGGGACTGGACCTGCAGTTGCCACCAGAGGCCCTTCCTTCATGTGTCTTCTCTGAGAGAGGTGTGGAGGGTGGCAATGAGGCAATGACTCCCTGTTTGTGTTGAACGCTTTCCTCAAGTAAACACTTGTCGTCGTAAGAACACAAGAAAAGCCCGCTGGATCAGGACCATCTGTGGTCCTGTGGGCAGATGCTGAAAGTGGAGATGGGGAACCTGTGGCTCTGCAGACATTGCTGGACTACAACTCCCATCATCCCAAGCCATTGGCTCTTCTGACTGGGTCTGATGGGAGTTGCCTTGAGAAGATGAAGAGAGGCAGGCAGAGAGAGAGAGAGATGATTTCTTTTTAAATACCAGTTCATCTACAATTATACAGCTTGAACTAAAGGAGGTGGACAGGCAAGTACATACCCATCACCCAGGCAATACTAGTATTTAAAGAACCAGCTAGGTGCCTATCATCTGGGCACTTCTGAGCGTGAAGCTCAATACTTAGAATAAGAAAATTTATGGCAGGTTGCATATTTAAGAAAAACCCTTCCAAACACCCATTTGTCTTGCGGTACAGAGCACCCTCTAGTGGAAGATCCCATCTTTTCAAATATTACTTGCATAGCATTTTTGATCTGCAGACTACACTACGTCCTTTTACAATTCTTACCTTATTTATACTCATGAGACAGACAATGAGTATTATCCCAAATTACTTTTCACCTGCATGCTTATTTTTATTCTTTAATATTTCTATTCTGCCTTTCACAGACTTAAGGTGCCATTTAGCTCCTAGCTTTCATATCTCAAGTTTCTAACACCAGCCTGCACCCCTGATTTGCACAGCTTCACTGGCATGTGTTAAAAACCTGGGGTTTCTTTTCACATCAGAAAAGGCTGAACCCGTTTCCCCCGAAGGAGAATGTCCCAGTGCTGCTTACCTTGGGCTGCGTATCGGCATGATCCATCCTCCACCAATACGTTGTAGAAGGGCTGCTGGGAACCATGCGGCAAACTATGAACGTTCATGTTCCGGATCCATTCGTTCCCCATCATGCATGCCGGGTCCCAGCCGTAGATGACACAGTTATAGCCGTATCTAAATTGAAAAATAGTGGGGAAAGGCGCACACCTCAATTGACAGTCAAATCAGAGGCAATATGGTACATATGCATTGGGGTGCCTGGGTGGAATCAAGAGGTTCTGCAAGAACCCTTTGGGTCCTTATCCTGCTCTACATTTCTCTGATTCTATGGCTGTAACTGTTGACAATTGCAAAACTCCCCTAGGAAAATAAGAGACTGGTATCCTATTGGGAAAAAAGGGTTCTTGTCCCCACCCCCTTTCATTACAGCCATAATTTCACATGACAACATCACAAAGGAGAGTATCCAGCCCTCGTATATGGAAAGAGTAGGTCTACTCTAAGTAGAATGAAAAGAGCAAAAAGAGCCAAAAAGAGCAAAACATCAATAATTTCAAATGGATCACAACTTTTCCACCAAGGATTTTGCATAGTGTTATGGTAATCAATAACCAACATCATGTTATTTGAACCTGACAGAATGAAAAAACCTTGGTTATCTCAAGAGCACTGAAAAAAACTGTCTCTTGGCTGAGGAAGCTGGGATTGCCTTTTACAGTGTTCAATAGCAGCATCCCAGATTGTCATACAATCTTCCTGCTGCTGTTTTGTCACTGTTCTTAAATGGTAGCCGGGGTTACAAAAAACCACTAAGCCATGGTTTGCTTAGTTTGATTTTGATTTGTTTGACCATGTGAACCCAGCCCTGTAACTTAAACCATGGTTTGCTTATAACTGTAAACCATGGTTTGCAGCAGGCTTATAAAGCATGGTTTGTTTTTAATTTTGGCTTGGCATTATGTGTGAACCAAGCCCAATTCCTTAATCGTGTGTTTGTTGGGCCACCTAAGACGCTCTCCAAGCCACAAGAACAGCTGGAAAACAAAAAAAAACTTTGGAGAAAAAAAAACTATGTTTTGTTTGATCATCTGAGGGTTAAATCGTGGTCAGCTCATGATTCATTAAACAAACTATGGCTTAGTGTTATGTGTGAAACAGACCCATTAAGAGATAACTTTGTACATGAAAAAAATCCATGCCAGGAGAAAGCTTCAATAGCTCAGGAACTACAATTTCTCTCTCTGTTGTAATAACATGTTTTCCCAGGGGCCACACAAAAATTATGCCCCCTTTATATATATCCCTGTTATCTGCTGGTCTTTGTACAACATGTCCAAAGCCAACTAAAAATAACATTGAATACAGAAATAGAACAGTGTTCCCAGGGAGCTAATTTTAACCCCATTCTTACGGCATACAGATGGATAAATGCTGTAGATAAAATTTGCTATTTTTTCTGGTTGGCAGCTTTGTATGTTATTTCCTTCATGATAAAAGGCATTTGTGCATTTGGGGACAAATTTTGCTCGTTTCATCCAGATCACGTTTCTTTCTTTTTTTTTTGACTGGGCTGAACTTTTGAACTTTCAGCCCAGATTTTAGGGCAAAACAGCCAACCCATTTCTACATTTCATCGTTGGGTAGGTGCTCAGTGAAGCTCCTTCACAGATTCAATTGGCAGATGGTCCCCAGCCAATTTTCCCCAAAGAGCATTATGGAGAAAAAACGGTAACCCTTTCCCACCTGCAAATGGCTGAAATTGGGCTTAGGGTACCAAGCTATTTTGAATCACTGCCACTGTTGCTGAGGTTCAGCTTAGAAGCCAATTGGGATTGGGGGATGAGCAGCTCTGATCCTGCCTGTACTTGCTGGTTCTGCCATTTTAACTATGCAACAGGGAACTTCCATGGAGATTCAGATACTAATCCTGCTTCCGGAACTAGGTTATCGGTGGTGCTTGAATCTGTGATGATCCTCAAACTGAAAGCAAACATCTGATGCTGCAAGAACACCAAACAAGCACAGAATACTGAGCGGAGGAGGAGGAATAGAACGGGATGGACTCGCCTCTTATGTTTCATAATCAAGCCGACAGAATAGCAGACGTCTTTGTGTTTCTCCTCCGAGTGGAGCTTCACGTCAGGCCCAGATTCCTCTTTCCGGCGTTCGATGTGCTCTAGAGTATGCTGAACTAAATAGCCCACTGCTCCATGCTGGGAGGGGTCCAGCGCTTGGATGTGTTGCAAGATGTCCAGCACCTTTGAAGAAGAAAGGCAAAATAATGCAACATTGCAAACAGCTGCCATTTCCGTGAGCTGGTGCCACAGACAACGGGGTAGGGAGACTGGGAGCAGACCCTCCTGCTCTGACAGAACACACGTTTGCAATCCTGACATTTCCGCAAGGCAGTAGAATCTCACGAGAGAGCATGCCACGCCTCATCTTTAAAGGCTTGGCAGGCGTGGCTGGGAAACATTTTGGGACACCTTTGCCACTTCTATCCAGTTCAGAACTTCTTGCCCTGCTCCTGAACTCCTGCACTATGACCCCTGAGCACTGTGTCTGTTGATAAGGCTTGCCTGATTTAAGATCTCTTTCTTACCGGCAAGCAAGGGGCTCTGCTTGCGTGTTTTGGGGCAGGAGCCTGGGAAAGTGATGGCACACAAGGCTTTAAGTACCTTCTCTGGCCAGATTCCCAGGTGGAAGTATAATCGAGCCTGGAGCATGAGATGCTGCACATTGTCTGGGTACATGGCCAGGTACAGATCCAAGGAGTCTCGCAGGAGCTGGTAGGACTGATCAGTGCTTTCCCTGGCAAACAGAAACAGGCAAAGACAAAGGTTATGCTTTCATTCATGTTCATGAAACTGGTTGATCAGGGCCAATGGGGGCACTACCCCACCTACCTTGCTCTGCCCCAATCAGCCTGCCTTTCTATTTGCAGTCAGTCCAAGGGATGGCCCTGCCTATCAGCTTCCTCCTTAGCCTCAGCTCCTAGCTGGGAGGAGGACAGGGACAGGACTGGAAATAGCTGGCTCTGCTTGCTATTAGCTCCATCAACTGCTGAGGTTCCTGCCTTCTGCCATACCAGATCAGAAGCAGAAGACTTCTAGGAGACTTGGACCCTGGACTTCCCACTTTGTGGCTGCCTCTTAGCAGCTGCGGCATTTCACCACCCGAACCTGCGATTTTTGGGTCTCCCCAGAAAGGGCTTTTGACGCAATGCTCTGCTGGGTTCTTACCGCTTCCCGATGTTCAACAAGTTGCCCACCATTCTCTGCAAAACTTCCTTTGCTGTCGCCACGCCATAAAATTCCTCGGTCACGTGGTGCCCGATCAGGTACTCACACTCTTTCACAGTCAGCTGCTTCCCCTTCCCAAAAGCGTCGATATAGGCATAGTCAAAGATGTCTGTGCTTCTGCAGAAAGAAAGCAAAAACGAAGGGCAAGCCTTTAGCAAGCATAGCATGCTTCTCTTTCTAGAAGAAACAAAGTGCTCTTCCGCGCAATAATGGGGCTGTCACCCTCATGGCAGGAGTGGTGGGTCTACCTTGACATGGAACAGGTGTGCGTACAGACATACAATGAGGTGGCCAGAAACAGCTTTATTTTTTAATACAGCACCCCTTAGGCACAGAGAAAAGGGGTGCATATTTTGCATGACGGTGTTGTTCTGGCTGCACGAAGAAGCAACCCATGGGGAGCTGAGACTGCTCTCAGGGGTGGCGTAGGGGGTGTGTGTGTCTATGGGCAAATGCCATTTTCGCCCCCTGGAAATCCGCTACCATTTATTCTAGGCAGCTGCATTCCCGCCATCTTGCGACACTGTCAGAGCCATTACAGAGTGAAATTTATAACTTTCGGTTCCACGGCTGGCCAGATCCCTGGCAGATAATGAGATCGCACCGACGTTATTGATGACTATGGCAAGTAGTGGGGTTTTTTTTCTAATCGAACACGACCCATTTCTCTTCTGCAGTAGAAGGACACACACACACACACACACACACACACACAAACCCTTCCCATTACTTTGCCGTTTGGCAGCAGTTAACTTGAAAATGGCAATGCCGAAGCCGTCTTGTCGCCTGAGATAGCTGCCTCTCTTGCTGCCTTGCCAGCTCGGAAAACAAGGTTCCTGGTGGGAGGGCAGGAGGCCAAGCGAAACTTTAAAAGCTTACCCTTCTGTCCCTTGGCACCATCTGAGCAGAAAGTGGCTGGGAAAGTTGACAGGCTCCAGCCGCACACCCAACTGCCTGGCAATTGTCAAGTAAAGCACCGACAAGCTGATTGGGATTCCAGTCCTGTGGATCAAAACCTGAAACCAGAAAAAGTAAACGAGACCAACAGTGAGGGTGAGGGGTAGTCCCTCTGATGTGGGATTATGTTTAAGCCCACCCCCAAAAGCAGGGACTGGTTGGTTTACAGCCTTGCAGTACAATGGATCCTCTGTTCTTTTAAGGCGAGGAAGACAAAATAGGCCCAGAAGCTCCCATGTAACCACTGAGAACAATCTGTCTCTCTGTTTCGTTTATTTGTAAGATGTGTAAGCTGCTTTCCCCCACATTGTGCTCCCCAAGTGGTTTCCCATGGAAGAATAAAAGCATAACGTTAAGAACAGATACAATGGATAAAAACAGCACGAGAACAGCAGTAGTGCCGTGAGATTGCACTATCTGAAACTCCGGAGTTGATATTCCCAAATCCTGGGAGAATAAAGGGTGCAATGATGAGGTGATGGAAGGGCGAGACAGAGAGGAGACTTGGGAGTAACTAGGTCTCTGGTGGCTAGCGGATGGTCCCAAAGAGGCAACAGACAGTAACTGTCTGCCGCCTCTTTTCTTTGTGCTGCCAGGAAATCCTCCCCTCTCCATGCTGCACCACTCCCTGCCCATTGGCTCTGATGATCAGAGAACCCTAACTTCCGCCTGCCTCCAGGCACATCTCTAACCTGTTCATTCTAAATCACTGCCTTTAGGGCGGCATGCAAACATATTTCTATGCCAAAAAAGGCAAGTTAACGGGCAAGTCAGTTCTCCTGTTCCGACTTGTTTGTTCTCTTTACCTGGCGGATGTACGAATTCAGGGAATTGTAGTAATCCACCTCGTTCCCTTTGTATTTCAATTGCTCGTAGAGGACGTAGTTCATGGCATCAAGGACCTGCCTCTGAAGCTCCACCTGAGAGACGATCAAGACCTCCCCTGAAACACAAGAATAAATTAATTCGCTGAAACTGCTAGGAAAACAGGAGAGTTCTCACAGTGGCCAACAAGAAGCCTGTGGGAAAACCACAAGAAGGACCTGCGCACAAGAGCACTCTCCCTTCCTGGGGCTTCCAGTAACTGAGTTCCTGCAGTCGCCTGCACAAATTCATCACCTCACACTCTGGGTAGCTCCCAACAGAATATTAAAAACACAATAAAACTTCAAACATTAAAAACTTCGCTAAACAGGGCTGCCTTCAGATGTCTTCAAAAGTCAAGATACAGTGGTGCCTCGCAAGAAGAAATTAATTCGTTCCGCGAGTTTTTTCGTCTGGCGAATTTTTCATCTTGCGAAGCACGGTGTCAGAAAAGTTTTGGAAAAGCTTCAAAAATAACCAAAAACCTCAAAAAAGGCTACCACACCACGTTCTATGAGTTGCTCCTCGAAGTCAAGTCGCAACTGTATTAACGGTGTTAAGAAAAAGGAAACAAACTTGCAAAAAACGCAAGACGTTTTCGTCTTGCGAAGCAAGCCCATAGGGAAATTCGTCTTGCGAAGCAGCTCAAAAATCGCAAAACCCTTTCATCTAGCGAGTTTTTCGTCTTGCGGGGCACCACTGTAGTTGTTTATTTCCTTGACATCTGATGGGAGGGCGTTCCACAGGGAAGGCCCTCTTTTGCTTGGTTCCCTGTAAATTTGCAGTAAGGGAACCGCCAGAAGGCCGTCGGAGCTGGACCTCAGTGTCCGGGCTGAATGGTGGGGGTGGAGACGCTCCTTCAGCTATACTAGGCCGAGGTCATTTTGAATTGGAACACTTTGAATTGGAAATGTACTGGGAGCCAATGTAGGTGTTTCAGGTCTGGTGTTATATGGTCTCTGCGGCCACTCCCATCGTAATGTCATTTGCCTCTGCTGGGTGAGAAGAGTGAGAGAAGGGGGGGGGGCATCTCTGTCCACTGGTGGCTTTGGCCCTGTTCACTGCCAGCATGTGGCCCCTGACAGATTTCTCCAGAGGAAATGTGGCCCTTGTCAGGAAAATGTTCTCCTCACCTCTCGCCCAGGTGTGACAGCTCAGTCAGTATCAGTCAGCATGAGACTCTTAATCTCAGGGTTGTGGGTTTGAGCCCCACGTTGGGCGAAAAAGTCTTCCACTGCAAAGGGGTTGAACTACATGACCCTTGTGGTTCCTTCCAACACTACAAGTCACCCTAGCGCAGAGTAGCTGCATTGCCATAGAAAAGGCTGTCCAAAAAAACAACACACAAACAAAAAACTAACTCAAGTAGCTTTGTACAATACCTGCTTTTTGGGTCACACTTGGGTGCCTAGAGTTTTTCGATTTCAGGAATTTCCGAACTTTGGCCACAATATCGTCAACCTGGGCTTGGACACTTTCTAGGCAAATGTCTGACAGTGGGTTGCAATACTGGTCAATCAATACAGCCCCTGGAAAAACCCGGAAGAGAGACAGGGCAGAAATATATTCCATTAAAATTACTCAAGGGTTGTGAGCAGATTTAATTTCGAATGGTAAGAGCTGCCGGGTAATGGGAAGTAGCGGCTGGACAGACACCTGCCATGGGACGCTGTAGCGGCTGGGTCCCTGAATTGAGTGGTGAGTTGATTAGATTGGGGCGGGGAACCATTTAAAGCCCGAGGGCCACATTCGCTTGTTAGCAGCCTTCCAAGGGCCATGTAACAGTGGTGAGTGGAGTAACAGATGGGACCTACCCACCCACCTCTCCTCTCTCCTGCAAGTTAAATAAAAGGCATTATCATGGTTCATGAGCACATAACATCTAAGCAAACACAGAGGGCGTGGCCTCTGTGAGGGGGCGTGGTCTAGGAGAGCCCCAAGGGCCAAATAGGGATGGAGGGCTGCATCTGTTTCCCAGGACTGGGGTTCCCCACCTTTGGAATAGATTTTTCCCCCCAAAGAGCCCCTCCTCATGAAATTATAAAAACATTTTTAACCTTACACACACACACACACACACACAGAAAGAGAGAGAGAGAGAGAGAGAGAGAGAGAGAGAGAATTGGCAAGTGAAGGAGAAGGAAATTCTCATTTTAGTAAGGTAAGTGAAGAATTAAACTGGCCAGTCTGTATTGCATTAAGAGGAAATTAAAAGCTAAGCAAGGAAAAGCAAATGGGGGTGTTGGGATAAAGCTCTTCAAATCCAGATAAAGATGGAGCGTGTGCATTTCAGAAATAATATTTGAGAACAGACGAGGAACAGAAAAAGATTGGACTGCTGATTTCGGGACAAACCACTGAATTAAATTACAAAATGGTTAAGATTCTGCCTGTTTTGTAATGAGTACAATGAGGTTTTTTTTTTTTTTTTTTGGTAACTGCATTGGAAAATATTGGATGTGCCAGTAGATCACACTATTTTACTTTAACTACATTTTGAGTGATGCTCCATTTGGATTCTTTTGTGTGACGCAGAGCCTTTGGCTAAACAATAAAGATTCGGCTGGCAGGACAGATGCTTGCTATCACGTTGAGGCCTCCACTCACCTTCCAAAAAGGACTGCTCATCTGCTGGGCGCTGAAGATACACCTTCAGTTTCTTCAATATGTTTTGCTGCCGCATGAAGTAAAGGATTTTCTTTGCATAGTACTTCCACGTCAGGCCTTTCCTGCACAGTGAAGGAGAACCATTGTGGCGAGCAACCGCTTGAGTCGGAAGAATGGGAAGAGGAAAGCCAGGCGCACAAAGAGAAACGCTTGAATGGCGCGATTATAAGGGGCTAGCCAAGCAGAGCATGGAAACAACTACCAAGCCCTGAAAGCAGGATCTTATTAATACGGCTCAGGTATCTCCCGTGACTTTAAAAGACAACTTCTGACCCCTATAGCACAATCTTATCTGTGGAATGCAAAAACAGGCAGAGAACTACAATGCTGCTCAAATACTCTCACGCCAGCTGGGATTTTTTCCAACATCAATAGTTTTATTAAACTTCAGCAACAAACAAGAGAGGGGTAGAAAGATGAAAGAGATACGGATCAGCATACAATGCAGAAAAATTCCACCGGGGAGCCTGGCCATAAAGAAAGGCTTTAAAGTTGCAGTTCTCAGAGTGGCTTAACAGTCTATCCTTTTCCCCAGGAAACTCTGGAAATGGTAGCTCTGTGAGGGGAATATCAGCAGGGGGCGGGGTCTCCTAACAGCACCCGTAACAAACCACAGGTCCCAGGACTCTTTGTGGGGTTAAGAATGGAAAACTATTCCTCCAAGTCCACCTTATGACTTGGAGGGATGCAAGGTCCTCAGACCACTGTGTAAATATGGTGGGTATTGATCCTTCCAGACTCAAAACGTCACATGCCACTTACTTAAGAGAACAGTCGAGGAAGACTTGATGCTGTTACATTTGTGTCAGTGCCTTGGACAGAAGACCAATTTAATAATTATTCTGTAGTAAGAAAATGTCGTGTGCAAAGATATTTAAGATGTTTCTTGAGAAACAGTGCAATGTAGTAGTCAAGAAAGACCAACTAAGACTGGGAAGACCCAAGATCTGAATGGCTACATTCAGACCAAGGCCTTCGGCTCAGTATACCTGAAGGAGTTTTCCACCCCATCGTTCAGCCCAGACACTAAGGTCCAGCTCTGAGGGCCTTCTGGCGGTTCCCTCACTGCGAGATTACAGGGAACCAGGCAGAGGGCCTTCTTGGTACTGGCACCCTCCCTGTGGAAAGCCCTCCCATCAGGTGTCAAGGAAATAAACAACTATCTGACTTTTAGAAGACACCTGAAGGCAGCCTGTTCAGGGACGTTTTAAATGTCTGATGGTATTATTATTATTATTATTATTATTATTATTATTATTATTATTATTATTATATGTTGGGAGCTGCCCAGAGTGGCTGGGGAAACCCAGCCAAATGGGTGGGGTATAAATAATAAATATTATTATTATATTATTATTTATCATGATGGGAATTAGCCTGGGCTTGGTTCCTGTAGCCACGAGAAGGGGTGCAGAAACATTCACTCCTGTTTCCAAAAGTGCTTAATTTTAACTACTGTTTGTGTTCTTTGTGTTCCAAGAACCCAATTCTACAGAATGCTTCTTACTCACATCCTATTGTTTCACTATACCAGATGTGTGGACAACTTTGTCCCTCCAGATGTTGCTAAACTACAACTCCCATCAGCCCCAGCAAACACAGGCAATAGCCAGGGATTACGGGAGTTGCAGTTCAGCAACAGATGGACTACGTTCCCCACACCTGCTCTATACCCTCCTGGGCTCTGAATGCATGCACAGGTGATGCTCCTGTTTCTCCCAATTCAGATCCGTCCACTCCAGCAAACAGATCAAACCTCACAACGCATTATCCTCTAGTCAATCAGGGCGCTCAGTAGGAACAGACACACTGTCAGGACGGCTTCCAGGGAAACAATTTAGCTTAATGATAGCAAGTGGCAAAGACTGCAGCATCGTTAGCATAAATTTGCTCTTAATAAGAATGTGTGCGGCCAACGCAGCAGCTCAAATGATGTTAAGCAGAAACCTCACCAATGCAAAATATTAAGCTGCAGCCTTGTTAGAAGGTGAAACAAAGCTGAGCACACAAGCAACTATAAAACTTCATTGTAGTCTTTAAAACAGGGATAGGGAACCTGTGGCCTTTCGGATATATTGTTGGAACATATCCGTCAGCTCCAGTCAGCATGACTAATGGCCAGGGATGATGAGAGCTGAAGTCCGGCAATATTTGGAGGTCCACAGGTTGTCTGCCTCTGATTTTAAGACTTCCTACACAGTCCTTGCAGTTTTAATCAATTAGATCTGCATAATTTGCATACAAGAGAGGGGGTAAGCAGACTTTTTTTTTTAAGATTATGCACTGTAACATCTCAGGAGAGGCATTTCCGATTGTCTCTTGCACAGAGAATGCAACATTTCTCATAAGACTGGCACTTATTTTATTTATTTTTATCAAAGGTATATACCGCCCTTCATCTGAAGATCTCGGGGTGGTTCGCAAGATAAAAATGCAGAATAAAAGCACAAAATAAACAGTTAAAACAAAACCAGACAATAAACCCCACATCCCACAAGCACATTTAAAAGGCCGTAGAATATTTATCAGCCAAAGGCCTGGTTGAAGAGGAATGTTTTCACCTGGTGCCTAAAGATGTATAATGAAGGGGCTAGATGAGCCTTCCTGGGAAGAGCATTCCGCAAATGGGAAGCCACTGCAGAAAAGGCCAGTTCTCATGTTTCCACCTTCTGGACCTCTTGTGGACTAGTCACACAAAGAAGGGCCTCAGAGGATGATCACAGAGTCTGGGTCGGTGTATCTGGGGAGAGGCAGTCCTTGAGGTATTGCGGTACTGAGCTGCTTAAGGCCTTATAGGTCAAAACCAGCACTTATTAATAGCTGGAATGGTATAAGACCAGGTTCCAATCTCTGCTCGGCTATGGAGCTTGTTGGTATGCCTTGGACAAGTCACTCTCTGTAAGCCTCACCAACCTTGAAGTAATGTTGTGAAGATAAAAACACCCCCGGAGAGGAAATCATGTCTGCTCTCTTGTAACTTCTTCAAAGAAGAGGGATTATGAATGCACCGTTTAAGAATTGAATTGCAACATGAGTTTGCAATGTCTGTTAAGTTTCTGTAAAAAATATTTAAAATCTGCTGGCTGGGTAAATCAGGCGCACTGCTTCAGTCAGTCAAAAATGTTTTAACTGGCCAATCAATTAATCTAAACTTTGCATCCCTATGGAAATGCAATTTTGTTTTTGAAGCCCCTCCTAGCTCTTTTAAAATTCAGGCTCACCTTCCTTCCATATTAAGGATGGACATCAGCTCATCCTCAAAGAAGTGGCTTGGGCACTCGAGGGTTTCAATATCAGTGAAGCCGTCACAGGGCACCTAGCAAAAGAACATAATGTTATCCCATCACTAAGGACTTTAGGGAAGGGCCATGGCTCATCTGAAAGGGCACATGCTCTACATGCAAAAGGTCCCAGGTTCAACCCCCAGCATCTCCATGTAGGAGTCTGAAACCCTGGAGAGTTGCTGCCAGTCAGTGTGTACACAATATTGAGCTAGATAGACCAATGGTCTATCTTAAGGCTTCTATGCCTTAAATGAAGGGCCATAGCTCAGTGGTAGAGCATTAGTCTTGCACGCTGAAGGTACCATGTTCAATCCCCAGGGCAGGGAAACTGACTCCCGTCTGAAAGTCTGGAGAGCTGCTGCCAGTCAGTGTAGACAATGTTGAGCTAAATGGACCAATGGTCTGACTCAGTCTGAGGCAGCTTATTTTGTGGGGAGGGTCATAGCTCAGTGACAGAGCATCTCCATCTCCAGGTAGGGTTGGAATTGATCTCTGTCTGAAACCTTGGAGAATTGCTGCCAGTAGACAATATTGAGTAAATGGACCGGTACAAAGTAGCTTCCTCAGTTCTTAGGACTTTTCCTATAACCCACTAGGAAACTATCAAGCACGCTTTTGTATCCTGGGTCACAAAAGGATCATGGGGTGCACAGGACGAGTGTTTCTCAAATAAACAAGAAATCTTACATGATCCGAAAAGAACCTTTTGGAAAATGATGCTACGATTCTCCGAGCTTCCAAGCCAGCTTTATGCCGTTGTTTGTATTCCTCCAGCCAATTCACGCTGTCCACCTGGTTATAATATTTCATAAGCGATGGCCACCTGTGGAAGAAACAGACAAATCAAAACACAGTGGTCAACATTTCACATCTTCACGGAGTTGTTCAGGATGCCAAGAGGCAGGGGGAAGAGAACAGGAAAATGGAGTAAGGAGAAGTGGTCTCCTTGAACCACTAACAGGGATGGGAAGCATGTGGCCCTCTAGCCATGGTTGGACTGCACTTCCCATGATCTCTGACCATTGGGCTATGCTGGCTAGGGATGATGGGAGCTAGAGTCCAGGAGCTGCTGGAGGGCCATGGGTTTCCCCCCCTTGGAATGAGGTATCCTGGAGAAGGAATGAGGTCGAAGGAGGTACACCACAAGTGTAATACACATGCACACACCCCATTTCATCTGTTACAGTGAGAGGTTTCAGAGGACTGACACCCTGCTTAACACTAAGGTTGATGAAACATTCATGTCACAGTGGGGAAAGATTTCAGGAGGGCAGGAATGGGGAAAAACCCACAAGAAGGGTCTCCTTCCCCAGCTGGCTTACCCTGATGAGTCCTTTTGTTCCAGGCACTCCTCCGTATGGGCTGAAGATCTCATGCCCAGCTGTGAAATGTGGCCCTATATAAATTATATAATTCTGAATATTTGGAGGACTTTCTGAAGGTAAGTGGATAAATATTCTTGCTTTTTTATTTTTAAAAAAGAGATCCTCCCCCTCTCACCCTGCGCCCCACTCCAACAAGGCCTGAGCATGCTTTTTGCCATGGTCCAAAAATGATGGGCATCAGCTGGGGGGTGGGGAACTGAACTGCTCAAGCCCCTTACTGAAGAGAGGTATAACCGTCATTGGACTACAAATCCCATAATCGCTGACCGTGCTAGTTGGGGCTGATGAGGAGTTGGGAGTCAAACAACACCAAGAGCGCTAAGCTGCGCCTGGAGTGAAGGAGACAGGTGCATCCCTAAGCTCTCCCAGTCACACAAATTATTCTAAATAGCCCAAGGCTTGGTGCTCATTTGTTCCTGAGCCCCAGCGGTTAGAACTGTAAGGAAAATGTACTATATCACTAGACTGCTATACTGCTAGTTCAGGCCTAGCTGGAGAGGAAGCTAGTAAAGACTCTTCAGAACCCCCCAGCTTGTTACTTATATTTTCAAAGTACGGTATCTTCCTGCAGGCATCCCATAGCCACACAGGAAGATGCCTTATATCAGTGTGCAGGCAGGTAGGGTCTCAGCCAGCGTACCAGATGGAGCTGATAGGCAGCTGCCTTCGACACAGAATTAACCTGCGCTTCCATGGACAGCTGTGAGTCCAAAATGACTCCAAGACTGTGCACCTGGTCCTTTAATGGCAGGTACCCTGCTCAGGACCAGGGAGTCCTCCACACCTACCTGCCCGCCCCATGTCCCCCTTCTGTCTTTTCAAGATTCAACCTCAATCCATCTACTGAGGATGCTACTGAGGACTCATCAGAGCTCCCCAGCTTGTTATCTATATTTTCAAAGTAGAGTATCTGACTGTAGACATCCCCTAGCCACAAAGGAAAACACCTTATATCAAGTCAGACCATCACTTCACCTAGCTCAGAACCATCTACATTGACTGGCAGGAGCTCTCCAGGATTTCAGACTGGAGTCTTTCCCAGCACTACCCGGAGATCAACCTGGGACCTCCTGCATGCAAACCACATGCTATGCATCCAGAATAAATGCAAGGGACGTGCCCACTGGGCTTGTCTCTAACCTCCAAATATAAGGAAGCTGCCATATACCAAGTCAGAACATTTGTCATCTAGCTCAGTATCACTGACACAGACCGGCAGAAACCCTCCAGCCCTCCAGGCAGGAGTCTTTCCCAATGCTACCTAGCAGTGTTTGAAACTCCCATTGTTCTAGGCGCATATTGCGACAGGGAATTTCATCAGCACATGCAGTTTCTGAGCTCTGGGCACAGTACTGTGCCTACAATTTCAGATTAAAACTGCAGAGTGGAAGGAAAGGAGGACTTTTTTCTGCCTCCCCACTTCCAGCTACTCTCTGAAAACTGGAGAGGAGACCCTCTTAAGAATATTAGGGGGGTGGCCAGGTCTAGGACTAGACCATGTGAAAAATGAAGATAATATTTTAGCTGAAGTTCATTCATATTCAGCTTTGTATTTTTGTTATTTAAAAAGTATGCCTAGACATTCTGTTGCCGCGCCCAAAACCGAGGTTTAAGGTGCCATTTAGCTCCTAGCTTTCGCATCTCAGTTTCTAACACTGCTACCTAGAGATGCCGGGGATTAAAGGAAGGCCCTTCTGCTTGCAACACATGAGCTCCCGTTTCCTGACAGCTAAATAGCAGGTGGCAGAACTCCCTACCGCACCCTGCAACACTTCTTCCAGCAAACTATCACAGCGAATGCTGCTCTGAGGATTCATTGTGTTCAAAAAAGGATTATAACTTCTTGAATCTGCCTATCCCCCTTGAACCAGGAGAAGGTCGACGGCAGTGTGTGTACACTGCCAGAGCACATCCTCAGCTGGCCGGCATTGGGAGCTGGAGAGGCCAAAGGGAGGGTGGAGGGGATTAGCCTCAGAGGACACAGGCCCTGTGACTTGCAGCCGTGTTTCTGAGCAGCTCAGCCAAGTGTCCAGCATTTGCTTCTTGCCAGGAAATGTAGGAGGAAGTCGCTTGCTCCCTATTTCCCAAGTGTATCGGGCACAGGAGAGCTGTGCCGACAGCCGCTTTGGGTGGCATGGAACCCAGAGCTCTCTTTGATATCCAGGACAGGGGGAAAAATAAAGCTCAAACATGAGCTGTAATTCTGGGCTACCTGCTGCAAACCCTGGTGCCCTGGAAGCTCCTGTGACATTGAGGATTAATGATGCACCTGCCTATCTATTCAACACCATGAAGGTTTTCTGGAAGAGAAATCTTGGCATAACATGGCTGTGAGATAAAGCCTATCAGAGGCTGCCCAGTCAAGCTATGTGCTTCCTCCTCACAAAATGTCAACACTAGGATTAACCAAAAGATGTGGATATAGACCTTATCTATCAGCTTTTGAACAATTCCCAAGTTAACATATTTTTTTCAGAACACAAAAGGAAAGCAGGAGTCACAGTAGAAACTGCCAGTCAACAGAGATCTGAAGGATGCAAAATCCAGGTGGGAGTTTGGACAGGACCATAGACTATTCGCGAAAACAAAGAGTTGTGGTTGAGTTATCTAGTTCGTACATTAACCAATATCCCGATACACACACATTACACAATGAAGCTGTTCTACATAGATTCATATTGTTCCATCTAGTTCATACAATGGTACCTTGGTTTATGAACTTAATCCGTTCTGGAAGTCCGTTCTTAAACTGAAACCGTTCTTAAACCAAGGCGCACTTTCCCTAATGAGGCGTTCCACCGCCGGTGCCCTTCCACCGTTCGGTTTCAGTTCTTAGACCGAGGTAAAGTTCGCAAACTGGGATACTACTTCCCGTTTTGTGGAGTTCGTAAACCGAATCGTTCGTAAACAGGACTGTTATTAAACCAAGCTACCACTGTATAGTCTATTCCACTGGTCTTCAACTGGTGCGTCAGGACCACCAGTGGACTGCTGTCTGATCTAAGATGGGTCACACTCTTACCATGGAAGAGTGTTCCCACCATGGAAATATGTGGATTAAGAAACAGGTCCCAAAATGCATGTTTGGGTTAAAAGTGAATCCTGGGGCTGCAAAGGTTGAAGATACCTGCTCTACTCTACCCTGAGCAGAAGTTTCAGGTAGGTTCCCCACCTCTTGCCCTACTTGAAGGTGCTACAGATTGATCCTGAAAAAGTTCGCAACCGAACTGTGTGCTCTGCCACTGAGCAACGGCCCTTTGTCCTTCGTGCTAAGCTGTTAGGAGATTCCTATTCCCCTTCCAAAGCTACAATTCCCAAAGTGGCTAAACAATCAAGCCCTCTTCACAGGGAACTATGGGAACTTGAGTTCTCCATAAAAACTCTGAGCACCCTTAACAAACTACAGCTCCCAGAACTCTTGGGGTGGGGTGTAGCCACAACTATGTTTATCATAGCACTTTAAATGTATGGTGTGAATGTGGCCTCAGTCCTGCTTAAGAGTAAACCCCTCAGAATGAATGGACCTCAGGCTCATTAATTTCAACCAAACTGGGATAAAATAATAACAACAATTCCTGAATTTGTTTAATAAATAGCTGATCTGGACCATGATTGGGGCAAAGGGTTGACTGCTCCTGCCACAGCCAGTCCCAAGCTGACTATTTGCTGGCTAATTATTATTTAAACAATAATCAGCATCAGGAGACATACATGACCAAAGCAGCCTTCTCCAATATGGAGCCCTTGCTGAGGCTGATGGAAGTTGTAGTCCAAAACAGCTGGTCAACAGGTTTGCAAAAGTTTGGCTAGAAAGAGGGCTAATTTTATGTCTCGTTTGCTCCAGATGAGGAACAGCACTTTGCAAACACCTTCACAATATATGGCAATGTTGCTGCACAGTAGTATTGTGAACAAACACACAACAATGGCTTCAACTTTTTAAATCAGGATGTCAATCTGTTAACTTTTAAGGCGATGGTGTGGCAGAATACATCACTGTAGGAGACTAAATCATAACTTGCAGGCAAGCTCTCTCACACAGTCAGTGACAATAGAACTGGACCAATATATGTAAATTTCTTATCTTGGCCCATTTTTGAGAACAGGAGAAGTTCATATGCAGCTTGGCTCTGACCATGTCTTGGCAGAAGAAGACATGGTTTTATTGCTTTTTCTAACTGCCAGTTGGCTTGCAAAACTCAGGCTGAACAATTAAAAGGAAGAGAATATTCTCTCCCCACCTGTGAAAGAGGCTGCTGAACAACGGACAGCTCCCCAGTTCAGCAAGCGATTTTCCTGGGTCGCTTTCCAGGCTCTCTGTCTGCGATTCAGAGTTCGGCTTTATCATCTCAGCCGCCAAGTTGGACCTTTGAAAGATTCAGAGCCAGCCACGTGAGCCATCGCGAGTCTGTATTCCAAAAGCGGCTGTTTCTCTGATCGCTGGACTCCTGGCAAAAGTTGAGATATTGACCCTGTTACTCTGGGCCAGGCTCCATCTTGAGTAATTACATCTGAGTGGCTTGAAACCCCCACTGCAATTTCAGTTGGAGGAGTTATTCTTTACTCATTGCCCTAAAATAAACAGTTGCTGAAATAATGTAACGCAGTGTGGCCATATTCCTCATGGAAGGTTCACTGGGCCCCTGACAGCACTTCGGATGCTAAAATCGAGAACTACAATAAGGGAACAGCATGAAGCAGTGATGAAAGTATACAGATACAGAATATCGCTTATTTTAGTAATGACAGAGAACACTACTATGAGCTTTTAAAAACAAACAAAAATCTGTTTGCCATTATGATAATTTCCAAACAGGGTGAACATGCAGGAAAATGGCAAATGAAGTTCAAGGTCAGAGCAAATTGATGCGTAATGCAACAATTTTTCATTGATCATTTTAATATTCCTTGTAAGCAGCTTGCAGGTATTACTACAATCAAGGGGCAAGCATATTTCGCTAAATAAAAAAAAAAAAAACCCTAACTTTAATATGTGCCAACAGTGTTTGAACTGTGACTAACCAAAGAAGAGATCTTGGGGTTATGGTGGTTGGCACAATGACAATGTCAAACCAGACGATCAGCTTATTAAGCATTCATCTCCCTGATTTGTTTGCAGGGATATTAGACAACACTGGCTTTTTATTGAGCATTCATTCTGATGCGTTTGTGGGCAGGTTAGATGCGACCGTATTGAAACAAGCATTATCCCACACTTTCTGGAGCACTCCCCCATCACTTTTCTTTTTTTTGCAAAAATTCTGCTCTTTGAGGAAATAGGTTTGTTACACAAGACCTACTAATCAATTGCACTGCCTGAATTTGTCTGCATATGATTCAACCCCACCCAGTGTTCAAAATTAGTCAAGCACCTGCCTTAGCACATTTTGCACCTGACTATTACAACCAAGTGAAGATGCCTGGGCACCAGGATGGCGCCTGACATCTTCACCATCTGGAGTTGCATGTCTGGGGATCACTGGAACTTGACTGTTTTCACATACTAATACCACATCCTGTAGAATTCTATCAATTATGTACATTTTATCTGCACAATCAGAATGAATTTCAGGAACCATTTCATTTACCCCACCCCACTACCCTGCTCACAGTTGTGAAGAACATTCTTAAGTTATGAATGGTCCGTATCACCATTAAGAGAGGTCGGAATAGGTGCAGGGTTCGAAATTAGCAGGGCGCAAGGCGCATTTTGCACCTAAAGATTCTCCATTTGTGAGCACCTCAAAAAGTCTGGGTGCCATTTTTTTGTGCCTGGCTGACACTCAAAAATTACTGAAATGTAGTGCTTTGAAGCCTCCAAGTATATGTTAAGGATAGGCAATATGTTAAGGAGTTTAACAATAAAGAGTAGAATGTTTTGAAAACTCAAGTATGGTACCAATATTTTTACTGTCAACACCAAATCAAACATATATTAGCAATTTCTGCTAAAAATGTGATATTAACAATGTGTCACTTATGTGAATTGCGTATTAATTCATGCTTATTAAAATAATAAATAAAAAATGTTGCCGACCCTCACACCCCAGGCGACTAGACATTCTGTTTTGGCGCCAACAACCCAGGTCCAAGAAGACATTTGATATATATATGAAATGTCTATGAAATACCCTGCAAAGTCTGCCCAGCCACGTACATTGGACAAACAAACAGACGAATAAATGCACGTATCGCAGAACACAAGAATGCCGTCAAAAAAGAAGAAAAAACTTCCTCTCTTTTCCAACACATGAAAGAAACAGGACATGAAATTAATTTTGCAGATTCCAAATTGCTCTTTAACATGGAACATCACCACAAGAGAATAATCATGGAAGCCATCGAGATAGAGAAACACCCTCACAACATGAACAAGCGTGACGACACGTCCCGCCTGCCAGACATCTGGAAATTAGCCCTCCCCACAAAAACCGACACCAGAACCAGAGGCACACAGAACGCCGTCACCAATCAACCACACCAGACCCAAACCCAGACCCTCTCCACAGACATATTACAGACTCCATCCAGTAGCCAAACTATAGTGGCACCTCCGGATGCTGCACCCCCCTGCAATCCCTACACAGATCTGGCTGGCACAAGGCACAAAACCATAGCTCGCCCCTATACACGAAGCCAAGCCAGAGCACAACTAAATGCAGCACAGCCATCTTCTCAGAAAAACTCTTCACAAGCTCAAGAGGTCAAGACACGAAAGCTTTAGCAACTAATCTACACTTAATGACCCACCCAGGGATATTCTGAATACCACTCATGAAATCACCCAAGATATCCCTCAAGTAATTAAGGAACAAAAGAAGAAAAGGCACACTAATCTAGGAACTTCCTCTTTGCCCAGAACGTTGGAGGCTATACACCACACCCCTCAACAGTATTTATAGGAACTCAAACACCAGACTCTGCTCTGTTCCAGTAACAAGAAGCCGAAAGCACCAGCCTGAAGATGACGAGTGAGACCTCGTCGAAACGTCGCACAGACACCCCGACTCTTACACGGGAAGACACCCGAAGACACCAAAACCTGCATTCCTGTACCCGTGAAAATCTACGAAAGCATATATATATATATATATATATATATATATATATATATATATATGGACTGTGCCTGGATAAAGTGATTTTTCTTCTTTCAGTTCTCAAAGCCACTATTTTACTGCTGGCTCTGGATGGCAGATGTTGGATTTCGCACCCCCCAGCTGAGCATCCCTGATCCTTCTCCTGCTCGCATGCAAGCAGCGGAAGGATTGGGGCTCCCGCAGCTGGGGAGTGGGGGGCTTCACACATCCCAGCTGAACAGCCCCAACTGCTAGGCTGAGGTATGCAGCTCCTCAGCCAAACACGTTAAAGAAGCAAAGGGAGGAATAAGCTGTATTGGCTCCTCGGTGATACAGCTTGTTTCTCTCTCTTTGCCAGTACAAGGGGCAGAGTAGGACAGTGGGCTTCATTCAGCAGTATATTGCAGGTGACACTGCCACCATGCCCAGCTGCAGCTTGTTTCTCCCTCGGCTCAGGAGCGGTGGCGGTTTCACCTGCAATATTCCTCTGAGTGAAGCTGCCATCCCACTCTGCCCCCATACCAATCTTGTATCGATACATCGCCCAGGCCTACTCCACATGTGACTTCCAGATCTTTTGAACTACAACTCCCATCAGCTGCCTTACACACACAGTTCAGGGGCATTATCTTCCCAGTATCCCTGTTATTGCTGTTGTGTCTAGAAACCTTGGCAGTGGAAACTTCCCTTGGGCCAGGGATACCAGCCCTTTCTCCTTTTCCTCCCCCTGCACTCCACCTATGCTCAGGAATTATCATACCAATGTCCAGGGCCAGAAAATTCTCCCTGCACCTGGGAAATTAGACCTTCCACTTTTCCCTGCCTCTGTACTCTCTCCATGCTCAGTGGCATCATCATCATCCCACTATCACTGCTATGGCTACGTGTAAGGAGTGAAGCCTCTGTGCATAGGATGCCACCTCCAGTCCTTCCTCATTTGCACTTTGCCCATGCTCAGGGACACCATTTTCTTGATTGTCTCTGTTTCTGCTGTAGATGCAAAGGCTCCAAACTCTCCTTTTTCTGTGCTCTAACCATGCTCAGAGGCTTCTCCTGCTGCACTCTGCCCATGCCAGGAAGGCACCATCTTCTCAAAGTCACTGTGTTGCACTTAGAACAACACCAGGCCTTCCTCCTCTTTCCTCCTGCAGCACTCTGCCCATGTTCAGAGGCACCACCTTCCCAATGCAACCACTGCTGCTGTGTGTGCTCCAGGCAACAGAAAACTCTCTTGCCCTTACACTGTGCTTAGGTCAACATCACATGCACACACCCTACGCATGCTCAGAGGCACCACCTTCCCACTGACAACGCTGTGTGAGCTTCATCAGCCTGAAAACTCCCAGTGAGCTTAGGACGATGCCACCAGGCCTTCCTCCTGCTGCACTCTGCCCATGTTCAGGAACACCACCTACCCAATGCAACTATTGCTACTGTGTTTACTCCAGGGAACTGAAAACTCCCTCACCAAGCCTTCCTCCCCTCTGCATTCTGCCCATGCCCAGAGGCACCACCTTCTCGACGTCACTGCTCCATAACCTAAAACATGCACATCTCTGCACTTAGAACGCCAGGCCTTCTTGCTGCTGCACTCGGCCCATGCTCAGAAGCACCACCTACCCAGTGCAACTACTGCTGCTGTGTATGCTCCAGGGAGCTCCCTCGCCAGGCCTTCCTCCTGCTGCACTCTGCCCATGCCCAGAGGCACCACCTTCTCGACGTCACCGTTACGCGGCCTGAAACACGCACAACTTTGCGCTTAGAACAACGCCAGGCCTTCCTTCTTCCCTGCACTCTGCCCATGCTCAGAGGCACCACGACCTAGGGACGTCGCTGCTCCTGCCACCTTTCCGAGCCCCCCCCATTCCTCCACTCTTTCCACACACACCCCCACCCGTCCCTGGGGCTCACCTGAGCCGGAGCTGCTCCCTCCAGACCTTCCCTCGGGGCTGGCAGGCCTCCCTGAGGCGGCGGCAGGTGCAGGCCAGGCGGGCCACGTCGGAGGCGTTCAGCGGGCCGCAGCACGCGATTAGCTCCAGAAGCTCCCCCGGCAGCTCCGCCAGGCTCGGAGGGGCCGGCCCGGGCCCTGGAGGAGGAGGAGGCGGCGGCGGCAGAGCCAACCCCTCCGGCCCGTCCGCCTCCGCGGGGCCCGTCTCCGCCTCGCTTGCCCTCTCCGGCGCCGCCATCTTGCCTGTTTACCTGAGCGGCCCTCCAAGGGGGCGTCTCCAAAGAGACACACGCCGGCGGCGCAGAAAAGGGTGGTCCGAAAAAGAGGCGGGCGGGCGCGGCAGGAAGAGAATGACGCCAGCGTTGAGAAAGGGGGCGGGGGGAACCACGAATGAGGCGGGCGAGAGAGAGAGAGAGAGAGAGAGAGAGAGAGAGAGAGAGAGAGAGAGAGAGCCGCCCAGGGAGTGTCTGCGAATTGCTTTCCTCGCATAGAGGCGCACCGGCCACTGCTCGCTCTTTTTTTTCTTTTTCTTTTGGTTACAGTATTCCTCTCTCCCAGTGGGCAGGAAAAAGAAACTAATCAGGGAACAGCGGGAGGTTGGGGTTAGGGGGAATACCAGTTCCCCCAGCAAGCGCTACCCTAAATTCCCAGTTTGCATTTTTGTCCACCTGTCTGCCTGTTAAAGGAAGGGTGAGCTTCGAGCACTTGCAGAACTTTCAGAAAGAGGAGGAATTTGGAGTCGTTATGGTTCATGGGGTGGGGAGTGGGAGAAGGGAAGGGAATAGTCCCCCCCCCACTCCATGAACTATAACAAACAGATTTCCTACTTTGAGTAGGTTTCTTGTATTTGTAGAACCTGAGAAGGGAGGCAAAAATTGGGTTATGGACCATAACCCCCAGATTTCTATTATTATTATTGCCGCTGCTATTTTCTTTTTAAAAAGAGTAATTTTCTAGCATTTCTCCTATTTGGGGTGGGGGAGAGGAGAAATTAGCCTGTTTCCCACTTTCATTTACAGATAGGTAGCCGTGTTGGTCTGCCATAGTCAAAATAAAAAAATTCCTTCCAGTAGCACCTTAAAGACCAACTAAGTTAGTTCTTGGTATGAGCTTTCGTGTGCATGCACACTTCTTCAGATACACTGAAACAGAAGTTGCCAGATCCTTCTATATAGTGAGAAGGTGGGGAGGGGTATTACTCAGAAGGGTGGTGGGAATGGGAGATTGGCAGATAGCTGAGATGAGCCTGTTGACGACTCTTAAGGACTGAAATAGGTCTTACCCACTTTCATTGTTTGACTTTACCACACCCACCCAGCCCTCCTGGGGGAAAAACCCATGCAGATCCCATGTTAAGGACTCCAGGGGTGCACCCCTTAGTCCACCAACAAATAAGAAAATATATTTGTGTGACACTGAAGACACCCCAACCCACAAATATTTATGTTTACCAAGAAATTCCCTTGATCTCTTTGTCCTGAGTCTCTTGTCTGAATCACAGTGTTGCTTTATTTAGTGGGATTGTTTTATGATGTGTTTCAATTATGGATGCTTATACTTTAATGTGTTTGGCTGCAGGCCCACCCACCTTTATATTACTGCCAGGACTCAGCAAAGACACTTATTGTAGGAACTGTTCTCTGGACATGTACAGAACCTACTACAGGAAGCACTGATAACAAGGGTGACTTTTATTGTTTTCCTCTTGCTTGCAACTCACAGAGAGAAAGAGAGAGGCTTGAACTTACGTGTGCCTTTACCACGGCTGCGGTAAATGCTTAAATAATTGCTGCTAATTATGTTTTTATGACCTGTCAAGTAAACGAGAACTTGGCTGAAGCTTTATGGTGTCCATGAGTGTTTTATTGCCTTCTGTGTGAAGCTCAACCATCATGAAAAGCTTCTAGGAGCTGTGCTGAGACGTAACTCTGCTTGATCACACATGCAGTAAATGTGTGCCGGACTGCATCTTTTATCACTACCAACTGAACTGTCCTACCATCCTGGGTATGATGTGCACAACCTGCTTGTGCTGGTTGCTGCATACTTCTTGAAATCATGATTTCCCATGGGAATTAAAGCTCAGTTCCTTATATTTAAGAAATAAGCAAATCTATGGATTGGAAGGGCCAATCTAGTCTTAATGTTGGCCTAACTGCTCTTATCTTGGTGTTTGCCCTCTGTATGTATGTTTGCGTGAGAGAGAGCATGTGCATGATATCATTTGAACCAAGGGTGCTTCCAGACCACCTGTCAATTGAGCATCCATCCTTATTTGTTGGTGGGGAGGTCAGATGATGTCGCGTCAAGCAAGTGTTGCCCATGCTCTCCCCTCACCTCCCTTATTCCTAAAAGTCTGGTCCTGTTGGAGGAAGCAGGTTTGTTGTGCAAGACACCCCTTAATTGCAGAGCTTGAATTTGCCTGAATGTGGTTTGAAACAGCAGCTCAGAACCATTCCTCCATGCTGCTGCAGGCTCCCAGCTAAGGTCTGGCACAATGCGGTGCCTCGTGAGAGTCTGGTGTGCTGGGCATTGTGGTCCATAGGAGACCATGCAGCGCATGGCAAAGGACACTGATGCAGATGAGAAGCTGTTGTCTCGTATGAGGTGGGGTATCAGTATCTTATTCAGGGACCACCTGGCTGGAAGACACAGCCCTGTTACCACCAGAGGGTGAGTCTCCTGCAGTAACTCCATCTCCCCAGCCTCACAGACCCTGCCTGTCACACTCTGCATCTTGTCAGCCTTGAAAGCTTAAGTAGGCTGCAGCTCAATATCTCCCTGTTGCTGCTGCAGAAGTGGGGGTCTTCTATTAATTTATTAAGCCCTCAACAATGTTGGTTCAGCGCACCTCCATCCTTGTATCCCAGCTTGATCATTGAGATCATCTGCAGGCATGTCACTGGTCATTCCCCGGGATGGTGAGGCTCATTTGACAAGAGAAAGAAACTTAAGTCTTTAGTGTCATGGGCCTAGTCCTGTGGAACACCTTGCCACTAGAGATTCAGCAGGCGCCTAACGTGCCAACTTTCAAAACTTTTTCAATTCTGCCAGGCTTATATTCAGGCAATAAAGAATACAATGGTTAACTGATGTCTGTTTTTAACTTTTAAAATGTGGTTTTCACTGCATGGTTTTATGTATTTCTGTAGCAAACTGTATTGCTTTTTCTTAATAAACAGCAGTCTATAATTTTTTTTTATATTTATATCCCACCCTTCATCATAAGATCCCAGGGCAGTTCACAGAATAAATGAATGAATGAATACTGCAGTTGGCTTTCATTTGAGCTTTTCCATTGTCCAGCTCTATGCCTACCTTCACTGAAGACTGGAAGTTCCCATGGGATTTCCCTTAGAGCAGCCATGGGGAACATGTTTTCCTCCAACCCTGTCAGCTGCATCCAGGAATGCCCATGATGGAGGGTGATGGGATGCTCCCCATCTCTGCCTTAGCGGACAGTGAACAGCTTGCAGGCTTAGAAGGAGCAGCAAAGTCTGGCTGGCACGTGCCAACATTGGGACCTGCCATTTTAATTGCGCCACAATACCTCTGAGCCCCTGACATAGCGTTGCTCCAGAGTCACTCCACACTGGGGGCCTAGACGCACTGTGTGGAAAGTAAGGTGGGCTTCAACCCCTAAAGCAATGGATAAGTAATTAATAAATGACTGGAATAATGAATGCCTAGCCCGATTGTAGTATGAACCATAATCCTCAGGTTGGGCAGGCCCTAAAAGATAAAGTAGAAGATGACAACGGAGTCAATTCACTTCTTTTTTTTTAATTGATTGCAATGCAAACAGGCATAAGTATTTTTCTTTTTAATTCCATAAAACCAGAATATCCGAACTATACAGAAAGAAGGTGCATGCTTTAGAACAGTGTGGATACCTCGCAAACAAGAACAGCAGTCAGTCCATGAAGAAAGGTGCTGAGCATATTGTACAAACGGCAGAGACTTGGCAGCATCAAGAGCTCGGAGGTAAAGGAACGTAAAATGTTTCCGGCCGCTTAAAGCACTGATATGATTAAATATTACCTGCCCGCCCCCACCCTCCAAATTATCATACATTTGTGTGGTGTTTAAAATGAACCAGGCTGCCCATCCAGACCAAGGAATGCAACTGTAATTTGTTCATCTGTTGTTTATTAATGGCAGTGATGATGATGATGATAATAATGATAATAATAATATTAATAATAATAATAATAAAAGGCACAGTGACACAAGGGAGCTGAGCTGAAGAATAGGGAGAGGAAACTGATCACATTAACAGCTGCTTGGGAGACCTGTACACATTCAGGATTGTACTCACCCATATTACATCATTGCCCTACACAGTCAATTGCATTTTTGTTCTTGCTTGATCCAGAGGACACGTAGGTCTAAGTTAACCTGCTGAAGCCAATGGGAGGGAGCAGAGGAGAGTTTTCCCAATCAATATACTGGGTTAGGGTACAGATTTCTGTTTCAGTCTGCACCATCTCTGCACGGGAACATTTCTGTTTCAATCTGCAACCCCTCTGCACTGGAACATGTGGATTGAAAAAAATGAAATGTGCTGCCATTGCATTGTAATGCTTGATTTCTACCACTAGGTGTTGACATAGCGTGCTGCGCACAGCTCAGGAATGGCACCTCGTGACAAAACACAAGCATCAACTCATAGAACAAACATCCCCCTTGAATACGGCTGTTCTCTCGCTCCTTTTGTGTAGTAGGAGCCTGGAAAACCTCTCCCGTGAGATGAAACTGCACTTCCTTTTCTACAAGCAAGCAGCAGAGCAAGGCAAGAGGGCTTTCACTGAAAAGGTCTAGAGTGTGGTTGGTTGCTTTTATGTTTTCCTTTTCCGAGGGGAGCAGAATGGAGCAGACAAAATCCAAGAGGTTCAATGGTAATGTTTCCAATGTGTTTCAGTTATCTTCTTCAGGGGAACTGGTTCAACTTTCACAAATTAGCATTGCCTTCTAGTGTTTGACTGGTGATGGTGCCGTCTCTTTGAGCTTCGCCTGCCATGGCATGTTGCTGAGCATGGGTGCTGAGCAAACTGAGCTATTTGTGGGCTTATTGCTGCCCCTCCTTATGATCTGGCCTGTTACAATTCCTCCCACTTTTGGCAGGTTGCTTTTTCAACCTCTCGAGAGACCGACGAGCCACACGGGATACAAACAAGGTACAGTAAAACGAATGTTCACGTGCCTTTGCATGTTGACTCACAAACAATAAGCTGGCTGGCGCTCCGGACTTCCAGTTGCACTCACCCATCTTAAAAGTGGGGTGGGGTGGGGATCCTCTTAGCAGTTGAGTGTGTGTCTGGGTCACCTGATGTGGGAAAACAATGTGACGCTATCACAGTGTGGTGGTTCCGTTCTATTCTTTTGCGAGGCAAGAGGCTGTGTTTGTTATCTGATCGCGAAGGCATGGCATGACCAAGACTTTGTGTCTGTGGGGATGCATAGGATTTTGGACTGAGCAAGAATGTGGGGGATTCTCGCCATGCTGAGTTAGAATAAAGCAGGGGTGGTGGTACCTGCAATCCCTCTGGGTGTTCCTGGACTACAACTCCCACCATCCTTGACCATTGGCCATGGTAGCTGGGATTGATGGGAGTTGGAGTCCAGAGGCATCTGCAAGGCCCCCAGTTTTCCACCCCTGTTCTAAGGATATCAGCCACCTGGTTGTATCAGTTTTGCCACTACACTTACAAATCAATGCAATCCTTGTCTACTCAGAAGGAAGTTCCCATGGTTCATCTTACTTCCAGGTGTGCATAGCATGGGTGGGGAACCTCTGGCCTAGGGTCCACACGCAGCCCTCCAAGTCTCTCTCTGGCCTTTGAGACTCTCCCCAGGAATTGCCCCTCACTCCATGGGTCTTTCCCCCTGCCTTGAATGCATCCTTGAAGTCTCTGTTGCTGCCTCTTGTTTCTCCGCACGGAGGTCGCAGAACGGTGTGTGAGCATGAGCAGAAAGTAGCTTACTACGCAAAGGGGAAATTTGCATATGCTGCTCCACCCACCATGTGGCCCCCAGAAAGTTGCCAAACAAGGAATGCGGCCCTTGGACTAGAAAATATCTCCACATCTCTGGTGCGTAAGACGGTAGCGTGAATCAAACCAGGGGACCTAAACCCAACCAGGGTTTTGTCATGGCTCAGATGTTGTTACCAACGAGAGCAATTGTCCCATGCAAAAAGCACATGCTTGGGCCTCCAAGGAAACTGCTGTCTTGCTCTGCCAAGCTCATAGTCAAATGTCTGTAAGCTTCAAGGAGTCTTAAGGTGGGCAAAAGGAATTCACAGCCGACCTTTGGGGAAGGGCTGTAGCTCAGTAGCAGAGCTCCAAGGTTTAATCCCCCAAAGGCCTCTCCAGGGAGGGCTAGCAGGAAACCCTGCTTGAAACTCTGGAGAGCATCTGCCGGCCAGTGTAGACCATACTGAGCTAGATGGACCATTGCTCCGAATCAGAATAAGGCAGCTTCTAGCATCTCACAAATGCTGAGAGCTTGCGACAGACACCAGGCCCCTGCCTTGGCAGCTCCCCATGTTGTCCTTTTTACACAAAGCAAAAGGAAACACCAAGTGAGAAAGCACAGAGTTTTTGGCACTGACAGCAAAACCCTTCAATGAGAAGGCAACAGTTTAGGATCCAGCTGTTTCCTACTGGAAGTAATTCAGCTTTTTACTGCTGGGAGATCCATCTATCTCCTTAGGGAGGAAGGGGATGCCCTGGGTTTATTCTGAGACTAGAAAAGCAGTGATCTATCAGAATAGTCAATCATATTCTGTAACTGGAGAACTCTGGAAGCCATCAGAAAGAGTTCATGAATATAGCCTGCCTGTTCCTTCCTGTGTCCTCTTTGGCTTTGGTCTGTTGTAAAGATGGGCAACCTGTGGCCCACCAGATGGTCTTGGGCAGGGGGCAGCACACTTTTTCAGCAGGGGGCCGGTCCACTGTCCCTCAGACCTTGTGGGGGGCTGGACTATATTTTGAAGAAAAAAATGAATGAATTCTTATGCCCCACAAATAACCCAGAGGTGCATTTTAAATAAAAGGACACATTCTACTCAAGTAAAAACATGCTGATTCCACAGGCCGTATTTAGAAGGTGATTGGGCCGGATCCGGCCCCCCCGGCCTTAGTTTCCCTACTCATGGTCTTGGACATGATGTTGGGCGAATATGTCATTTTTTGTTTTTCTCCGTTTCTCATGTTTTTCAATCTTAAATTAGATCCCCACGTTACCATCTCAGCTCGTGATTTTGTTCTTGTGAAAATTCACCAGAATTTTAATGCGAATTTTTCCTAACAAGTCTGCATTTTCTCCCAACATACACTTTTTTAAAGCAAAGTAATTCCCCCTAATGCAATGCATTTTGTGTATGTTACTTTTGCTAATATACGCGTTTATATGCACACTTTACTCCAGTGTATGCGTCCACGTTACTTAGCTGGAGAACGGCATTTGAAAATTGGGAGAAGTGCACATTTCGAAGAACGACTGATGTTTCAGTCTGCATACTATTTGGCAAAGTGTGAATTAGGTAAGCTCAGCATTGGATGTGAACGGGATCATATTTCTCCCCCATCCTGACTGCTGTCAGCCCCAGCCTGAATGGGAAATCAGCAGAAGATGATGGGAGTCATAGCCCATCAACACCTGGAGGACCACAGATTCCCCATCTCAGTTCTATGGTTCTACAGAAGTGATCCATTGGTACCATCCTCATTCTTTTTCTTTCTCTCTCTCTCTGTCTGAGGAGTAAAGGAAAAAGCACATCGCATGAATTTAACAAGGGAAACCCTCTTGGATTCCTAATAGTGTATTCATACCCTTAGCAGTGTTTTAGCCACAATGCCTGATGACCCACAGTTGCTTCCTGGCAGTCTATTGGTTACAGCTCACCCAGCTTGCCATATCCAGCTGTGTTGCTGACTTTGCGGCCATTGGATCAGTGCTCAAACACGTTGCAGAAGGTGCAGGGAAGGGAGCAGGGAGGCCGGGGCAGTGCATCACGTTAAGAGACTGCGCAGGTATGCCGTACGAAGGTGCGACCATTATCTGTGCAACGAAGGCCAGTCCCACCTTGAATGCAAGGACTGAGAGGCTGCAGAAGAACAAAGCCACAGGAGGAGCTGCCCACCACACTTTCCCTCTTCCCCCCTGCCAGATTGCAGGAATGAAAGGGGCAGTGGCAGGAGGGGAGAGAGTGACCCACTGCTTGAAGCAAATCATGCTAGGCAGAGATTTTGGCAAACAGACAAGAGCGGCGATTCTGCGTTCCTCTGCTGCGTAACTCGACAGCAACTGACCGTGACCCTCCAAACCCACCCCAGAACACGCATACACACACGCACACACAAAATGCAGATGACGACCACTAGGGTGGTGGTTTTCATGCAGCCATGAAGTCGGCCTTGTCATGAACGAGCGGAAGTTGTGTGTCTTTGCCGGAGCTGCTTGCAGGTTGCGTTCGAAGCCATCGCGCCGCGGTGGGAGATTCCAGAGAAGGTCACACGGAAGGAAAATAAACTGCCACAGGACGCGAGAAGAGGGTGGCGGTGTGGAGGGGAGAGAAATATCACCAGCATTGTCCTCCGTCTCTTCCTCCCTCGCTATCCAAGCGTCAACAACACATCCTTCAGGACACAACAATAGGACGAGACACAGACGAGCGTTTGTTGTGGGCCTGGCGGAAGTCCCTGGAGGAAAGGAGCGGATGCGGACGCGTCAGTACAAGGTCCAGACCCTTCTCCTTTTCGAGGGCTGGAGCAGAGCAGCTGGAGCTGCCGCAGTTTGCCTGGCTCGGCCTCCTGCCTCGGGCAACGCGACGCGGTCACGTTTAGGAAGAAAACACCCTGCAAAAAAGGCATCGGTTAGAGCTGAGATCACACATGCATGGTAAGGCATGTAAAAAAAGCATCGTCCCCTCCACTCGAATCTACATGCATTTCATTCTCCCTTCACAAGTTACGCATTCCCTGGCTTAAATGCCATCCTTTCGTTAGTTGGGCGGAAAACATCGTATGCACTTGCTCACCCCAGATGCTGGGCTAGTGGGCAGCACTTCCCTTTGGCTACTAAACAGGGATGCAGTCACATAATATATACAGTGGTACCTCAGGTTAAGTACTTAATTTGTTCCAGAGGTCCGTTCTTAACCTGAAACTGTTCTTAACCTGAAGCACCACTTTAGCTAATGGGACCTCCTGCTGCCACTGCACCACCGGAGCACAATTTCTGTTCTCATCCTGAAGCAAAGTTCTTAACCTGAAGCATTATTTCTGGGTTAGCGGAGTCTGTAACCTGAAGCGTATGTAACCTGAGGTACCACTGTAATCATAGAATTCTAGAGCTGGAAGGGACCTAGATCACTTAGTCCAACTCCCCTGCAATGCAGAAATCACAGCTAGACCCTGCTGCATAACCCCACGTTTTGGCATTGTGTGACTACCTGCCCCAAGCAGTACCACAAAGCAGCTGCCTTATGTGGGATGTGAAAAACAGAGCAGTCAAGTACAACATTCCTAGAATGGACATGCTATGCTTTGTACCAGCCAGGAGTCTAACTTCCTGTTTCCTCCTGAGCATCTTCTGCATGTGACTAGAGGCCTGTGTGTCTGTGTGAGGCTTAACCTGGGCAAGGGAGCACATCTCCTTCCTTTGTCTCTTCTCCAATTGATTTTCCATGTGTTAGCAGAAGTGACTGCCTTTTCGCAGTCACTTAGGAACTAACTCCCTTAGGGGATAGTTCCACATGTGTATATAGTTTTGTAACCTAAGTCTGCCTTCAGGGATCCAACTGTGAACTGAATGATTGTGAGTAAACTACTTTTATATTGACTTTAATAAGACTGTCGTGTCTATTCTTTTTAAGAGGGACAAGAAGGGAACTTACCAGGAATCTTATACTGAGAGGCTCAGACAAGCCTGCAATAAGCAAACCGCTGTGCATTTAAAGAGGAATGTTACTCTGCTAAGATATAGAACTTGCTAACGCAAGATATCATTAAACAATATATCCTCTCCTGCATCCCTGAACATTCCCACACCTTAAACACGAGAGAAATGTCCTCGCCACTTCCCCCCTGGGGTGTCTTTTCTGTTCCTTTTAGAACTAAAATGGCTATTACATATTCTAGTTCTGGATTTTTTTTTCAAACACAGCAAATAAAATTAATACATCATTATTAACTGCTATTATTTATTAGTTGCCTAACACAAACCATCTCTAGGCTGCTTACATGCCTGGGTTAAAAAACAACCATCACATTTAAGAATAAAACAATACACGCCCCCCCCTACACACACCAGTAGCAGTATAATTATCGTGAACTGTATCTGAGCCTGACCTGTCCAAACCAGGGGCCATATCCAGAGTCCACTTGTCTACTAGAGCAAGGGGCTTTTGCTGTAGTGGATGGCTGAGTTTTACCATTGCACAAGAAAAGAATGCAGTGCAACACTTGCCCTAGCAAAAATGTACTGTGTAAACTGTGGTTTATTAAGGAACTGGGAACTGCAGCACTGTGAGGGGTAAGTTCTCAGGAGTATTTGGGAGACGTGATGTGCTTTAAATGCACTTTAAATGTATGGTGTGGGATGTGACCTAAGCCGTAGTTTGGCTTACTACAATGTGTGAACCAAACCATTGGCTTAGCTCCTAAGTTGAATTCATGGAATAAGCCTTTCTTGCCTGCCTCTTTCTTCTGCAGTCGAAGGCCCACAATCCCCAGCACTCTTAACAAACTACATCTCCCAGGATTCCTCAGGGGAAGCCGCAACAACTAAAGCGGTATAAATCTGCTTTAAATGTATGTTGCGAAAGCTACTATGTGGCAAAAAAAAGCCTCTTTGAATGGTTGATACCATTTCTGGACAGTAGGTGGCAGGGTTGGGTTGGGATTAGGTCAGCTAGTGCCACCAGCTCAGCAGAAGGCACAAAATATTACAACAGTGGATCTCATTCCCTTCTCACTTACTTGGAACACTAGAAAATAGTTGAGGGTGTCTTGGAGGATCAGTTAATGTGGGGAGAGAGAGCATAGCTCAAGGGCTGAGTGTCTGCCTTGAATGCTGAAGGTCCCAGGTTCAATCCGCAGGATTGCCAGATAAGGCTAGGAATGTCCCCTGCCTTAAACCCTGAAGAACTTCTGCCAGTCAGTGTAGACAATATTGAAGCAGATGGACTCAGCACAAGGCAGTTTCTTTTGTTCCTATCTCCAGTTGAACGGGATGGGTAGCAGGCAATGGGAGGGGCAGAGTGGAGTCTGACCTACTAGGGCAGGCACCCCCAACCTTCGGCCCTCCAGATGTTTTGGACTACAATTCCCATCATCCCTGACTACTGGTCCTGTTAGCTAGGGATCGTGGGAGTTGTAGGCCAAAACATCTGGAGGGCCGCAGGTTGGGGATGCCGTACTAGGGCAAATGGGAGTCTCAGTACCACCCTTACAGAACTTAGCAGGTAGGAAATGGTGACTAGAACTCTGCCCATCTTTACCTCTGGCGCCACCTGCTGTTAGCTCCCCTAAGTTCTGCCCCACCATTCCCAATAGACACCAGCCACCAGTGCCAGGGCTATTTAGTCCAACTTGGCAGTAGCTTCCCAGGGTTTTTCTCTGGAACAGGAGTGGGAGAACACCCTTCCAGCACAAGGGCTGCATTCCTTTCTGGGCATGAGAACCTAAAAGAGCCTGTGCTGGATCAGGCCAATGGCCCACCCAGCCCAGCATCCCGTTCTCTCTGCGGAAGAGAGGGAAACCAGCAAGCAGGAACCCAAGTGCAAGAGCACAGGCTCCCGGTTTTCAGAAGAGCTGCTGCCTCCAGCTGAAACCCTCCTGGTGGGCGTGGCCAGAGGAGAAACTGGGCGGAGCTACAAATGCAAATTTCACCTTGCATGCAGTAGGCTTGTTTCTACTCACACCCCTCTTTCCAGGCAAGCAAGAAGCATTTATCAGAGTCCGAGAGGTGTGTTCAGGCCAGGCAAAAAAAGGCCAGGACTCCTGAGGGGTGTGGCCTATTTGGGGGAAGCTCTGAGGGCTGGGCAGAGCAGCCGGGAGGGATGCATTTGGCCCCTGGGTTTGAGGCTCCCCACCCCCCGGTTTTAATTGGCAATCCCAGGGATGGAACTTCTGCATGCGGAGCTTAGAGGCTCAACATGCCTGCTCCCTGATGATCCCCACCCACTCTTGGCTCGTAGCTTGAGCGATGGCGTCAGCCAAACGACAAAAGGGATTCTCTCGCCCAGCCCACACGTTTCTGGGGAAACAAAAGTGTCGGTTTGAAAAGGAAAGGAAGCCAGTGGGCCCGACTCACTCGTCCGTGTCTTTCTTACTCTCCTCGATGTGCGCAATCGACTCGGACCGGAGGCGGTTCGTCACTTCGTACGTGCGCAAGGTGACTCCAAATATATCCTCGTGGTAGCGGTTGTCATCCTGCAGGGGGGGGGCAGGCCGGGTGGGAAGGAGGAGGAGAAAAACCAACGCACGGTTAATTTCAGGAGTGTAGAGTCGGAAGGGACCCTATGGGTCATCTAGTCCAACCCCACTGCAATGAAGGAATCCCGGAAAGATGGACCTCCACCCTCTGTTTAGAAACCTCCAAGGGAGGGAACCCCACCACCCTCTGAGGCTGTCCATTGCACTGTCAAACGGTTCCCCCGACCACCCGGAAGTTCTTCCTAATGTTTAACCCGAATCTCTTTTCTTGTACAGTAGTACCTTGGTTCTCGAACACAATGCGTTCCGAGAGTCCATTCGAGTCCCAGAACTGTTTGAAAACCAAGGCGTGGCTTCCAATTGGCTGCAGGAGCTTCCTGCACTCAATCAGAAGCTGCAGAAGCCGTGCCGGATTTTCGGCTTCCGAAAATCGTTCGAAAGCCGGAACACTCGCTTCCGGTTTTCAATCGTTCAGGAGCCAAAACACACGAGTTCCAAGGCGTTCGGCAACCAAGGTATGACTGTAAAGTTAGAATCTGTTTAGGGAAGCTTTTAATGTTTAATAGACTATTGTATTTTAATATTCTGTTGGATGCCGCCCAGTGTGGCTGGGGAAACCCAGCCAGATGGGCGGGGTATAAATAATAAATTATTATTATAAATTAGTATTATTATTATCATCTCCTTTCTTACAAGAGAAGACTGCAAAGGGCTACTATAATGGGTGTGGGAACTTAAAACATCCCAAGGGCCACATTCTCTTCTGTTCAAGCTTCCGGGGACCCCCCCCCCATGTCAGTGGGAAAATTGATTTTTTCCCTTTGGTCGGTGCGCCAGGCTACTGTCCACACACCCCTCTCTCAAGCACCTTTCTTTATATCTCCACCTGGGGAACAATGAAGCATTATCAGAGCTTGAGGACAAATCCTGGCCAGGCAAACACAACCCCCAGAGAGCCTGAGGCAAAGCCAGTGAAGGGGATGTTCTGGGGAAAGAGGGTGCGTGTGAAGGAATGACTACCAGGTGTGGAGCACACTTCCACCCGCAGACAAAGCCATATTTTATTTGCATATTGTGCTAATAAAAAGAGCTTCGGCAGAGCTAGCTGGCAGCTTGCTTGTGCACAGCTCACCTGCATTACCAACTCTTGCCTCATGTCCTTCACATCATGCGTGGCCTTGACAGTCTGGATGCAAAGAAGGGGAAGGAGACAGCAGCTGGGGAACCCGCCAAAGGGAGAAAGCTCAGAGCCAAGTGCTTGGTGGTGGCACGGCAATGAGGGGGAAGAGGAAGGTTCCCAAAGTAGGTGCTGTCGGAACTCCATTCGACCGAGCTTTTGAAATCGCCTCCGACGGTTAATGACCTGAGCCTTTGATAAGACTCCAAGCACATTCTTCAATCAGCAGAGTTCCCAGCACAGGGAAGGATGAGACCGTATGAGCTACATTTTAAAGAGTTTTATTTTCTAGCTACGCAGAACAGAAAAGACATCCTCTCTCTATGGAAGCAGAGAGCAACTGAACAAAGGAACAAAGGAAACAGGAAACCACTAATGTCACATCCGTCTCTAGTCTCCTGTGAGACTTCCAATAGCCTGGACTGTCTCTGGAATGTAAACACAGTCCTGTGACTCGCAGCAGCTGCACGGTGAGAAACAAAAACTAACAGGTGCTACTGCCTCCTGGGGGGACAGTGGGATTACCTGGGGGTGGGTGCACTAAAATTCAAGGGGACCTGTGCTGGTTTTTTTATTGTAAGCTCCTTGCGCGGGGACCTTGCAAAATCACCAGGGGCAGTGATGGAGGCGGGGCCTGTGTTCAGGACTCGCCTGATTTCAGCTCTGGATGTTGGCAGGGGGCCTGACGCCATGGGCTGCCCCCATGGCATGCTGGGTGTTGGGGATGGCTGCTCACCCGTAGCTTGCTAATGAAAGCGCTGGCTTCCTCTGCCGTCAGCTTGCCCTGATGCCTCCCGATGCTCTGGACGGTCTTGAGGACGTCTCCAGCCATAGTGACATCGCCGCACACGTAGAGGTGCCCCCCCTGCTCCTTCAACGCCTTGTAGACGGTTCCCGCCAGCTGCTCCTGAAGGATGTCCTGCACGTATTTCTATGGGAAGGGAAAGCGGACAGCAATGGTGTGTGTGTGTGTGTGTGTGTGTGTGTGTGTGTGTGTGTGTTTGCTTTCATGTTGTGGAAGAAGGCTCCCATCCTTGGAGCACAGCGCCCCCTGCAGGCAGGCTAATGAACTGCAGAGCTGACCCCAAAGAGGAAGGGAGGAAGGGTAGGGGCAAATTATGCCACATATTTGGTAGGTTCAATATCCTCCTATACAGTCCTCACAAGATTCGGACTTAGGTAGGGATGAAAAAGAGTTTCATCTGGGTTGCATTTTAAAGTAAGCCAACCTAATTCACGCTTCCCATAGTGCTGCAAGGATCAGAATGCAATTTTCCTCAAGATTTTACGCTTCTCTGAATTTTAAAATGCAGCTTTTGGCTCCAAAAAAAAAAAAAAAGGGCACCAAATGCATTTTAAACACCTCTGTGTTGTTATGTTTTTTTGGTGTTTTTTTAAGGAATGCATGCATTCAGATAAAGTACCTATTTAAAGAGGAATCTTTGCATGCATATTTTTAGACAACGATATAAATAATAATACCACATTTATCTCTTTAACGAATTTGTGGACTGCTTCGCAGCACAAAGCCACCACAGTGATACATATGTTAAAAACAGAATAAAACCCAAAAATGCAAGTTCTAAAAACCATTATATCGGTTTAGAAAACTCTAAAACCATTCGCACAACTCTAAAAACTATAAAAACCCTCTCATCCTCTACAAAACTGATCTTCCATAAATGATTGGGTTATATCTCAAGGTAAAGCTGCTTAAACAAAAATGTCTTCAGAAGGAGCTTAAGGTAGCAGACATTGTTCCCCTTGCTACACAACAGCCCTTTGAGGTAGATTAGGCTGGGAGATAGTGACCAACTCCAGGTAGCCCATGATTCAGAGGAGGGCAATGAAGATATTCATTGGTTTGGGAAACAAGCCCTTATTTTTTATTAAAAAATTCCTTCCAGTAGCACCTTAAAGACCAACTAAGTTAGTTCTTGGTATGAGCTTTCGTGTGCATGCACACTTCTTCAGATACACTGAAACAGAAGTTGCCAGACCCTTCTATATAGTGAGAAGGTGGGGAGGGGTATTACTCAGAAGGGTGGTGGGAATGGGAGATTGGCAGATAGGTGAGATGAGCCTGTTGATGACTCTTAACGACTGTAATAGGTCTTACAGGAAAAGGCAAGGGGTGAGAAGGTGAGAAATGGCTTAGTCATGTATAATGGGATAAGAATCCAATGTCTTTGTTCAAACCAGGTCTCTCCATGGTTTTAAGTTTGGTAATGAGTTGTAATTCAGCAGCAATTCAGTTATTTTTTATGACTTCACATATCCCATCTTTACAGGTGGTGTACGTGGTTCTCCTTCCCCACGTATTTTATCCTGACAACAACCTTGTGAAGTAGATCAGCCTGAGAGTCAGTGACTCTGCCTCAGTGTGACCCAGTGTGGATTTGAACCCTGGTCTCCCAGGTCTTAGTCTGACACTCTAACCACTACACCACACTGCCTCTCTCGGATTAAAGCAGAAACAGGGTGGGACGGACTTATGAATGAACATGTGAGCAAAACAGTCTGATCCATAGAACCATACAATTGCAGAAGGGGACCCAAGGAGTCATCTAGCTCAGGAATCACTGCTGATCACAGGTTACCTTTGGTTTGTCTGGCTCACGGGAGTAGGCCGTAAACAGCTCCTTGAAGACACCACTGCTTTTCGCCAGCAAGGTCTCCTCTTTGTAAATATGGTCAATCTTGGACTGTCGACAACCAAAGACCAGCATCATGGGGCATGGCTTCAGCCCTGGGGGGACAGATTGAGGAGGTGGGAGGGGAGAATGCAAAATGTATCAAATAGCTAGAAGGGACCACGAGGGTCATCTCGTCCAACCCCCTCTAATGCAGGAATCTTTTGCCCAAGGTGACACTCGAACCCACAACCCTGAGCTTAAGAATCTCATCCTGTACTAACTGAGCTCCTAGGCGTGCCAGCAGGAGGCAACTAATCCATATATAAAACAAAAAACAACCCGCCATTTCAAAACACAGGCTAAAGAACCACACAAGTGATCAGACACAAACCGCAGGTTTCATACAGTGTCTAGAGGGAACTTGGCGTTCTAGGTGGCAGTGGTAGCTGGTGTCCATTGGGGCAGGATGGGCAGAAGGCTGGGAGGCTACCAGTAGGTGGTGCCGCAGCCAACAACAGCTAATTCTAGTTTTGCCCTCTTCCCTGCTGAGAGCGGAGGAGACTGAGCAGCAGGAAGATGCCATCCCTCCCTGGACATCCTCTCTCGTAACGCTAGAAATCGTGGACATCCAATGCATATCGGAAGGTTAAGGACCGGGGACACAGTACTTTCTCATGCAGTTCATAGCTAAACTATAGAAGTTCCTCCCGCAGGAGGCAGTGATGGCCCCAACTTAGGTGGCAGTAAAAGAGGATTAGGGAAATTCATGGAGGACAAGGCTACTTTATGCTCTGCCCCCATGCTTGGAGGCAGCAATGTTTCTGAATACCAGTTGCTAGAAGCTGTGGGAGGGGAGAAGGCTTTTATGCTCAGGTCCTGCTTGCAGATTTCTGACAGGCTGGCCGCTGTGAGAACAGAATGCTGGTGCCAGGCTTCAGGGAATCTGATTCCTCCCATGGAGGGGAGCCAAAAATTAAGTACAGTGGTGCCCTGCAAGACGAATGCCTCGCAAGACGGAAAACCCGCTAGACGAAAGGGTTTTCCGTTTTGGAGGTGCTTCGCAAAACGAATCTCCTATGGGCTTGCTTCGCAAGACGAAAGTGTCTTGCGAGTTCCTGCGGGTTTCCCCCCCCTCCCCCCTTTTTCTAAGCTGCTAAGCCGCTTATCAGCTGATCCGATAAGCAGATAAACCGCTAAAAGCCGCTAATCCACTAATCCGCCGATGGGCTTGCTTCGCAAGACGAAAGAACCGCTAGACGAAGAGAATCACAGAACGGATTCTTTTCGTCTTGCGAGGCACCACTGTAAACAAGAAGAGTTCTTACCAAGTCTTTTATTCAGTATTCACAGAGAGAATTATCTTAGATAATGGCGTTGCTCTGAGTAAAGTCCCATCCCCTTCATTTCTCCTATTATACATCATCCCTACGTTGGCAGATCTGTGCTTTGTGTCTCTGAGCTTTCTGTTCTCCTACTATCTATGCCTGCCGTGTTCTGGGAGAAGGGGGGTCTGGGATGCTTTCTAAAGACACCAAGTCTGTCAGCTGTCTCTCCCCCTCTGCTGCTGCTGCTGCTTCTTCTTCTTCTTCTTCTTCTTCTTCTTCTTCTTCTTCTTCTTCTTCTTCTTCTTCTTCTTCTTCTTCCTGTTCCCCTCCCAATATTTCCCAGCTTCTCCCAACTGCAGCCTCTGAACTATGACCTTCTGCAAACCACTGTTGTAAACCTATACAGTAGTACTTCAGTTTAAGAACAGTCCTGTTTATGAACGATTCGGTTTACGGACTCCGCAAAACCGGAAGTAGTGTTCTGGTTTGTGAACCTTACCCCGGTCTAAGAACGGAATCTGAATGGTGGAAGGGCACCGGCGGCAGGAGGCCTCATTAGGGAAAGCGCGCCTTGGCTTAAGAACAGTTTTGGTTTAAGAACAGACTTCTGGAATGGATTAAGTTCGTAAACCAAGGTACCACTGTATTGTCTCCCTCTTCTCTGGGAAGTGTAGGAGAAGGGGGGAGGGTCAGTCTCCACCATTCCTCCTCTGTCCAGTCCTTGACATCTGGACTAGATGGGCCACTGTCCTAATCCAGCAGGCAATGTTATTGGGGCTGGGTGCAAGTAGAAGCGTCTCCACCCCCATCGTTCTGCCTGGACACTGAGGTCCAGGACCGAGGGCCTTCTGGTGGTTCCCTCACTGCGAGAAGCCAAGTTACAGGGAACCAGGCAGAGGGCCTTCTCGGTAGTGGTGCCTGCCCTGTGGAACACCCTCCCACCAGATGTCAAAGAGAACAACAACTACCAGACTTTTAGAAGACATCTGAAGGCAGCCCTGTTTAGGGAAGCTTTTAATATTTGATGCATTACTGTACTTTAATATTTTGTTGGAAGCCACCCAGAGTGGCTGGGGAATAATAAATATTAGGAAGGCAGACAGGTGAGGGCAGGCGTAGGTTGGCAGGGTAGTGCCCCACTTGCCCTAATGCGCCAGCCTCCACCCAGCCCTGCTCGACTCATGTAAATGACTGGACCTACCTTTGTGTTTGACCTCAAAGAGCCGTTGCTGCCAGAAGCTCCGGAAAGGAGCAATCCCCGTCCCAGGGCCCACCAGGATGCAAGGAACCTGCGGGTCTTGTGGCATGTGGAACCCAGGAGCTCTGCATAAAGGGCAAGGGGGGGGGGAGGAAGAAGAGTTCTCTTGTGATCACACATTAGCAGGCTGACCCCTGTGTTATTATCATAGAATTGTAGAGTTGGAAGGGACCTCCGAGGGCATCTGGTCCAATCTTTCCACAGCTGTCCACACTTTTTCAATTTCCCCCCATCTTAGGTAAAGGTAAAGGACCCCTGACCATTAGGTCCAGTCGCAGACGACTCTGGGGTTGCAGCGCTCATCTCGCTTTACTGGCCGAGGGAGCCGGTGTACAGCTTCCGGGTCGTGTGGCCAGCATGACTAAGCCGCTTCTGGCACAACAGAACACCGTGACGGAAACCAGAGTACACGGAAATACTGTTTACCTTCCCGCCTGAGCGGTACCTATTTATCTACTTGCACAACGTGCTTTTGAACTGCTAGGTTGGCAGGAGCAGGGACCGAACAACGGGAGCTCACCCCGTCGCGGAGATTCGAACCGCCAACCTTGAGATCGGCAAGTACTAGGCTCTGTGGTTTAACCCACAGCGCCACCCCCCCATCTTACCCTCTGACAAAGCATGGCACCACTTCGTCTGCCTGTATCCGGTTGAACCAGGAGGAACAGACCCCGTGGTGGATTGGCCCTTCCCCATCTAGGCAGAAACAGAAGGAAGATGACGGGTCAGGTCTGCAGTGGGAACACAAGGCTTGTATCCAACACGCTCTTTGCTATGCGTGAATTTTAATGTTGCACGACAGAGGAATTTCAACACAGCAGCTGCGCTAGTGGAACCTTATAGCACAACAGATTATGCTTTTTGTGTGTGTGCGGCAACATTTCTGCCAGCACAAACATCTCTCTCTTTTTAAAATATTTTATTAATTTTCCAAAAATAACAAAAATAAAACAACAGCAATACAAATTCAAAACCAAACAGAAAAAATAGACTTCCCCCATGTCCCTTCCTTGGTTCCATTATTTAACAGCATACCACATGTCCATTGTAAATTTAAAAACCATTCAAATTACTTATTGTCCATTCATAATAAAATTACAAGTAGTCCTAGAACCCTGCTAATGTATTAACCTGTGTACATTGCTTCTGTATATATGCAATAAAGTCCTTCCAATCTTCCTTAAATTTATTGTCGTCTCTTCCTCTTAGTTTCATTGTCAATTTTGCCAGCAAACCTTTCTCAACAGTGGACGAAGTATATAAGCGACTTTAACTTAACGCTATGGAAATAATAGAATTCTAGAGTAGGAAATGAGAATCAGGGATCCTCTAGTCCAACCCCCTGCAAGGCAGGAATCTCAGCTAAAGCAGCCATGACAGACAGCCATCCAGCCTCTGCTTAAAAACCTCCAGGGAAAGATAGTCCACCACCTCCTGAAGGAGACCGTTCCACTGTCAGAACTGCTCTTACTGTCAGAAAGTTCTTCCTGATGCTTAGTCAGAATCCATTTCTTGCAGCTTGAAGCCATTGGTTCAGGTCCTACCCTCCAGAGCAGGAGAAAACAAGCTTGTTCCCTCTTCCATGTAGCAGCCCTTGAGATATTTGAAGATGGCTACCATATCTCCATGGTGCTGGAGGAGACTCTTGAGAGTTGCATGGACTGCAAGAAGATCAAACCTATCCATTCTGAAGGAAATCAGCCCTGAGTGCTCACTGGAAGGACAGATCCTGAAGCTGAGGCTTCAATACTTTGGCCAACTCATGAGAAGAGAAGACTCCCTGGAAAAGACCCTGATATTGGGAAAGATGGAGGGCACAAGGAGAAGGGGACGACAGAGGACGAGATGCTTGGTTCTCAAAGCTACCAACTTGTGGGAGGCAGTGGAAGACAGGAGTGCCTGGCGTGCTCTGGTCCATGGGGTCATGAAGAGTCGGACACAACTAAACAACAACAACCATATCTCCTCTCAGTCTCCTCTTTTCCAGGCTACACATACCCAGCTCTTCCAACCGTTCCTCATAAAGCTGGGTTAAATGCGAATTTTGTAATTTTTTTAAAAAAAAATCCAACTCAAGGTCAAACACAGGAAGCTGCCTTAGACTGACCTATCTTTCCAGTTCAATATTGTCTATGCTGACTAGTGGTGGCCACCCAGTATTTCAGACCAGGCCTTAAAACTAGAGGACCTGGCAACTTCCACACACAAAAGTGATGCTCTACCACTGAGCTGTGGTCCCAATTTACCTCTGGTGCGATAGGAGACCACGGCTACCGTGAGGTGGACCTCGTCGGGGTACATGTCAGGGGAGGAGCTAATGGAATAGTAGCGAGGCTGGAGCAGTGGGAGCTGGGTCAGCAAGAAGGTGGACGGCATCTGCACGGATGGGAACTCTTCCAGGACTTCAACCATGGTGGGGTTCTTGGACCATTTCCACTCCTCGTATTCCTGCAGGCCCTGCACAAAGGGGACACAGGAAGCTGTCAGTTTGCATTTCTTACTACAGAGAGTTTTGATCTGATGTGGAGAGCTCTTATTCTACTTCATTCAAGAGGGTTCCGGAAGCTACTCTGTGTGAAAGGAACAAGCAGAAAGTTCATGATGTTTGGGTTGTTCCTTCAGAGAAGCTGAGTACAGCTGGCTTCAACTGGTTCTGTTATCTCAGGCATCCCCAACCTTTGGCCCTCCAGATGTTTTGGCCTACAACTCCCATGATCCCTAGCTAACAGGACCAGTGGTCAGGGATGATGGGAACTGTAGTCCAAAACATCTGGAGAGCCGAAGGTTGGGGATGCCTGTGTTATCTCTTTCTGTCAAGGTCATGCTGACTATCACAGTATTTTAATATTCTTTTGGAAGCCGCCCAGAGTGGCTGGGGAAACCCAGCCAGATGGGCGGGGTATAAATAATAAATTATTATTATTATTATTATTATTATTATTATTATTATTATTAGAGGCCAGAAGGAGCCTGGGTTTCACTTTCTCTTTCTGTCTCTCTTTCCTTCTGGTGTGGTGTTCTGCACATCATATGCTTAGAGTTAAGGTTTTAGACCTATAAGTTATTGTAAGTTTAAATTAAGTCTGCTGCAACTGGATTTCTTAAGGACTGTGCCAGTGCCAGATTTATATAAGCTAAACAAGCTATAGCTTAGGGCCCCACTCTCTTGCCCCCCCCCCCCAAATCTCACTATTAATATACTTCTTCTTAATTGTATTTCAGTTCAACAATTACTTTGATAAAATACATATTTTGTTATATGCAAATGGCTTTAGATACCTATTAGGTCCATAAATTACCATATAGCACATATTCAACACAAAAAAACAGTGACAATTTCTTGTTGACAAAGGACAGTTGGACAGGATCTTCAGTAGCTTAGGGCCTCATCAAACCTAAATCCGGCCCTGGACTGTGCCAATCCTGAATGTATTGGATTTGTGACCATTATGCTCATTTGCCTTCAGTAGCAGTAAAGCTCTGCTGGATGAAATATTACTTGCCTCTGGTCTATTTTTTGGGAATCCTGCAACATGTTTAAGTTTTTACTCTGCTAACTATATGTTGGAATCTGCTCTGGATCAATACTGAGTAGAATTCAATGACAGAGGCTGCCTTAGATGGACTCAGCCCATGGGTATCTGACTGGGGGGGGGGTAGAATATAGCCAACATGTCTGGTAGGCAATGATATCCGCCTCCACGAATTTGTGTAGCCCTCTGTTAAAGATGTTCAAACTGGCAGTCATCACTGCTTCCTGTGGCAGTGAGTTCCACAGGTTAACCACACGCTGCATGAAGAAGCAGGAGGGTGAATTGTCTTGCCTTTCATGGACGTGTCTAACTTCTGTTCATTCATCTCAGCAACTCTGCTCTGAATTAGACCTAGTTGTTGTTGTTGTTGTTTTTAAAAAATACACCTACTTTTTATTGACACATCAAAAGATATACAAAAGTTCATGCCTAATACAAACTATATTTTTTATAATACACCAGAATAAAAGAAATACTTTTAAAACCTAATCTAAAAAAGGAACAGGAGCAAAAAGAAAAGAGAGAGAGAGAAAGAAAGAAAAAGGAAGGAAGGAATGAAGGAAGGAAGGAAGGAAGGAAAGAAAGAAAATGGAAAAAGATAGAAAGACTTTTGGTTCTTTGTCAGCTACTTATGGTATTCACTCATTAACATTCAATTATTCTGTTTTCTATAAGCCAATATTTTTTCAATCTTTAAATCCAGATATTCCGAATTAATTTTCTTGTTCACACAAAATAAGTCCGTAAGAAGTTTCCAATCCTTAAGAAATGCCAATAGTGGTTTTTCTCTAATTAAATATGTTAAGTTTGCCATCTCAGCCAAGTCCAACAATTAAGACCTAGTTGTGATGCATGATTGGATGGATTGATTGACATCCCTTATTGCAGAACCCGAATCAGTCTGCATGTGAGGGGCAAAGAACTGTATCACAGAACAGTGGGGTAATCAGCCTTGTGTAACCAACGCGCTTAAGTCTAATTAGTACCGGAAGGGGTTAATACCATCGAGTAAGATGTCCTGCCAGGCTTAGCTTTGTCACTTCCTCCCTTACCTTGGGAGGAAATAGGCAACCCCCCCCCCCCGCACCAACGAGAACATACAACAGTTCATTTGCAGCTTTGCCTGCAAACATGATACAGTGGTACCTCGGGTTACGAACTTAATTTGTTCTGGAGGTCCGTTCTTAACCCAAAACCATTCTTAACCTGAGGTGTGCTTTCGCTAATGGGGCCTCCTGCTGCCGCCATGCCGCCGGTGCGCGATTTCTGTTCTTATCCTGGGGCAAAGTTCGCAACCTGAAGCAACTACTGCTGGGTTAGCGGAGTTTGTAACCTGAAGCGTTTG